>NW_026652276.1:6391480-6583698 GCF_009828535.3 Hylobates moloch
CCTCCCTCCCTCCCTCCTTTCTCTCTTCTTTTTTTTTTTTTTTTTTTGACAAGTTCTCACTCTGTTGCCCAGTGCGGTGGTGTGATCTTGGCTCGCTGCAACCTCCGCCTCCCAGGATCAAGTGAGCCTCCCACCTTAACCTCCCGAGTAGCTGGGATCACAGGCATGCGCCATCAAACCTGGGTACTGTTTTTGTATTTTTTTGTAGAGATAGGATTTCACCATGTTGCCCATGCTGGCCTCCAACTCCTGGGCTCAAGCAATCCGCCAGCATCAGCTTCTCAAAGTGCTGGGATTACAGGTGTTAGCTACTGTGCCCAGCCTAGAAATTTCTACAAAGCCTGTGTGCATGTGGATTCTCAAGGTTCTTATTTTGGGGCAGTTTTTTTGTCCTTACCAGTACATCATCCATGCTGTCTTCAATTGAATATGGTTATTAATTTTAGCTATTTTAAAAAAATTTAATTTTATTGAGGTCTAATTTATATACAATAGAATGTATCCATTTTAATGTATAATTTGATGAATTTTGATAAGTCTATCATCTAATTACTATCTCAGTCAAGCTACAGAACATTTCCATCACTCCAGAAAGTTCCTATGGGCTCTCCTTTGTGGTCAGACTCCACCATCAGGTAACCACTGTTCTGGCTTCTATCACCATTGGTTAGTTTCGACTGTTCTAGACTTCATATAAATAGGACCATACAGTACGTGTTCTTGTGTATCTGACTTCTTTTCCTTAGCATAATACCAGTGATATGCATTCACGTTATTGTGATGATCAGAAATTTATTCTTTTTCATTGCAATTACGGGCATACCTTGGAGATATTTTGGGTTTGGTTTCAGACTGCTACAATAAAGTGAGTGTCACAATAAAGCGAGTCACACACATTTTTTGGTTTCTCAGTGCATACGAAAGTTATGTTTAGGGTGGGCATAGTGGTTCATGTCTGTAATCGCAGCACTTTGGGAAGGCAAGGCAGGTGGATCACTTGAGGCCAGTAGTTCAAGACCAGCCTGGCCAGCAGGGTGAAACCCCATTTCTACTAAAAATAGAAAAACTAGCTGGGTATGGTGATGTGTGCCTGTAATCCCAGCTACTTGGGAGGGTGAGGCAGGAGAATCACTTGAACCTGGGAGGCCAAGGTTGCAGTGAGCCAAGATTGCTCCACTGCATTCCAGCCTGGGTGACAGAGCAAGAGCTTGTCTCAAAAAAAGCTGTTTACACTATATATAGTCTATTAAATATGCAACAGCATTATGTCTAAAAAAATGCCTTAATTAAAAAGTACTTTATTGCTAAAAAATGCTAACAATCTATCTGAGTCTTTAATGAGTTGTAATCTTTTTCCTGATGGAGGGTCTTCCCTCAATCTTCATGCTGCTGACTGATCAGGATGGTGGTTGCTGAAGATCGGGGTGGCTATAACAATTTCTTAAAATAAGACACAAAAATGTGCTGCTTTGATCTCTTCCTTTTATGAAAGATTTCTCTATAGCATGTGATGCTGTTTGATTACATTCTACCTATAGTAGAACTTCTTTAAAAATTGGAGTTAATCTTCTCAAACCTTGCTGTTTCTTAGTCAACTAAGTTTATGTAAGATTCTAAATCCCTTCTATGCAAATTACCAGGCCAGGTTAAAAATAAAATAAAATAATTTCTTCATTGTCATTTCAACAAGGTTCATGGCATCTTCACCAGGAGTAGATCCCATCTCAAGAAACCACTTTCTTTGCTCATCCATAAGAAGCAACTCCTCATTCATTCTAGTTTATCATGAGGTTGCAGCAATTCAGTCATGCCTTCAGGCTCCAGTTCTAATTCTGGTTATCTTGCTATTTCCACCACATCTTAAGTTATTTCTTCCACTGAAGTCTTGAACCCCTTAAAGTCATCCATGAAGGTTGGGATAAACTTCTTCCAAACTCCTGTTAATGTTCATATTTTGAGCTTCTTGCACAGATCACAAAGTTCTTAACGACATCTAGAATGGTGAATCCTTTCCAGAAGGTTTTCCATTTACCTTGCCCAGATCTAATACAGGAATTATTATATATGACAGCTATAGGCTTATGAAACATATTTCTTAAGTATTAAGACTTGAAAGTTGAAATTACTCCTTGATCCATGGGCTGTAGAATGGATGTTGTGTTAGCAGGCATGAAAACAACATTAACTCCTTGTACATCTCCATCAGAGCTCTTGGGTGACCAGGTTCACTGTCAATGAGGAGTACTATTTTGAAAGGAATCTTTTTTCCTAAGCAGTAGGTCTAAACAGTGGGCTTAAAATATTCAATCAACCATGCTGTGCTGTCATCCAGGCTTTGTTGTTCCATTTATACAGCAAAGGCAGAATCAATTTAACATAATTCTTAAGGGTCCTAGGATTTTCCGAATGGTAAATGAGCGTTGGCTTCAACTTAAAGTCACCAGCTGCATTAGCCTCTAACAAGAGTGTCAGCCTGTCCTTTGAAGCTTTGAAACCAGGTGTTGACTTCTCTCTAGCTATGAAAGTCTTGGATGGCATCTTCTTTCAGTAGAAGGCTGTTTCCTCTACGTTGAAAATCTGTTGCTTAGTGCAGCCACCTTCATCAGTGATCTTAGCTAAAGCTTCTGGATAACCTGGTGCAGCTTCTACATCAGCACTTGCTGCTTCACCCTGCACTTTTATGTTATGGAAACAGTTTCTTTCCTTTAACCTCATGAGCCAACCTCTGCTAGCTTCAAACTTTTCTTCTGCGGCTTCCACACCTCTCTCAGCTTTCAGCAGAATTAAAGAGAGTTAGGGTCTTGTTATGGATTAGGCTTTGGCTTAAGGAAATGTTATGGCTGGTTTTTTTCTTCTACTTAAATCACGAACACTTTCTTCATATAAGCAATAAGGCTGTTCTTTTCACAACTTGGGTACCTGTTTGGTAAAAGAGGTCTAGCTTTCGGCCTGCTTTGGCTTTTGATGTGTGCTCCTCACTAAGCTTAATCATTTCCAGCTTTTGATTTAAAGTGAGAGACATGTGACTCTTCCTTTCACTTGAACATTTAGAGGGCCTTACAAGGTTAATTGGCCTACTTCCAATATTATTGTGTATCAGGGAATAGGGAGGCCAGGGGAGAGGAAGAGAGATGCCAGGAACCACAGTTTAGTGTAGCAGGCAGACCACATACGATATTTATAGACTGAGTTTGCTGTCTTATATGGGCATGGTTCATGGAGCCCCTAAAACAGTTACAATAGTAACATCGAAGATCACTGATCACAGATCACCATCACAGATATAATCATAATAATAATACTAAAGTCGGAAATATTGCAAGAATATTTCACCAAAATGTGACACAGAGACACAAAGTGAATGCATGTTGTTGGAAAAATGGCACTGATACACTTTTTCAACGCAGGGTTGCCACAAATATTCAATTTGTAAAAAATGCAATATCTGTAAAGTGCAATAGGCAAACTATGCCTGTGGATTTTTTTTTTTTTTGAGACAGGGTCTCGCTCTGTGCAGTGGTGCGATCTTGGCTCTCTCCTCTTGTTTGTTAATGTTAGTTATTCACTTATTCCCTTTCCTCTCTCTTCTGCTTTCCCATAGGTGGAAAAGCTGGAGGTATAGCTGTCACTCTGACGTTCGGAGCTGCTCTGTTTCTGAGCCATCAAGAGCTTCTACACCATGAGAGCTGGGTTTGGCCTGAGCCCCCATCAGGCCTATAGCCCCCCACCTTCATGTGCACCTGGCCTCCAGTCATGTGTTCTCCTGCCTCAGAAGGTACCTGAAACCTAGATCTGTGTGTTTTCATATTATGAGTCATGACCTCTAGGGGGTCATGAAACAATGTAGAGGTTTCTGATTTGCATTACAAAAAATGAAATTCCCAGTAATTTGGGAGGCCGAGGTGGGCGGATCGCTTGAGGTCAGGAGTCCGAGACCAGCCTGGCCAATGTGGTCAAACCCCATCTCTACTAAAAGTACAAAAATTAGCCGGGCATGGTTGCATACGCCTGTAATCCCAGCTACTTGGAAGGCTGAGGCGTGAGAATCCCTTGAACCCGGGAGGTGGAGGTTGCAGTGATCTAGGATCGCCATACTGCACTCCAGCCTGGACAACATAGTAAGACTCTGTCTCAAATAAAAAAAAAAAGGTGAAATAGAGAAAGTATCAGAGTGTATTGTACTCAATAGGAGTAACTAATATTTTGTGAAGTTTTGTTTCATTTGTGCATGTGCTTGTGTGTGTGAGTGTGTTTATGTGTGTGTGAATGTGTGTGTCACAGGCCACCATGTAAAATGCCTTTTTATTGTGGGTCATGCACAAAAGCAAGGTTTGAGAAACACTGGTCTGGAAGGGCCCCCAGCATCTCTCTCTTCCTCTGTGTGCAGGCAACTCTGGCTACAAATGTGTTGTGGATGTGTCTTTTTTTGTTGTTGTTGTCATTATTATTTTTTTTTTGAGACAGAGTCTCACTCTATCACGCAGGCTGGAGTGCAGTGGTATGATCTCGGCTCACTGCAGCCTTGACCTCAGGGCTCAGGTGACCCTCCCACCTCAGCCTTTTGAGTAGCTGCGACTACAGGCATGTGCCACCACACCCGGCTACTTTTTTTTTGCACTTTTTTTTTTTTTTTAGAGACTGGGTTTTTCCATATTGCGCAGCAGATCTTGAACTCCTGGGCTTAAGGGATCTGCCTCGGCCTCCCAAAAATGCTGAGATTACAGGCATGAGCCACCACGCCCATATGTGGATGTGTCTTTAGTTATCCTAGGAGTGTCCCCCAAGTGCCATCCAGATCCAGATCCACCTTGAAGATGTTCTAGCTTTTCCTCCCTCCCTCTCAGGACAGGAGTTGGGGGTTGGCCCCTGTCCTGCTCTGGCTGGGTCCAGTTCCTTGCAGCCCTGCCAAACCCCTCTCTGGTGCAGATCCCAACACCCCCTTGCCATGGTTGCTGTCATCTGGAGCCTCACTGCCCTTTCGCAATGATGCAGCCACTTCTGCTGTGCCAAGACTGTGACCTCTGCACCTGGTTGGCGCTGCCGCCATTCCTCTTGCTCTGCTCCAGCTGGCCACCCTGGGCTGCTGCTGGATCTGTCTGGCTCAGGGCTAGGATACGAAAGCTTCAGCATCCAGATGGGTGTTTTTAGAGATTGGGACCCTGGGACCTGGACCAGACGGGGTGAGAACTACACAGTGGTGGCCCAGGTAGTACTTCTGTGGGTGGTGGCGTCCTGATTGATGAGGGAAGGCACCAGGAGTCAGGTTAGGGAGAGGAAGGAGGGAGAGAACAATGGGAAAATGAATCACAAAGCTGGGGCTGGGAGGATTGGAGGGAATTAGATGTGCTGTGCAAATCAGCTCAGGAGGGAAAAAGATGGAATCTGTGAGTGGGAGGAGGGCATTGGAGGCCCATTTTAATGTGGTACTGGACACACTGGGTGGGGACAGATTGGATGGTTGAAAGAGTCAGGTAGACCGGATAAGCTGGCAGGGCACCAGGCACTTCTGGGCTCCTGCCTCAGGAACCTGACTCTCTAACTTTTCCTCATCTCAGAGTGAGTCCCTTCTTCCTCCAAGTGTCCTACCCAGGGCTTGCTCTGAGGTGCCCGTCTCCTTCTGTTCGTTGTCAAAAACTGGAGCATCTTAACCTAAGATCTAATCTGAGCTCCAAATCCTTCTCAAAGGCCCTCTTGCTGGAATTTTGGGCTTCTTATGTCACAGTGGAAGTAGACAGAAGAAAATGGTGCTCTTGGATGGGTGCAGTGGGTCACGCCTGTAATCCCAGAACTTTGGGAGGCCAAGGTGGGTGGATCACCTGAGGTCAGGAGTTCAAGACCAGCCTGGCCAACATGGTGAAACCCCATCTCTACTAAAAATACAAAAATTAGCCGGACGTGGTGGTGGATGCCTGTAATCCCAGCTACTCGGGAGGCTGAGGCAGAAGAATCACTTGAACCCTGGAGGCGGAGGTTGCAGTGAGCCGAGATCCAACCTGGGTGATGGAGTGAGACTCTGTCTAAAGAAAACAAAAACAAAGACAAAAACGGTGCTGTAGTAACACAGAAACGGTGACTGAGCACTTGGTTGGGGGACCTTGCACGCAGGCTTGGCTCTGTCCTGTGGATTTCTTGTCTTCCAGAAGTTCAAGGGCTTCATCTTGCTCTTTGCAGAAATGGAACTCCATCCTGAAGATAAAAGATTTCTGCTGCTGGGCTTACTTGAAGATACTTCCTAACTTACATGAATAATTAGCATGGTATAAACGCACTTTATTTGAATACATGCTTTCTTCCTATTCAAAACTACATGCTCTTTTGAAGCTAGAGATAATATGTCTTCATCTTTTATTTCCCCAGCATGGCCAGAGACTTGTATACAGTGGGTGCTAATTAAGTATTTGCTGAATTGAACTGGAAAGCCAAAGTGAAATGCTCTCAATTCTCACAATGGATTGTTCCTTTTGTTTTTAAAATCTCATTCAAGAGCCACACTGTGATCGCCTACGTGAATCATGCCTGTCTATGTTAGCTCCACCTCTTCTGAGGCAGCAAAAGCACTTAAAAAAAGCTGCACCTCCCATTCGGAAGCTTTTGCCTTCTTACTGGGAAGACAGCTCCAGTGTGTACATTCATTCCTTGCTGGACAGGTGGGTGTTGGGTGGAGTTGGGGGAGGGAGGAGGTGTTAAAACACCATGGGAACAGGTTGCATTGAAACTATTGGAAGTGAAGGGTAGTGCCTGTGTTTTCCCACTTAATTAACCGAGTAACACAGTTTTAGCTAAATGGAACTTCACGGAGAGGATGCCCCACCCGGGATGGCTGTGTGGAAGCAATAGGAGCTTGGGAGTTGGCACGCTGATCGCCATCACTCTCCCTGCGTCCTGCCATGAAAGGGAAAACGCAAGTCACCACGAGGCCACTGAAAGTGGGGGACAGGGCCGTAGACTGGACATCAGGACACCCAGGATGGAGCCTGGGCTCAGCCTTTAACTTGCCGAATGACCTTGGCAGGCCAATTCACGCTGCTGCAATTCAGTGTCCTCATCCATAAACGCATTGGACAGATGACCCTTGAGGTCCCTTTCATCACAGACACTTTAAATCTGAAACTTCCTTTGGGCTTTAACGTTCTCCGCGTGAGAGGGCAGAACACTGAGGCATCAAGACACAGACTCTGAAGCTGTGGCGTGGCTGGGGGGCCCAGACGCGGCTCAGTCAGGCGGGCACTGGCAGAACAGTTTCGGCACAGCGTGGTCCGCAAATGAAGGGCTGACCACTCAGCAACTCTGAAGACATCGGGGTGGCTAATGATATAATTTTTCCAGTTTTTCATAGCTATTGAGGACATTTATGAAAATCTCTTTATATACAAGCAATTGGCCACAGACCTTTAGACTGAAGTTTAGTGTTGCCCATCTTCACAAAGAAGTGCATCTCCTAAAAACAATTGTGCCTCGGAAAAGTAAGATGTCAATTGCACGTGGTCTGATAAAGTGGTTTGCTGTCAAAATAGAGCCAAATAATAAGATGTGCCGGATGTAGGCAAATAATATCATTCACACTCAAATAATACACAGAGCCAGTGGGGAAACAATATTTTGCATAAATAGCTTCAGAGAGGGACGTTTAGTTCCACCCCCCTCTGTTCTCATCTGATCAAATTTTCTCCACAAGGGGTGAGCTAAGCAGGTCTCCAGCTCAACATTTCCTGGAACTGCTGGGAAGCAAACAGACACCCCTGGGAAACATTTTTGTTTTGTTTTGTTTAAGGAGACTCAGAATTTTATGCAATTTGGAAAAATCCATGTCCTAGATCATAAAATTAATGTAGCATTTTGGGTGTCAGTTTAAGGTTGAAAAATAGCTAAACGAAAAATATCGAACGTGAAAGTATTCCCTTTTTTTTGAGACAGAGTCTCACTCTGTCACTCAGGCTATAGTGTAGCGGCACAGTCATAGCTCACTGCAGCCTTGAAATCCTAGGCTTCATTGATCCTCCCAGCTCAGCCTCCTGAGTATCTGGGACTACAGGCATGCACCACCGCGCCAGTTGATTTTTAAAATGTATTTTTAGTAGAGACAAGGTCTCACCATGTTGCCCAGGCTAGTTTCAAACTCCTGAGCTCAAGCAATCCTCCCACCTCAGCCTCCCAAAGTTCTGGGATTACAGGTGCGAGCCACCGCACCTGGCCTGAAGTGTTCTTCTAGGTAGAGAAGTACAAATGCAGTCCTTTACACAGAATAAGAGCTCAAAGGAATGTCGTTATAAGGCATTTGTATTCTTCATTAATTTAGAAGACCTTGAAGACCCTAGAAACAAAGAGGTACAATGATAATGTATGAAATTAACTCATTCAATGCTGCAGTCTTGGAAGAGGTCATTTATCTTATGGGGCATGTGCTTCCTGAAAAGCAACTTTAAAAATTAATGATTACTTTAAAAGTTGATGAACTATTTATAAAAAGAAACAGTATCTTTTTTTTTTTTTTGCAACCTACAATGAGATACTTCAAGAATTTTGCCAGGAAGTTAATATTTTGACATATATATTGTCTCAGGCTGCCATAACAAAATACCATAGACTAGATGGCTTAAACAACAGAAATTTATTTCTGATAGGACTAGAGGATGGGAAGTCCAAGATCAAGGTGCTGGTAGTAGGATTCACTAAGGCCTCTTCTCTTGCTGTGGGCACCTGGCATCTGGCTGTGTGCTCACATGGCTTCTCTGTGAGCGTGGAAGGAGAGAGAAAGCTAGCTCTTTGGTGTTTCTTCTGTAAGGATGCTAATTCCATCATGAGGGCCCCATCTTCATCTAATCCTATTCCCCTCCCAAAGACCCCATTTCTAAATACCATCCATTGGAGGTTAGGACTTCAATATATGAATTTTGGGTGGACACAAACATTCAGTCTATAACATGTACTTTGTAAATACATTTACTCAAAAGCTATGCTTCTTTTAGACTGTTGCCTTGAAAGCCAGCAGGCAGGAAAGCTAGGAGCATCCAGCCAGTGTGAAAGGGCTGCCAAGAGGAAGTGAGTGGAGAAGGGACATAGCTCTTTCATCCTGGCTTGGCGATGGAAGTTGGATGGCACTGACTGCAGGGCCAGCTTTGTGGGGCCCCTGCCTTCTCCCCCAGATGTGTTTAGCACGTTTGGTGAGGGGAAAGCAGTGTTATGACAGTGCTTTTTCCATCCATCCGTGAGTTGATTATCCACAAGAAAAATAACACAAACCACGTGACCGTCACTGGGACACCAACAGCAGCCATCCAGGAGACCTCTGGCAGTCCCATTTCATCAAACAAAGTCATGCATGGTGGAAGAGCAGGGATTCTGGGAGGCTACTTCTCAGTACTAGATCTTCCATTCTGCTCTATCTGCATTCTGCCCCACCAAATTTTAACTCACTTCCCGAAACCTCAGATACTTTCCAAGCCCAGGCCCTGATGACATGGCAATTTCTCTTTGAGGGAAATGATGCCCTTCCCCTCAAACCGTGCAGTTCTTTCTCCTCTTCCCGCCCTTGGCTCAGGGACCAGCTTCTCCATGACCTTCCCAGAAAACCCGGGCTTCCAGGGATCTCACCCCGAGCACACAGCACATTTTCTCTGTACCATTTGAGCCATCTCACCGACTCCTTGTGTTGTCAACATGAAGATTCTGAGGTCCTTAAGGTCGGGGAAAATGCAATTAGATTCTTCTTTGAACTTGCTCAGCTGCTGAGAACCAGGCTAGGAGAAGGCTCTGGAGTGTGTGCTGATTGGCTCAGGACCCCAGATCATCGGCCCTTGACAAACACTAAGTAAATACAACAGGAAATTCCTTTCCTGGACCAAGAGAACATCTTGTTGCTACGAAACGTGTAGCAATTATGAAAGTCATGACAATGTGCTACAGCGAAACTGTCCCCCTGTTAAGTATTAGGAGAAAGAGAAAGGGACCACAGCTCACTGGGGTGATCACCAAGTGGCAGATTCTGTCTATTTTTAATATAATTTTCACAACAAACCTGTGAATTAGGTATTTGCTTCCCTGTGTAACCAGTGAGGAAACTGAGCCTTGTAGAGATTGACTTGTCCAAAGCCAACTAATTAACAAATGGCAGAATAGGAATAAAATTTAGATGCATTTTATTTCTAAGTCTATGCTTTTTTCATATATTAAAGCACCTTCCGACACATTATACATATACAAGTATATTTAATCACGGTAAGTTTCAGGTTTAAAACATCCTCCTTAATGCCGAGAATTAAATACATGAATGGGTTCTCAGAGCTTCCCTCTGTTACGTTGTGGCTTTACTCAGCTTGATACCTGTGGACAGTGTTCATGTCTGGGTTAGGCAATCCTGATCTGTCCAATCTAAAGTGATGACTTTCAGTGCTTTTTTGTTTTTTTCTTATGTCAGGAAGTCAAGCATTTACTGAACTTTAAGGACAGACTTTAAGAAGAAGGAACACATTAAAAAAAAACTGACTATTCTTAATTAGCAGGGAAATGCAAATCAAAACCATGATCAGATACCAAGTTACACCCATTAGGATGTCTGTAATAATAATAATAATAATAATAATAATAATAATAATAATAAGCGGATGCATGTAGTCCCAGCTACTCGGGAGGCTGAGGCAGGAGAATCGCTTGAACCTGGGAGGCGGAGGTTGCAGTGAGCTGAGATCGCACCACTGCACTCCAGCTTGGTGACAGAGCAAGACTCTGTCTCAATAATAATAAGATATTAAGTGTTGATAAATGTGTGGAGAAATTGGAGCCTCATTCATTGCTGGTGGGGATGTAAAATGGTACACCCACTTTGGGAAATAGTCTGGCAGTTCCTAAAAATGTTACATATAGAGTTTTCATATGACATAGCAATTCCACTCCTAGGTATCTACCCAAGAGAATGAGAAAGATATGTCCACAAAACAACTTGTACATGAATGTTTATAACAGAATTATTCAAAATAGCCAATAAGGGGAAGCAAACTAAACGTCCATCAACAGATGAATGGAAAAACAAAATGTGGTATATCCAAACAATGGAATATTTTTTGGTAATAAAAGGACTGAATGCAAAAACATGAATGAATGTTGAAAACATTATGTTAAGTGAAAGGAGCCAGGCACAAAAGACCATACGTTCTTTGATTCCATTTAAATGAAATATCCAAAATAGGCAAATCTATAGAGATGGGAAATAGATTCATGGTTTCCAGGGGCTGGGAAAAAGAGGGAGTGATTCCCACTGTCTAATGTTGTGTTGGTTAATACTGAGTGTCAACTTGATTGGATTGAAGGGTGCAAATTATTGATCCTGGGTGTGTCTGGGAAGGTGTTGCCAAAGGAGATTAACATTTGAGTCAGTGGGCTGGGGAAGGCACACCCATCCTTAATCTGGTGGGCATAATCTAATCAGCTGCCAGCTAATATAAAGCAGGCAGAAAAACGTGAAAAGGCGAGACTGGCCTAGCCTTCCAGCCTACATCTTTCTCCTGTGCTGGATCTTTCCTGCCCTTAAACATCAGACTCCAAGTTCTTCAGTTTTGAGACTCAGACTGGCTCTCCTTTGTCAAGTTTGCAGACAGCCTATTGTGGGACCTCGTGATTGTGTTAAGTTAATACTTAAGAGACTCCCATATATATATATTCTATTAGTTCTGTCCCTCTAGGGAACCTTGACTAATACAAATGGGTATGGATTTTCTTTTTGGGATGATGGAATATTTTAAAGTTAGACAGTGCTGATGGTTGCACAGTATTAGGAATGCACTAAAAACTATTGAATTGTACACTGGAATGGATGAATTTTATGTTAAGTGAATTGTATCTCAATAATGCTGTTATTTAAGAAAAAATGGAGAAAGAAAGGAAGGAAGGCAAAAGGAAGAAAGAAGGAAAGAAAGAAGAAAGCAGGCACCCCTACTGCCTGTTCTTGTAGAGCCCAGGGGTCTGGGTCATTCAAGAAAGTGGTCACTAGCAGTTTCTCAAGTCCCCATGCACCTTCTCAACACCATGCTTCTGTTCATCCCATTCATCCCGGAAGGCTCTTCCCAGTTCTGTCTGCTTGGCCCAGCTCCCTTCATACCCACTCTTCCCTGTGGTTTCCACAGAGTGACCTGGCAGGTTGCCCTGCTCTCTTATCTGTGTGCCCAAAGACTGAGCTCTTTTGGGCTTGTCACATGGTGCCATGGTTCCTGGCCACCTGTCCATCTTCCTGATTACTCTGAAGGTTTGTGGAGGGTCAGGAAACAATTGCAGTTATTTTTGAGCACCTAGCAGCTGGCACAGGACCTGGCAGACAGCAAAAGTGGGTAAACGCATGTGGAGTGGAACTGCAGCTATCCACACAAAGGCCTTCCATACACGCACACCAACCCCCCACCCCCCAACCCCATCCCAGGGGAAAGCCAAGGCGGAATTCACTGCATTTCTTTTTAGCCAATTTCCTCCTTCCTGTTAAATTTAGGGCAAATGATCAGCTATGTGTGTTGCGATTGTGATTTAAAAAAAAAAATCCCCAGGTTTGTAATCCAATTCGGGAAACTGGAGATTCTACTACCCAGTGCTGAGAAAGACTGGCAGGTTCTGCTAGAAATTCAGAATGCCAAAAAAGTCAAAGGCAATCACCTTGAAACTAGCAATTTACCTTGTGCTACCAACTTACTTTGCCTTCTGTAGAATAAGTAAAATTGATTTAATTTAATAATGTGTTTGCCAATTCTGAGAAAACTTGGTCAAAATAGCAAATAATTTCATGGAAGATACATATTTGCTGCCTAAATGTCAAATTATTTTGTTCACAATTTAGATACATTCCATAAATGTTTTTGAGAGTATCAATGGAAAATTCTGATTGCAAATTGATCAGTGCTGGCCTGCCCCAATTACAGTTTGTATTACATAGGAATTTTGGTTGCAAAGGACAGAATGTCCTATGAACTGTCTAACCAAGAAGAGAAATCCATTTTAAGGGCATTGGGACCTCTACGAACCTAAGGCCTGGGAGGCTACTGAGCTTCAGGGCAGAATGGAATCAGGCCATGGAATTCAATGGGACTCTCATGAAAAACACTGCCAGGGACTCCAGTTTCTGCTTCCCCCAGTCTCTGTGTCAGCCTTTGCTTTGCTACTCAACAGCCATCTCTGCCTCCCAGCCAACACAGTTCAAAATGGCACCCCAATAACTCCTACATTCATGTTGGCTTCATTCAAGACAAGAGTCAAGCTTACTTGGAAACAGCCTCATTTCCAAATTACATATACATTTAAAGTTAATCTTGGTGAATTTCAGATTAAAAACATCCTCTTCCATGCCAGGAATTAAGTACACAAATGGAACTTCTCTCCACACACAAAGAGTTCTTTGGTCTGGCTTGAGTCAGGTGCCCAGCACAGTGATATATGAACCTGGATGTTCCCTGTGGGCCACGTAGATGAACAAAGCAGGCTCAGTCCCAGCAGGAGGAAGGGCCTGCTGGGCAGGTAAAACAATCGTGCCTGCCATACAGGGACAGAGCTGTTGGTTCCTCCTCTGCAACTTTGGCACCACTTCCCCACAACCGCACTGGAATTTCCCTGAGCTCTTTTCCATGCAACTCAATAACAAAAGTAAATAATCATTTACTATTCTGACCATTTTTTTCTAAACTCTTTTTTCATTCTATTTCCTTAAAAGAGATGCTTTCTTCCCTAGCAATTTATAAATGCCTGTTTTGCACTATTGATTATTATTATTTTTTGAGATGGTGTCTTACTATGTTGCCCAGACTGGACACAAACTAGGCTCAATCAATCCTCCTGCCTCAGCCTCCCGAGTAGCTGGTACCACAGGCATGTGACACCACTCTCAGCTAATATGGATTATTTTATAGGTAACACTTGGAAAAGTTGAAGTTCCATGGAGACCCTCTAGAGGTGCAGGGCTAGCTAGCAGTGGGATACAGCGGGTGGAGTCGAGGGAATGAGGAACGGGTGTTAAGATCTCGGATCTCCAGTCAATATCCATAGTTGGACTACATTCTCCACTGTGGACCGCTGTTGGAATCAGGAGTCAGGTTGGAGGTCTAGTCAACAAGAGGGGAGAAGAAGGAGGAGGACATTTGGCTGCTTCCATATGTGTCTAGGGCTGGTTCACTGGAACTGCAGGCTTGGGTGGCTATGGGGTATAGATCACACCTGTAAAAGATGACAACCCGTGCTCTTCTGCCCAGCTGAGTCGAGGCTTTGGTACTCAGAACTAGAGACTAGGGGACTGCTGGGCCAGGAAGTCCAGGGGCTTTGGCCATCAGCTTGTCCCTCGAGTGTGGGAGGGGCCGTGGGCTGGCAGATTTTCATAGGCTTCTAGGGCCTGAGCCTGGATGGGATTCAGAGACAGGTTCAGGAGGTAGCAGGAAGTCAATATAAGCTGCTGCTTAGTCACAAGGCTGAAGGGGGCAATGGAGAGGTATCTTGGGATGGTCTCCACCCACTGCTACGGCTGAAGGTTCTAATATCTTCTTCTCTTCCAGGACTGGGTGGGGCTGAGACGGCAATTGCAAGGTGTATTATTAGTCCATTCTCACACTGCTGTAAAGAAATACCTGAGGCTGGGTAATTTATAAAGAAAAGAGGTTTACTTGGCTCACGGTTCTGCAGGCTGTACAGGAAGCATGATGCTGGCATCTGCTTAGCTTCTGGGAGGCCTCAGGAAACTTACAATCATGGCGGAAGGTGAAGGGGGAGCAGGTCCATCACATGGCCAGATTTGGAGGGAGAGAGAGGAGGAAGATGCTATCACCAGGACAGTACCAAGAGGATGGTGCTAAACCATTCGTGAGAAATCCACCCCCATAATCCAATCACCTCCCACCAGGCCTCCCCTCCAGCACTGGGGATTACATGTTGACATGAGATTATATCACAAGGTGACTCAGGAAGGCAGGGGCTGGCCACTTGGAGTGATGGATAGTGCCCAGGTCCAGGGGTCTGAAGACCTGGGTTCTCATGAGAGCTCTCTCCCTATTAGTCATTGATCTTATAGCATTTCCCATCTCTGCAAGCAGGCTTCCTCCACTGTAAAACAGGAAGAAGAAAAGTAACTCCCTGTGGGACTTAAATAAGGTCACAGACTTCAAGCCTCTTACACAAATAATTTGGCGCAAGGGAAGCTTAATGGGTGTCAATGCCCTGCCCTCAGCTTCCCCTTCCCCTTCCCCTCCTTCTCCTTTTCCCCTCCTTCTCCTTTTCCTCTCCTTCTCCTTCTTTGTCTCACTCCTGTTGCCTAGGCTGGAGTGCAGTGGCATGATCTTGGCTCACTGCAGCCTCGACCTTCCTGGCTCAGGTGATTCTCCCACCTCAGCCTCTAGAGTAGTTGGGACTACAGGCATGTGCCACCATGCCTGGTTAATTTTTTGTGTGTTTTGTAGAGATGGGTTTTTGCCACGTTGCCCAGGCTGGTCTCGAACTCCTGGGCTCAAGGGATCTGCCCGCCTCGGCCTCCCAAAGTGCTGGGATTATAGATGATGTGAGCCACTGCATCCAGCCCCCTTGGCTTCTTCGAATGCTGAATAAAATGTCTGTCTCCTTGCCTTATAAAAGGTGATAGCAAATTTCCTTCCGACATCACAGGGATATTTGCAGGTACAGATGTTCTGATGCACATGAGGGTGCCCCGGCTGTGATTAGCAGTGAATGCTGAATACTCCTCTGTCCTCTAATTTCCCAGTCTCTCTTGAAGTTAGGTTGGGACTAGGCTCCAGCTCATGTGATGTGGGCAGAAGTTATGTCAGCCACCTCCAACGCTGACTTTAAGAACACCCTCCAGATTCCCCAGTTCTCTCCCTTCTTCTGCCATAACCACCTTGGAAGCCAGGGAAGTAAGGGGGTGCCCCACCTGCACTGTGAGAAATCAACCTTTATTGGGGGTTTGTTTTGCAGCATAGCCGAGTCTATTCTGACTAATTCAGGTACTTTGAAATTCCTCAAGGGTTACCCAAAAAACAAACAAACAAACAAAACCCACACACTCAAGATGATGCCAAAGCTACTTCCTGCTTACAGAGATCCATTTGGGAAAGTGTGAAACATGCAGGAAATGTACAGCATCCTGATGTTCGGTTGGTATGTTTTCTACAATATAATGCTCTAGGTTTGAGAATGGTTTCACACTAGTCTTTATATTTTATATATATATATATATTTTTTTTTTTTTTTTTTTGAGATGGAGTCTTGCTCTGTCACCCAGCCTGGAGTGCAGTGGCACAATCTTGGCTCATTGCAACCTCTGCCTCCCACGTTCAAGCCATTCTCCTGCCCCAGCCTCCCAAGTAGCTGGGATTACAGGCTCCCACCACCCTGCATGGCTAAGTTTTGTACTTTTAGTAGAGATGGGATTTCACCATGTTGGCCAGGCTGTTCTTGAACCCCTGACCTCAAGTAATCTGCTTACCTTGGCCTCCCAAAGTGCTGGGATTATATGCATAAGCCACTATGCTTGGCCTATATTATAAAATTAATACATGCTTATGGTAAAAAAATTTTAGAGTGTAGAAAGGAACAATCTGAAAAGTAGAAATTACTCTCCCCTTCTTAAACATAGCCCTGTTCCTGAGATAGTATTTCTTGTAGTTCTTCTCTTCAATTATAAACACTTTTTTAAATAAAAGAAGCACAACTGGGATTCCCTTAAATATATTCTTCAATAATTTGCCTGTTAGCTTTTAATATAGGTTATAAATATCTTTCCATGAAGACCTATTTTAAAAATGACAACATAGTATTTCATCATGTAAATATACCATAATTTATTTAAACAATTTTATGTTTTTCAGGGTTTTTCAATCGCAAATAATGCTGCAGTAAATGTGCATGTTGGCCGGGCACATTGGCTCACACCTGTAATTCCAGCACTTTGGGATGTCAAAGTGGGTGGATCACTTGAGCCCAGGAGTTCAAAACCAGCCTGGGCAACATGGCAAAACCCCATCTCTGCAAAAAAAATACAAAAAATCAATCAGGCATGGTGGCATGCACCTGTAGTCCCAGCTACTCAGGAGGCTGAGGCGAGAGGATCACTTGAGCCCGGGAGGTAGAGGTTGCAGTGAGCTAAGATCACATCACTGCACTCCAGCCTGGGCAATAGAGTGAGACTCTGTCTCAAAAAAAAACAAAAAACAAAAAACAAAGCAAAACAAAAAAATGATGTTCATGTTTACATCTTTGCAAATTTGTGGATGTTTATCTGCAGGAACAATTTCTGAAAGGGGAATTTCTGGGACAAAGGGTATGTGTTTTGGAAATGCTGAGAGATTGTGCCAAATTGCTGTCCTAAAATACAATAGCAGTTTACACTTCCGAGAAGAGCACATCAGTGCAGTCACTGCTTTCCAAGGAGGGTTTTTATGTATTTATTCATATATGCATTCAACCAATCATTCAATCAACCAACCAACCAATCTTCACTGGATTGTCTATCATGTGTCAAGGGCTCTGTGGATAACATGGTGAGGGGAACAGACTTGAGCCTTGCCCTCCTTGGGTGACAGTGTAGTGGAGAGTAGCTGTGCACCACTTTATGTATTTTGATATATGTAGTAAGAAAAAGTATGAGAGACCACGAGACCACAGAGCAGTTGGTAATGATCTACTCTGGGAGCATCTACTGAGACCATTTGTGGGAATGATCAGCTAGAACCTTATGTTTAGGCCTTTCAGAAGCTAACAAAAATACTCTCTGTGGCTTGTTTTTCTTCTTCTTTTGCCTTGGTTAATATTTATCTCCTCTCTTCTTTATTACTAGGCACAGTGGAGTCCTTCATTTCTCTACATTTCCTTCTTTGTTAAATAGGACCAGCTGGTGGTAGCTTGCCTTCTTTTTGTTGTAAAATCATTGTGCCTTCACCTTTACTTGATGTCTGGACTTCGTATGACTCTTTTTGTCTTCCTCAAAGTTATTATTTAAAAAAATGTTTAATTGAGTGGGGCTCGTGGCTCACGCCTGTAATCCCAGCACTTTGGGAGGCCGAGGTGGGTGGATCACCTGAGGTCAGGAGTTTGAGACCAGCCTGGCCAACATGGTGAAACCCTGTATCTATTAAAAATGAAAAAATTAGCTGGACCTGGTGGTGCACGCCTATAATTTCAGCCATTTGGGGTGCCTGTAATCCCAGCTACTTGGGAGACTGAGGCAAGAGAATGGCTTGAACCTAGGAAGCGGTGGTGGCAGTCAGCCGAGATCCTGCCACTGCACTCCAGCCTGGGCGACAGGGCAAGACCCCATCTCAAAAAAAAAAAAAAAAAAAAGTTTAATTGATGTAAAAGATACATGACATAAAATTTACCATCTTGACCATTTTAAAGAGCACAGTTCAATCTTGTTAAGGACATTCATGCTGCGCACCAGTCTCTAGAACTCTTTTCATCTTCCTAAATTGAAAATCTGTATCCATTCAGCAGTAACTCGCCCTCTCTCCTCCCCAGGGTAGCCACCACTCTACTGTCTGTCTCTATGATCCTGGCTACTCCAGGTGCCTCATATAAATGGAATCGGACAATGTTTGTCCTTTTGTGACTGGCTGCTTTCACTTAGCATAATGTCCTCAAGGTTCATTCATGTCGTAGCATGGGTCAGGACTTTCTTCCTTTTTAAGGCTGAGTGAAATTCCCTTGCATGTGCACACCACATCTTGTTTGTCCATTTCTCTCCTGATGGACCCTTGGGTTGCTTCCACCTTTTGGCTGTTGCAAATAACGCTGCTACAAACAAGGGTATACAATTAGCTCTTTTAGTTCCTGCTTCTTATTATGTTGAGCATTTACCCAGAAATGGAATTGTTGGATCACATGGTAATTGGTAATCCTATGTTTAGTTTTAGTTGTTGTTTAAAGAGACAGGGTCTTGCTTTGTCCTCCAGGCTGGAGACTAGTGGCACCATCATAGCTCACTGCATCCTCAAACTCCTGGACTCAAGCAATCCTCCTGCCTCAGCCTCCCAACGTGCTAGAATTACAGGTATGAACCACCACACCTAGCTCTGTTTTGATTTTCTTTTCTTTTTTTTGGACAGAGTCTCACTCTGTTGCCCAGGCTGGAGTGTAGTGTTATGATCATAGCTCACTGCAGCCTCAAACTCCTGGGCTCAAGTGATCCTGGCCTCAGACTCCCAAAGTGCTAGGATTACAGGCATGAACCAGCACACCCAGCTCTATTTTAATTTTTTTTTTTTTAGGCAGAGTCTGTCTTTGTCACTCAGGCTGGAGTGCAATTAAGTGCGATCTCGGCTCACTGCAACCTCTGCCTCCCGTGTTCAAGCGATTCTCCTGCCTCAGCTTCCCAAGTAGCTAGGAAAACAGGCATGTGCCACCACGCCTGGCTAATTTTTTTTCTTTTTTTTCTTTTTTTTCAGACAGAGTCTCGCTCTGTTGCCCAGGCTGGAGTGCAGTGGCACGATCTTGGCTCACTGCAAGCTCCGCCTCCTGGGTTCACACCATTCTCCTGCCTCAGCCTCCCGAGTAGCTAGGACTACAGGCGCCCACCACCACACCTGGCTAATATTTTGTATTTTTTTTTTTTTAGTAGAGACGGGGTTTCACCGTGTTGGCCAGGCTGGTCTTGATCTCCTGACCTCAAATTATCCACCTGCTTCAGCCTCCCAAAGTACTGGGATTACAGGCGTGAGCCACCGTGCCTGGTCTGTTTTAATTTTTTTTTTTTATAGAATCCATCCTAATGGGCATGATGTAGTATCTCATTGTAGTTTTGATTTGCACTTTCCTAATAGTGACCGATGTTGAGCATCTTTTCATGTGCTTCTTGGCCATTTAGATACCTTCGCAGAAATATCTAGTCAAGTGCTTGGCCCATTTTTTAATCACGTGGTTTGCTTTTTTGTTGTATTTTTCCTTTTTAAGATAAACATATGCAGAAGTGAGCAGGGTGAATTCTGAAAGTTATAATTGAAGCTTTTAGTCTGAAACTCCTGGCCCTGGGCCACATTCTCAAACTAAAGAAAAACCATTTCTCCCACTCAAGGCTCAAGTTCCATACTCACAGAATGTTTCCGGAGTGCTGACTTCATGCCAAGAGGGCATTGTCTTCCTTCAAGGACTGTGTGGCCTGTTCCTGCTACAGCATTGCTCTCCTGGCTGGGAGGCTGGCAGGCGACCACTCAGCCACCTCCCTGTGCTCGACGGGGAGTGGCCTGGAGACGGCATGTGTGCTAAGGCTTTCTTCTGACCTTGCTCCCCAAGGCCACCTAGTTGTTGTCCTCCTTCCTTAGAGTCCTGAGAGCAGCTTCCTAGAGGTTTTTGGTTCACCCAACGGTAGCCCAAATTTAGGCCCAAGGTGACCACAGCCCTCTCTCTCCCTGGTGGTGGTGGGGAGTGGAATCATGGCTTCTCCTGGGGAGTCACAACCCGCTAGTGCAGAGGCAGGCTCCGGTGGACCTCCAAGGACCCCTCCAGGTTCTGCGTCTTTTCTCCCTGGTTCCCCCTTTCTTCCCTTCTGCACCCTGCAGCAAGCAGTCCTTCAGGTCTCACGGGGAAGAAACTTTGTGTCCTACAGATTCTATCAGCTACAATATTTCTGAGGCAAACAATCCTTTTTCTTACAAATATTGACCAACTGTCAGTGCATACCTCTGATTCGGTGACTTAGGCCAACAAAGTTTCTGTTCTCATGAGTGAGGTCTTCCCAGAAAGTGGGATTGGGAAGGAAAGAAGGGATAAGAGGCTCCCAAGTAAGATTTCATTTAAAAGAAGTGTTCCTGTAGTTTAAAAGGAAAGGAGGAAGGAAGGAAGAGGGAGGAAAAGAAGAGAAAGAGAGAGAGAGGAAATAAGGAAGGAAGGGAGGGAGGGACGGGAGGGAGGGAGGAAGGAGGGAAGGAAGGAAGGAAGGAAGGGAGGAATGATGGAAGGACGGAAGGAAGGAAGGAAGGAAGGAAGGGAGTATAATAAAATTATGTTTGAAAACTACCTCTCCTGGTAGTGGGTGCAACTAGGAGAGTGGTGACCCAGGATTATGTCTGCAGTGAGTCTGGGCTTCTTTTTTCTTCTGGAGGCTTGGATAAAGTATTTGTGAAAGGTTTTTTTGTTGTTGTTGTTGTTGTTGTTGATGATGGGATGGAGTCTCACTCTGTTGCCCAGGCTGGAATGAGGCACGATCTCGGCTCACTGCAACCTCCACCTCCTGGGTTCAAGCAATTCTCCTGTCTCAGCCTCCCAAGTAGCTGGAATTACAAGCCCACACCACCACATCTGGCTAATTTTTTGTATTTTTGGTAGAGACAGGGTTTCACCATGTTGGCCAGGCTGGTTTCGAACTCCTGACCTCAAGTGGTCCTCCCACCTTGGCCTCCCAAAGTGCTAGGATTACAGGCATGAGCCACTGCGCCCAGCCCTGTGGATGGTGTTAAGTCTCTTGACCAGGATGGTCCATCTTGGAGTGACGACTGCTGCATGTTTAGGAAATCAAAGGTTGTTTTCCACACAATTTCAGCACAATTATGGATGAGCACTCACAGACCAGGGAGGACCCCCCAGCTTCCTTGCTCTGCCCTCGGAGAATAAGGCGTCACCAGCCCGCCCCGTGGCTCCTCACTTGATTCCTCACATCTACACCTAGGGCTTGACTGGATTTCCTTCATCTCGTGCTCTCATGACTTGGAGGAAAGAGTAGCAAGTTACAGAGAGTTTGTGTATTTCATGTCTGAACTCCACAGCCCCTCAAATGTGACAGCAAAGAATGGCCTTTCAGCAACCCACAACCCCTTAAATAGAAAAGTCTGCATAGCACCCCAAACATTTTTATTTTTTAAAATAAATAATTATTTAATTAATTTTTTTGAGACAGAATTTCAATCTGTCACCCAGGCTGAAGTATAGCGACATGATCCCAGCTTGTTGCAACCTCTGCCTCCAGGTTCAAACGAGTAGCTGGGATTACAGGGGTGCGCCACCACACCCAGCTAATTTTCGTATTTTTAGTAGAGATGGGGTTTTGCCATGCTGACCAGGCTGGTCTCAAACTCTTGGCTTCATGTGATCCACCCCCCTCAACCTCCCAAAGTGCTGAGATTACAGGCGTGAGCCACCACGCCTGGCGCCTCAAACATTTTTAGAGCTCACTGTCAACACTGACTTATTGAATATTAAAAGTCATCATATAATTTTGGGATTGGTAAGGGTGAGAACTGGAAAATATTTTTTGTTTTGGCCAGTGTTTATCTGTATTCCTACTTAAAATTTTTATAATAAGCCTATACACGGAATTTCTTTTTTAAATATAAAACCCATGTGACTAAATCCTTAAATATGATGTAGGTATTATGAGGATTATTTCCATCTAGGGAAGGAATCTACAATTTTGGAATTGTAATGCAGGTTGGAGGCAGTGGAATTTCTTTTTCTTTCTTTCTTCCTTTCTTTTTTTTTTTTTTTTTGACAAAGTCTTGATCCATTGCCCCAGACTGGAGTATGGCGTTATCTCAGCTCACTGCAACCTCTGCCTCCTGGGGTTCAAACAATTATTCTGCCTCAGCCTCCCAAGTGGCTGGGATGACAAGTGCCCGCCACCATGTGCAGCTATTATTATTATGTTTTTTTTTGTATTTTTAGTAGAGACAGGGTTTCACCATGTTGGCTAGCCTGGTCTCGAACCCCTGACCTCCACCCGCCTTGGCCTTCCAAAGTGCTGGGATTACCGGTGTGAGCCACTGCACCCAGCCAAATTTCTTAAGTCATAGAACTGATATCCCATTCTGGCTGCACTGAGGGCAGACAGCTGAGTAAAGTTTTCTCTATTTCTTTCTCATAGCATACATTCTATTTGAGTTGTGCTTTCAAGATTCAAAGCACCTAACATACTTCATATCAACCCTATGAGTTTGGGAGGCACAGATTCTTTTTCTCACTTTACAGCTTAGGAAACTGAGGTCCAATGAGATTAAATGACTTGCCTGCCCTAAGATGTGAATGCCAGGGCCCAGATGTGAAATTAAAATCCTATTTATTCTCTTCCATACCGGGGATTTACAAACTCTTCAATAAGAGTAGGGCTGTTCTTCTATGTTATGTTTTCTATATCACAATTTGTACTACAAGACTTTCTCTAAATATTTTGCTTTACGGCCTCTGGCCCTCCGCTGTGTCCCCTGAGGACTTTCTGTAGTACTGAGCCTGGGCAACCCTTCCGAAGGCCAGACTTCACAATTGCAGGGCATCCTTTTCCAAAGGTGTTTACACCAAGGAGAGTTTCAAACTTTGATTGCTTTTAAGAGCTAAAGGAAATGAACCTCAGGTGTGGTAATGTTCCAGGTCTGAGACAGGTGTTACTATAGGGATGGGGCTCCAGATCTTTTGCTTCCTGGAGAGTTGGTCACACTGTAGTCATATGAAGCCATTCCAGGCATCCACACATCTACTTACTATTGATTCATTGAGCGCTGACTGTATTGATACCAAAATTCCAACCAACACCCCACCCCCTTTTTTTTTTGAGACAGAGTCTTGCTCTGTTGCCCAGGCCAGAGTGTAGTGGTGCAATCTCTGCTCACTGCAACCTCTGCTGCCTCCTGGGTTCAAGTGATTCTCATGCCTCAGCCTCCCGAGTAGCTGGGACTACAGACGTGCACCACTACTAATTTTTTGTATTTTTAGTAGAGACGAGGTTTCGTCATGTTGCCCAGGCCAGTCTCTATCTCTTGAGTTCAGGCAATCTGCCCTCCTCAGCTTCTCACAGTGTTAGGATTACAGGTGTGAGCCACCGTGTCTGGCCCCAACCTTCCTTTTAATCAGTTAATTGAATATAAGCACACTTTAAGAACAAATGTATAGGGTGGATATTGAATTCTGTTGTCCATGTTTTGGTAACTTAATTATTTTCTCAAAGATGTGTTGCCTTTCCATAGACTTGGGGGTGGGGAGTGACCAGCTGTCCTCAGTTTGCCTGGTACTGAGGGATCCCTGGGTCATGGACTTTCAGAGCAAAAACCGGAGAGTCCCAGGCAAATGGGGATGGTTGGTTACTCTATGACCTGTAATTTAAATCAGGCTGAAATTAAGAGGTCTCTTCTCTTCTAGGACCCTGTCTTCAGAACACAGTTTCCTTCTGATAATTAGTTGACCTTAAATTAATTGTGGTTGTTCTTTACCCTGGAAGCATTTATGTTAAACAACCAGCCACTAAAAAGTGGGTTTCAAGGTTACCTGAAGTTCAGGTGGCAATTTAAAACAAACGCTTCCTTCTACGCAGTTACAAATTGTACTAGGGTGAATAGTAATACTCCCCATTCATGTCTGGTGGAACCTGTAAATGTGCTTATTTGGAAATAGGATCTTTGCAGATGTAATCAAACTTAATGTGGTCATACCGTATCAAGGTGGGTCTTACACCTAAGCTGACTATTGTTGATTTAAAAAGAGGGAAATTGGGAGAAAGAGATAGATGAACAGGAGAGAAAGCCATATGAAGAAAGAGGCAGAGATTGAAGAGATGGATCTGTAAGCCAAGGGATGCCAAAGATTGCTGGTGACCTCCTGAAACTCCACGGGGCCAGAAAAGATCCTTCCTGAGCCTTTAGAAAGAGGACGGCCCTGCTGATGCCTTGACTTCAGACTGCTGTCCTCTGGAGCTGTGAGAGAATAAATGACTGTTGTTATCAGAAAGGGGTCCCCGATCCAGATAATTCGTTGATAATTAGTTGATTAGTGGTGCGATCTTGGCTCACTGCAACCTCTGCCTCCCATGTTCAAGCGATTCTACTGCCTCAGCTGTCCTGAGTAGCTAGTACAGGCGGCACCACCATGCCTGGCTAATTTTTGTATTTTTAGTAGAGACGAGGTTTCGCCATGTTGCCCAGGCTGGTCTCGAACTCCTGACCTCAGGTGATCCACCCGCCTTGGCTTCCCAAAGTGCTTTTAGTACATATTCCATTTTAATCTATACTCACTGCCTTTGTAAATCCAATACTCTCATGACTGCAGCATGCCTTTTGTAGTAACTGCAATATTATTTGTCAACTTGTCTCTTCTAATTAATCTTGAAATCTTTAGAGCCTAACAAAGGGTCTGATTAAGATTTTATTCTTAATAATATTTGTTGAATGAGTGAGTGTTTATACGAATGCAGCCTTTTTCTTTCTTTGGAGAAGTCTACAGTCATTTAAGCATGATTTTAATCTTGTCTTATCCATATAGGATAAATGACCTTTAATACTGACTTCTAGACATGAAGACTTGGAGTTAAGGTGCTCAGCTTTTCTGAAGTCAGAGGCCAGACCCCAGTCTGTTAACACAGGTTTTCTCAGTGCTGGTTGATACGAAATTCCACTAGCTCAGCCCTAACTGTGGTAGAAAGACAACAGCAGTTCTGGACTGTTTTAAGATGTGTGTGAGGTCGAGAGAGCCTATTTTTCCTTTTAGCTTTAGTTGCATCCATTTAGACTCTCATTAAGGTTTAAAAAGCAGCTTTATTATTTTCAGGTACAGAGGATTCCAGCTCATCTTATTGCCATGATAGCTACTGAGTGACCATGTCATCTTGACCTTTATGTTAATTCATTTTGGTCTTTATACCACACACTCCAACACTGCTCATTGGGTTGGGCAAACCTATTCATAGTCTTTCCACAGTCTGTCCTTTTGCCAGTCTCCTTAAATTCAGGATAAAGGAAATATTTATTGTCTAGGAAAGAAAGGAAAAAAACAACAATAACAAAACAACTCAGAATTCTGGCATCGTGGTAGTCATTTCCTTAAAAGAAAAGGGAAATTGTCTTCTATTTTTGACACCTAAAAAAAGTTTTGTTACATATTGCCCATGAAAGTAACTTAAACTCCATTAAAAAACCCAAAAAACCAACAAAAGCACCACCTCCCCAACCTCGTTTAACAGTGTCTGTTGGGAGGTTTTCCTAGGGGCAGGGTGCGAGGGTGAGAACAGAGTAGTATCAGCCAGGGAGTTTTACTTTTCTTTACCTGTGTATTGCTTGAATTTTCTAAAGCAAGTTTGTATTACTTCTGTGATTAGGAAAAGCAATAAAGAGAAATTATTTCTTTGAGGGTAAAAATGCTGGGAAGGAATAAGTGTGCTTTTAGAAAACAATTTCTGGAAAGCCTTATGCAATTTCAGGTAAGCTTCTGTTGCTAGGGGGTTGCTAAGGAACATCAAGTTCCTAATAGAATCCTGAGCAGTGATCAATGGCTGCAAGAAAATGTCACACTCCTTTAATGGGCAGGAGGACATTCTTTCCTTTTGATTGAAAGGGATCCGGGCAGAGTTCAGGGTTGCCATACAAGGAGGCTGCTTTTGCTTTTGGAAAGCCAGTGAGGGGGGTTAGGGCCAATGGAGGTGGGAAATAAACCAGATACTCCGTGGAAGACCTGAGGCATGGAGTTTGGCATGACACAGGTACATCACGTATTTCTAAGTCTCACTACTGTCCTGAAAGTTAAACAATCATGATGCCATTGGCAGACAAAGAAGCTCAGAAGTAATGTGTTTGCCCAGATCCTATAGTTATTAATGACAAGCCTGGGACTGAAACTCAAGTCTGTCTGGTGCCAAAGATTACATTTTTTTCACTGTGCTAGTCCTCGTCTGAGAGAAATGGAGAATCATTGGGGGATGGCTTCTGATAAAAATGGCCAACGAGAGCTGTTGCAGAAATGAACTGAAATATTCACACTCAGCAAGTGTTACCTTTTTGTCCTTAATCGGACAAAAGCCAGGTTTAGCCTTGGAGCATTGGATTCAGGAAAGGATTAACTGTTGCAAATTATAGAGATGTACTTGAATCTACATCTCTGCTTAATAGGATTGGAATAAGTTCATGAGAGTTAAGAAATACTGATAAATATATCAGATTAAAATTAGACATTTAAGTAATTTCAGTCACTGCTGGAGAAGGAGAAAGTTGTAGGCTGTTTTAAATGTGGGTGAATGTTTTTCCATTCCTTCTAATGGCTTCAGGAATTGGGTTAGTGACAAGGATCTGGGTCAAAGTCTACTCTTTATTTCAAATCCCCATTTTCTGCAAAGGCTTGGCTTGCCTGACAAGGCCACCAATCAAGAGGCTGAGCACAGGGAATTGTATTGGAGAGGGGAGGAATTCTCACTAAAGGCAACACTGGAAAAAGCCAAGATTCAAATGATGGGATGATCACGTGTTTAAACTCTATGCATAAATGTTGAGAGACTATATTGAAATATCAAATCTAGGTGTGGTGACTCATACCTGTAATCCCAACACTCTGAGAGGCTGAGGCAGGAGGATGGCTTGAGCCCAGGAATTTGAGAACAGTCTAGGAAATACGGTGAGACTGTCTCTACAAAAAAAAATTAAACATAAAAAAAGTAGCCAGGTGTGGTGGCACACACCTATAGTCCTAGTGTATTAGTCCGTTCTTGCATTGCTGTAAAGAACTACCTGAGACTGGGTAATTTGTAAAGAAAAAAGGTTTAATTGACTCACAATTCCACAGGCTGTACAGGAAGCATGGCTGGGGAGGCCTCAGGAAACTTACAATCATGGCAGAAGACAAAGGGGAAGCAAGCATGTCTTACATGGTGGGAGCAGACGAAGAGAGCAAGGGGGAGGTGCTGCACACTTTCAAACAACCAGAACTTGTGAGGATTCTATCATGAGACAGCACTAGGGGCATGGTGCTAAACCGTAAGAAACCACTTCCATGCTCCAATCATCTCCCACCAGGCCCCACCTCCTACACTGGGAATCACAATTCAACATGACATTTGGATGGCGACACAGAGCCAGTTCTACCTCATGGCATATTATTCCACACTGGCCCCTCCCAAATCTCATGTCCTTCTCACATTGCAAAATACAATCATCCCTTCTAAACAGTCTCCCAAAGTTTTAACTCATTTCAGCATTAACTCAAAAGTTCACAGTCCAAAGTCTCATATGAGACAAGGCAAGTCCCTTTTGCCTATGAGCCTGTAAAATAAAAACAATGGGTAGACAAGCATTGGGTAAATACTTCCATTCCAAAAGAAAATAATTGGCCAAAACGAAGGGGCTACAGGCCCCATGCAAGTCTGAAACCCAGCAGGGCAGTCGTTAAATTTCAAAGCTCCAAAATAATGTCCTTTGACTCCATGTCTCATATCCTGACCACACTGATGCAAGCGGGGGGGTGGGGGCTCCAAGGCCTTGGGCAGCTCTGCCCCTGTGGCTCTGCAGGGTACAACCCCAGGGCAGTTTTCATGGACTGGCATTGAGTGTCTGCAGCTTTTCCAGGCACGCAGTGCAAGCTGTGTGAAGATCTCTGAAATACCTTCCAAGCATTTTCCCCATTGTCTTGGCTATTAACCTTTGGCCACTCTTTACATTTGCAAATTTCTGTAGCCAGGTTGAATTCCTCCCCAGAAAATGGGGTTTTCTTTTTTACCATATGGCGAGGCTGCAAATTTTCCAATATTTTACATTCTGCTTCCCATTTAAACTTAAGTTCCAGTTTCAGATCATCTCTTTGCTCATGCATATAAGCCTGAGCTTCAGTGCTCTGCTGCTTAAACATTTCTTCCTCCAGATACCCTAAATCAACTCTCTCAAGTTCAAAATTCCACAGATCTCTAGGGCAGGGACACAATGCCTCCAACCTCTTTGTTAACTTGTAACAAAGGTGACTCTTGTTCCAGTTCCTAATAAGTTCCTCATCTTCATCTGAGACCTCCTCAGCTTGGACTTCATTGTCCATATCACTATCAGCATTTGGTCACAACAATTTAACAAGTCTCTAGGAAGTTCCAAACTTTCCCTTATCTTCCTGTCTTCTGAGCCCTCCACACTCTTCCTGTTACCCAGTTCCAAAGTCACGTTCACATTGTCAGGTATCTTTATAGCAATGCCTCACTTTTGGTCCCAATTTTCTGTATTAGCTCATTCTCGCATTGCCATAAAGAGACTGGCTAATTTGTATAGAAAAGAGGTTTAATTGACTCACAGTTCCACAGGCTGTATAGGAAGCATGGCTGGGGAGGCCTCAGGAAACTTACAATCATGACAGAAGACAAAGAGGAAGCAAGCATGTCTGTCTCACATGTCAGGAGCAGGAGGAAGCGAGAAGGGAGAGGTGCTGCACACTTTTGAACAACCAGATCTTGTGAGAATTCTATCACGAGACAGCACTAAGGAGATGGTGCTAAACCATCAGAAACTGCCCCAATGATCCAATCACCTCCTACTAGGCCCCACTTTCAACATTGGGGATTACAACTGGACATTTGGAGATTTGGGTGGGGACACAAATCCAAAGCATATCACCTAGTTGCTTGGGAGGCTGAGGTGGGAGGATTGCATGAGCTCAGGAGTTTGAAGCTGTAGCGAGCCGTGATTGCACCAGTGCACTCAGCCTGGGTGACAGAGTGAGACCCTCTTTCCACAAAAAGAAAAAAGAAAGAAAAATAAAACAAAGAAATATTAAGAGTACAGGAGCTGAGCATGAGATCAAGGTCATAACAAGCTAAGAAAGTCAGAGTGGGTGTGTGATGGTCACAGCGTGCCCACAGCTTTCCTTATTTTGCTCATGTGCATGTCCTCTTGAACTGAGCAGGTCTAATGGGAAAATGCAAGGAAGAATAGTCCCAGTGGTTCTTAATCTGGGGTCTTGGACTGGCTTCATGGAAGGACTTCATTGGCAGCTCCTGTAATTGTCTGCAGTATTTTGTGTACGTGCATCCACCTCATTTTTTTTTTCTTTTCTGCTCTGGCTCTTACTTGTTGGCTACTGCTGCCTGCAAGACCTCACAGCTCCCCTGGCTGGTGGTTTTCATCATGTTGGGCACATGTGCACGCCAAGGGTGCTGTCTCCAGGCGTCTCTAAAGCTGATGGCTTTTCGTGAGTCAAGAGTGGAACTGGTTCAGAAGAGAGGTAAAGAGAAGGGCCTTTCCCCCGTTCATGCTTTGTACGTGCTTTGTCATGTCACCTCTCAATGCTCTGTTCTGCTCAGAGACTCACAGTGTTCTTTCATGAAAGCAGTTCCTTCAGCACCCAGACCAAACCCTCTAAACACAGGGCCCCAAACCTAGTTCAAAGGCCGAAGGCTGCAGAAAGGAACTGCTGCTCCTCCTCATTTATCTGCTATGATGACCCTTCCCTTCGAACGAAAACCTTCCCTTTATAACCTCACTACTATGCACATTAGTTTTTTTTTGGCATTTTTGTATATTTTTAATTGACAAAATTGTATATATTAATGGGGTAGAGCATAATTTTTTGGAAACATGTAGGCATGGGAGAATGGCTTGTATTAGTTTCCTATTGCTGCTGTAATAAATTATCACAAACTCAGAGGCTTAAAACAATACACATTTATTTATTTATTATTTTATTTTACTTTTGTTTTTGAGACAGAATCTTGCTCTGTTGCCCAGCCTGGAGTGTGATGCTGCAATCACAGCTCACTGCAGCCTTGACCTCCTGGACCTAGGAGATTTTCCCATTTCAACTTCCCGAGTAGCCGGGACTACAGGCGTGCACCACCACACCTGGCCAATGAAAAAAAAAATTGTTTTTGGTAGAGATGGGGTCGCCTTATGGTGCCCAGGCTGGTCTCAAACTCCTGGGCTCAAGCAACCATCCCTCTTTGGCCTCTCAAAGTGCTGGGATTACAGGCGTGAGCCATTGCACCCAGCCACAAATTTATTATAGAATTTATATAGAAATATTCCAAAATGGATCTCACTGGCTAAGATCAGGTGTTGGGAGGGCTGCTTTGCATCTAGAGGCTCTAGGGGAGAATCTGTTGATCTGTTTTCTTGCCTTTTTCATACTCCTAGAGGCCACTGGCATTCCTTACCTTGTGGTCCTCCTCCATCTCCAAAGCCAGAATCATCCAAATTCATGTTTCTCACATCACATCATCTTGACTCCGACTCTTTGGCCACTTTATTTCACATTAAAGAACCTGGTGATTTCATTAGATCCACTCAGGGCTGCTACCAGATAATCCAGGACAATCTCTCCGTTTTAGGGTCAGCTGATGAGTAACCGTAATTTCCCCTTGCCATGTAATGTGACCTATTCCCAGATTTTGGGGATTAGGACATGAATATCTTCGTGGGGAGGGCCACTATCTGCCTATCATCCTATACAAATATAATTCTAGGTGCAAACAATCCAAATGGCAGGCACTATTATCTACACCAGGAATCTGGCCCAACTCAGCCAGCCAATATTCCCTGCTATGGTCACAGCTGTTATTATTACACAGAATGTGCACTTACATAAGGAAGTATTGTTTTGTCTGTTCATCTCTCTCCTGGTGAGAGCACTTTCCTTCCAGTGTGTGGGTGGGCTTGAGATCCTATGGTTAGAGGACTCAGGGCTGGGAGCTAACACTCATTGACTCAGGTCGACATCGATGGATCTGGTCTGAAAACCTGACCCAAGCCAGGCTGCTCAGCACATCTAAAAGTCCCTGGGACTTCTCACACCGCACCTGTAAAGGTGGAGTCTGTCTCTGATGATGGGAGACCCAAGATTTCACACGTGGCAGGTGCTGCCACCATACTTCCAGCCACATGTGGAAAGCCAGCTCAGGCTGATAGGGAATGAGGCTGGAAAGCAGAGATGAGGCTGAGATGGGAGAAGAATGAGAAAGACACACACACACTTGGAGTCCCAGCTCTGGTAGTTTCAGCTGCTTTGCATCCTGATCATCCCATGCTGGCGTTCATTAATCTCTCCTTCCACCGCATCAACTGTCACGGTGTTCTTCCAATAACTTCTCCCTTTTGTCTAAGCTAGTAGGTTTCTAGCTAACAGGTAAAGTAATCTTCACTAATACTACTGATTGTAGAAATAAAGACAAAAGGTGTAAAAGGAACCTAGAGTTAATAAGAAAAGGTGTCTGTTATAAGGAGGAGGAAAAGCCTGCAACAACAACAACAAAAAAAGACATTTTGGGTGTGAAAAAGAGAAGAAAGAGACATGAGGAATCAAAGCGTAGGAGTGTTACAATGGGAAAATGAGTTCCTGCCTTCGCGGGTCTTCAAGTAGAGGCTGATAGAAAGATAATTTGTGGGCCCGGTGCGGTGACTCATGCCTGTAATCCTAGCACTTTGGGAGGCCGGGGTGGGTGGATCACGAGGTCAGGAGTTGGAGACCAGCCTGACCAACATGGTGAAACCCTGTCTCTACTAAAAATACAAAAATTAGCCGGGTGTGGTGGTGCATGCCTGTAATCCCAGCTCAGGAGGCCGAGGCAGAAGAATCGCTTGAACCTAGGAGGCAGAGGTTGCAGTGAGCCGAGATCACGCCACTGCACTCCAGCCTGGGTGACAGAGAAAGAAAAAAAGAAAGATAATTTTTGCATTTGGATAATGATGTTTCAGATCACTGTTGCGTCTGAAATTCTATGACTAGGATACTCCAGTGCTCTAGTTTTCTGCCTCCCTTTCTCTCTTTCTCCACAACTTTCACTCTCTAGCTTTCAATTCATGGAGAGAAATCCAAAAGCTAAATAAAAATCACAGACCAGAGGGGAAGAAAACTCTGTTAGGTGGTGATGACCTACAGGACTGTCCTCAATGTAGTTTCAGAAAGCAGTTTCTAGGACTGCCTCCCAAATTGGGAAAGGTTTTGTAGGATGAAGGATATTGCATGTGGCTTCCTGCACGTGAGGGTATATCTCATGTGTTGTGGTGCCTCAATGCTTATCTTCAGAATTGTAGAGCTGGAGAGGAGAGAGTTAAGTTATAGTCCCCAAAATGAGAGAAATTAAATTATTCGTTGAACAGAAGACTGGTAGAATGGGCATTGGCTATAGGAAGCTTAGAGGAGATGTAACCAGAGTTTTTATGATAAGGCTGGAAGAGAGGTGCAGGAATGATAGGTCGCAGGAAGAAATGCATTCAGGTGTCTTTCCCCAGCTTGAGGCAGGGCAGGTATAGATGGATGTTTTGTGATTCGGAAGATGTAGGAGTGGAAAGCTGGGGTACTGGTGGGGGAGCCAGTGTTCTGGGCAAAATAATGATATGACAAAGTTGTGTGAAGATTTGGCTGGGACAGGGACAGGGTAGCAAATGATATAGCTGAAAACAATTTGCCAGAAAGCCATTTGGGAGAAAGCAAAATGGTCAATGGAAAACAAATTGGTTGAGATGATAGTTTGGTCCGTAAAGAACATACATAATATTTTGAGTGTTAGTAATATTCATGCACCAATGGTTGCATGGTTTTTCAACCATTTGCAAGTTTTTTTCAGAATTTTTTCCACATTTGAATTACTTAAAATTTCTAATTCACATCCAGTGAAGTTTCTTGGTCAAGATTAGCTGGAGCTGGGGGAAAGACAGGTGACCTAGAACTTTTGGTTCAAGAAGTTGTAGCATCTGAACTCAGGGAGAAAATGTGATTAAGTTCCACAGTTAGGTCAGGAGCTATGGCCTGTGAGCTTGGAAAAAAGGATGGAGTCTTGATGTTGGAAAGAGGCCGATTTGAACCTGAAACGAAAGGTCAAGAACAACCTTAGAGCACAGGTCATCTGGACTGTGGTCCAAAGGTGAAATGGTCATGGTGGAGTATTTCCAAATCAAGGCTTTTGTAAGCCTTAAATTCCACCCTTATGAGTAACAATTCTGAGTCATAAGGTAGTGGAAAGAATGCCTGACAATACTCAAATCCAAGGTCAATACGTGCATTAGTCTGTTCTTGCACTGCTATGAAGACATACGTGAGATGGGGTAATTTACTTTAAAGACAGGTTTAATTGGCTCACAGTTCTGCGAGTTGTACAGACTTCTGCTTCTAGAGAAGCCTCAGGAAACTTACGATCCTGGTGGAAGGTGAAGGGGAAAGCAGGCATTTCTTACCATGGTGGATCCCCAAACAGAGAGAGAGAGAGAGAGAGAGAGAGAGAGAGAGAGAAGGGGGAGGTGCTACACACTTTCAAACAGCCAGATCTCGTGAGAACTCTATTGTGAGACAGCACTAGAGGGATGGGGCTAAACAGTTAGAAACCACCCCCTTGAACCAATCACCTCCCACCAGGCCCCACCTCCAATACTGGGGATCGAAATTCAACATGAGGTTTGGGTGGGGACACAGAGCCAAACCATGTCAGCACAGGCTTCCCAGAGGTCTCCTCTGCTGTCTTTCCACTCTTTGGAAGAATTTCAGGGGCTGATGGAAGGCTTTGAAACCAAAAGGGACCTACCAAGGGAAACCTCATATGAATAGGAAGAGCTGGCAGGGGCTGCACTGCCCACAATAACGTCCTCTCTTACGAGAGAAAATCCATTCTCCTGTTCAGCTGACCCCGTCGCAGGACCTTCTGCCCTCTTTGGATGTCATTATTGCTACTACAAACTGAGCATGTCAGCACATAGAGAGAGGCCTTTCTTTTGATGTTTGATCGCCTTTTGATTTGATTTATTTGGATTCTATAACTTCTTCTTTTTTTTTCCCCGAGATGGAGTCTCACTTTGTCGCCCAGGCTAGAGTGCAGTGGTGCGATCTTGGCTCACTGCAATCTCTGCCTTCCGAGTTCAAGCGATTCTCCTGCCTTAGTGTCCTAAGTAGCTGGGACTACAGGCACACGCCACCATGCCCGGCTAATTTTTTGTATTTTTAGTAGAGATGGGGTTTCACCGTGTTAGCCAGGATGGTCTCGATCTGCTGACCTCGTGATCTGCCTGCCTTGGCCTCCCAAAGTGCTGGGATTATAGGCGTGAGCCACGGTGCCCGGCGAGATTCTATAACTTCTAACTGAACTCTTTCATCCCATCTTCCCCAGGGTTGTGTGAAACGTGCAGACATCGCAGAGTTTCTGAAAACTGTTCTGCGTGACGGCTTTCTCATTGAAAACCTGAGGACCAGAGCCTGTGGCATTGTTGAGTGCCTTACAAGACTGTTTTCTAATTAAACAAAGTCATAATGCCCATGCCAACAATTTAGACAACTGAGAGATATAAAACGAAGATAAAATTCTTCTTTCTATCTCAGGACCTCAATTTTTTCCCCTGAGGGACTCCTGTCATTTTCCAGGGCTAGGCTATCACCCATGTATCGTTCCAGAAATGTCCATGCCTGTATTTATTTTTGAACTAACAACCAATCCCTTTTAATCAGTTGTCATTATTTTCCTCTGGTAACTCTGCCTTGAAACCAGGCTGCAGTACCCACGATGAGCGCCATCTCTAAAACGAGAAGAGCTGGCCGGGCATAGTGGCTCATGCCTGTAATCCCAGCACTTTGGGAGGCTGAGGCAGGTGGATCATGAAGTCAGAAGTTCGAGACCAGCCTGGCCAACATAGTGAAACCCCGTATCTACTAAAAATACAAAAAATTAGCCAGGCGTGGTGGCAGGCACCTGTAATCCCAGATACTCAGGAGACTGAGGCAGGAGAATTGCTTGAACCTGGGAGGCAGAGGTTGCAATGAGCTGAGATTGCACCGCTGCACTCCAGCCCCAGGCGACAGTGTGAGATTCCATCTCAAACAACAACAACAAACAAACAAACAAACAAACAAAAAAGAAGAGCCTTTGGCAGACCATCCTTGCCAGGCACCTTCTCGAAAATCCCATTCTTCCCGTTTTGGGTAGATCTTGTCTCTGCATCTGCTACCGTCTCCCATCCCGATGGTCACAGCTGACATTGCTGCTGATGGTCAAACCACAATACTGCGTTTCAAAGTGTTAACAGTTCATTTTCTCCAGCCATAGGCTTGTCTGGGGGACTTAGCCTCTCTTCCTAGGGTGAATTCCTGGTTGGTTGAGGACTTGGACTCATACAGATGGAGGTCTTCATTTCTTAGAGGCACATCATTGGCTGCAGGGGTAAGGAAGCAAAGCAAAGTCCACATGGCAGGAGGCCACGAGGCACCTCTAGCAAGGCGGCAATCCCCAACTCCAGGGCCGCCCAGGGCCGCCGGGTTAACAACTGAGAATGTCACCCAGCGGCAAGGGAGAGCTGGCTTCCAGCACATTCTCCAGTGCATTGTGGTATCTTATGTTGCCGATGGCTGTCTGTTTCTGTTCGAAGGTATTATTAGACTGTCACACAGATGGAAATAGCATCGTGCTGGCGACGTCACATACCGATGCCTGATCCGGAATGCGCGCCGAGAGGCCTCATTTCATTCCCTTCCTGGGCTGCAGGCGCAGCCACTGCTGCGGTTCTCACTCTGCAAAATCTCTTCCTTGTGTGGATGTTTCTAATTGTCTGCCTTCCCTATCAGGAAATGTACGGCTTGTCGGAGGAGAAGACTGTCACGTTAGGGAGCAGTTTGCTTCACGAGCTTTGTTATAGTTCTACAACAGCTGTCCACGTAAAGATTAAAATCCTGAGAAAGCTTGAGCGTCGCCTCCTCTACCCCCAGAGAAATCTGGCCCACCAAATGCTAGAACACGCAGCGGTTTGCTGATTTTCCTCCTTACTCTGTGAAGTTAGCCTTAAATGGTGCGTCCCGAGGGAAGCCCAGTCAGTGTATTTATACATGAGGATGCCTAGAAAGCCACGTCTTCACAGTATTTCATATATTTACAGAAAACAAACATATGGCTCAGCAGTGTGGTGAACATATTTTATATATCTATAGCTGCATATTTCTACCTTTCTGTGTGTATCTAAAGCCACAGATTATCAAAGTCGAAATAGGTGGTAGAGATCATCCTGTAACTAGTAGATTTCCATGCCACAGTTCACTTTTAGGTGAGGAAAATGAAAGCCTACAGAGAGTAAATGACTTGCCCAAGGAGGCAAAGCTATTACAGTTGGTGACGGAATCAGGCTAGAAAGCAGGGGGGCTGCTTTTTCCTGGTTCCTGCTTCGCCCCAACAGGATCCATTCTTGCTGCTCTCTGCCCTCTCTGTGCCTCCAAAGACTAACTCCTTGAGTTGCATCTCTTGGAGTTGGCTTCTTCCCATTGGCTTCTGGTTGGATTTGGCCAATGAGAGGCACTGGTGTAAGGTGGAGGGGAGGTAGAGAGGGAGGCTGGGGTGTTTCTGCCCACCACCCCCTGCTTTGACATCCCACCTCTGACAGTAGCTCTGACCCTTCATGACGACGGCTTTCTCCTCTAGGTTCCAGCTCTCACCTGCCTTTCCTTGCTCCTTTAGTCGTAGGGAAGGTGGCACTGCCCACTGTGAGAAGTCTTGGGTTCCCCGCCATCTCCTGTGTGGTCCCCCAGCCCTGCCCATACCTCCGTAAAGAGTCCTTTCTCTAGAGTCTCTCCCTTTGGACTATTTCCTGCTTGGTCCCTGACGGATGTGCCTGGTGTCCTGAAGGCACTTCTCACTGTCCTGTGCTGACCTATGGCTGCGTCTGCAATCAGTCTGCACAGCCTGCACAGTGCATGGAGCTAGCAGACCTTTGGCAAACACTTGTGGAATGAGTAAGTGAGTGCCTGCAGGAAAGAACAGAAATGCCCAAATAGGGAATGTTGCCTATTATTTGAGCAAAATGTATCCATTTTGAAGTTTTTCTAGAGTAGAAAATAATGTTAAGAAGTAAAACTATTGATACAGATGAGTTCAGAGAAGGTGCAAGGATGGTACAAGGAAAAAAACTGTGGGCTAATGGAGCTGTGGCCTCATTCGTGTTCCCAGCTAGAGAAGCACAGCTGGCAGATGACATGTCTGTGAAAGCACTTCAGACGTTGCCCTTTTGAGCATGGTGAACCACAAGCCACAACAGGAAGAAATCTGCCAGGACTTTAGAGATCTTCTCATTCTACTTCCTCATCTTACAGAACAGTGGTGCGTGGTCTAGGAAAGTCAAGTGAATGTGGGAAACTGGATGATGATCCCTAAAGGTCCACACTTTTCGTCTCTGACACCTGTGAGTATGTCCCCAGTGTGGCCAAAGTGACTGCAGAGGGGGTTAAGCTGAGGATCTTGAGATGGGAGATTGTATCCTGGGTTATCTGGGAGGCTCAATGTAATCACAAGGGTCTTTATAAGAGGCAGGAGGTCGGACTGAGTGGTAGGAGCTGAGATGATGGAGCAAGAGGTTGCGGTGATGCAAGGAAGGGGCTGCGCGCCAGGGATGCAGGCGGTTCCTGGAACTGGAAAAGGCAAAGAAGTGGATTCTACCCTGAAGGGTACACAGAAAGGATGCAGCCCTGTGGAAACCGTGATTTTAGACACTGGCCCTCCAAAACTGGGAGAGTAAAGTTATGTTGTTTTAAGCCACCGAGTTTGTAGTAATTTGCTACAGCAATGCTATGGACTGAATTGGGTCTTCTCCCCAGTTCGTAGGTTGAAGCCCTAACCCCTGATGTGATTGCATTTGGAAATGAGGTCTTAAGGAGGTAATTAAGGTAAAAGGAGGTCGTAAAGGTCTGATAGGACTAGTGCCCTCGTGAAAAGAGACACCAGAGAGGTGGTCCCCTCCCTGTGCGCAGGGAGGAAAGGCCACGTGTGGACAGAGTGGCCATCTGCAGGCTGGGAAGAGCCCTCATCAGAAACTAGCCCTGCTGGGCCCTGGTCTGGGACTTTCAGCCTCTATACCTGTGAGAAATCGGTTTCTGTTGTTTCAGCTGCCCAGCCTGTGGTATTTTGTTATGGGAGTCCTGGCCGACTAGTATAGTCCCATAGAGCAGGTCAGAAATGCTGAGGTCTTTCCTGGACCTGCCCATCACTCTTGCCTGGCCTGTGGGATCACGGACATCACATATCACCTCTGCACTTCAATTTCTCTACCTTGAAAATGAAACTAACAATATAAGTCCTTGAATACCTCATCAGAAGGTACTAAGGGCCTAATGCAATCATGGATGAGTGCTCTTTTAAAGTTGTACAGTGTCAGCCAATTGCTAAGGGCAATATTTTTATAAACTCAAGTTTTTTTTTTGTTTTGTTTTTTGTCTGCCCCAGGCTGGAGTGCAGTGCCATGATCACAGCTCACTGCTGCCTTGAACTCCAGGGCTCCTGCCATCCTCCTGCCTCAGCCTCCCAAGTAGCTGGGACTATAGGTATGCACCACCATGGCTGGCAAATTTTTCTTTTTTTGGTAGAGACAGGGTTTCACCATGTTGCTCAGGCTTATCTTGAACTCCAGGGCTCAGGGGATCCACCTACCTTGGCCTCCTAAAGTGCTGGGATTACAGGTGTGAGCCACTGCACCAGCCAAGCTTGAGGTTTGAGAGGCGGTGTGTTATAGGGAACTGCCCAGCCAGGTACTTCCCAGTGTGTGGTTACCTCATCTACAAAAAGAGAGATGATGGTAGATCACTTGCCAGGGCCCATCACCATCCGGACTCCAGGTACGGGGCACTGTTCCTCCTGTCCCCAGCACCTGGACACATCCACAAGCCCAGCATCCAGCACCATGTCAGTTCATGGGAGCAGGGCGTGAAAATTAGTGATAATGAGAGCAGAGGGCCATCTCAAGGCACTAGTCACTAAGACTGTGCTTTAGAGAAGCTCCTCAAACGTGACTTAGGAAATGGGCTATTTGAATGCAGATTTGGCTTATTAAAGTGACAGGCTTTGTCCAAGTTCCCTTATCGGGACAGTATTAACCATAAACTCACAGCAGTCTGTCCCTGGCCATATTATGAGTTACCCAGAAAAATTAGAGGGCACTAAGATGACCAAAGTGCTGCAGAAACTGCAAAGCAAATAATTACAGAAGCACAGCTGGAGAAGAGAAGAAGCATTTCCAGGACAAGAGAGGGTTGCACCTTCAAGACTAGAGAGGCTTCCACAAGGATTGGCCCCTGGGGCCTTCAAAAGAGGGCTGGCTGCTTAAAGGAGTGTGGAATTGGCTCGAGAGCAGACAAACAGACCAAAGGAACAGGATAGACTGAAGAAACGCAATAAAGAGCTCAGAGATAGACATCAGTGCATGTGGAAATCTAACGTGATAAAGGTGGCATCATGCATCAATGGGAAAAGACAGGCCGTTTTGAAAACAGTGTTGGGAGAACTGGCCATCTCTGTGGAGAAAAGTGAAACTAGATTACTGTCCAGCAACACACGAAGGTGGAATCCAGTTGGACCTGAATGTGAAGGGTAAACTGTAAAGTTAATTGTGTGTGTATCCTTTTGACCTTAAAACAAAATTTCAATATCATAAACTATGAGGTAACACCAAGTCAAAACAGAAAATCAATGTGATTGTATCAAATTGATGATTTTGTCTTTCATTGTTCAAAAAGTACACCAAACTCTTACTACTTAATACTTGAAAAAAAAACCAATTTAATAATGAACAAAAGATCTGAATAGACATTTCTCCAAAGAAGATGTATAATGGATGATAAGCACATGAAAGATGCCCAATGTCATAGCCATTAGGGAAATGCAAATCAAAACACAGTGAGATGCCACTTCACTCCCACTAGGGTGGCTGCGATAAAAAAGACAGACATCACTAGGATTGGTGAGAAAGTGGAGAAACTGGAACCCTCACGCATTGCGAGTGGAAATGTAAAATGGCGCAGCCACTGTGGAAAACAGTTTGGCAGCTCCTGAAAATGTGGAACACAGAGTTACTATATAATTCCATTCTTAGGTATACATTAGAGAGAAATAAAAACATATTTCCGTAAATTAATTTGTATATATGAATATTCATAGCAGCATTATGCATAATAACCAAGACGTGAAAACAACCCAAAAGTCGATTCACTGATGAGTGGATTAACAAAATGTGGTATAGTCAAGCAATGAAATGTTGTTTGGCAATAAGGAATGAAGCATTTTGGGAGGCTGAGGTAGGTGGCTCTCTTGAGCCTAGGAGTTCAAGACCAGCCTGGGCAACACGGTGGAAAAAAAAAATCCTGGCATGGTGGTGCGTGTCTGTGGTCCCAGCTACCTGGGAGGCTGAAGTGGGTGGATTACCAGAGTCTAGGATGTTGAGGCTGTGGGGAACCGAGATCGCGCCACTGCACTCCAGCCTGGGTGACAGGGGGTGAGACCCTGTCTCAAAAAAAAAAAAAAAGGAATGAAGTACTAATGAATGCTACCACAAATGAGCCTTGAAAACGTTATGCTAAGTGAAAGAAGCCAGCCTCAGAAGACCGCGTATTATATAATTACATTTATGTGAAATGTCCAGAACGGACAAATCTATTGAGGCAAAAAGTGGATTAGTTATTTTATAGGACAGGGTGATGGGAAGTGACTGTTAATGGGTATGTGGCTTATTTGGGAGATGATGCAAATATTATCAAAATTGATTATGGAGCTGGTTGCACAACTCTGTGAATATACTAAAAAACCATTGAATTGTACACTTTAATGGGGTGAATTGTACAATATGTGATTTATTTCTCAAGTTGTTAAAAAGTACACCATAAAATTAATAAAAATATATCAAAGTGGGAAAAGGCATTTGTCTGTAATTGAAAAGGAAAGAATACTTAGAATATGTAAGGAAATACTGCAAACCAACAAGACAAGGATATGAACAGGCAATTTACAGAAGAAAAAACTCAAAGAATAGCAATCATGTGAAGAGACACTTCAACTCCCTTACAAAAAGAAATGCAGATTAAAAGTATAATGAGACCTCACTTTATTAGACTGGCAAAAATTGGAAGAATAGCAGCTGGATAGTGCTAATGTTGGCGGGGCTGTGGCCTACAGGGACCCCCATGCTCTGATGTTAGAAGTGTAGACTGGTACATTCCTTGAGAGATCAATCTGGAAGAGTTCAATTAAGCATGCCCTTGGAATTCCGTGGGATTCTGTGGAATTTATATGCACACGCATACCACCAACAATCTTCTCCATGTCGATGAGGACATAGCCCAGTGTGTTTATGTGTATGTGGTGGGGTATGAAGACAACTGGGCACCCATCACTTGGGGGGTGATGAGATAGAATGTGGCAGACACCACAGGGATCTGTGTAGTCCTTCCAAACGATGGAGGAGGGGCGCACTTAGCCACATGAATGCACCTTAGGAACTTCGTGAAGTATGAAAAAATTAAGCAGCAGGCTGGGCACGGTGGCTCACGCCTGTAATCCCAGCACTTTAGGAGGCTGAGCAGGGCAGATCACCTGAGGGTAGGAGTTCAAGACCAGCCTGACCAACATGGTGAAACTCCATCTCTACTAAAAATACAAAAATTAGCCTGGCATAACTTGGGAGGCGGAGGTTGCAGTGAGCTGAGATTGCACCATTGCATTCTAGCCTGGGCAACAAAAGCGAAACTCCATCTCAAAAAAAAAAAAAAAAAAAAAAGAAGAAGAAAAAAGTAAGAAGCAGCTATGCAAGGCAACCTTATTTGTGGAAGTCATTCAGGTACACACCAAGAAATAGGCACTTTCTAAGGTTACATCTAAATAACGAGATGCATATTATCCATTGGCCTAGTTGCCTAGGATGGGGTGGTTAAAATAGGAGTGACAAGAGGCAAAATAAATAATAAGACGAGAGAAGGGAGATTAAAAAATACTTTATAAGGTTCTGGTCTTCCCACTGTCTAGAAAAAGCAACCTATGAGCTTGTTTTCACACACTTCTTTCTAGTTTAACCCATTTATGCCTGAGGTTGCTGTTTTTTGAGTTTTTGCAATCAGACCTTGGCGATGACCTTGAACAGTAGGAAATAAGTAACTCCCATATTCTCAGCATTCCAATAATGGAACACTAGGCATACATGTGTGTTAATGAGCTCAAGTGGCCCCTCTAGAGCTCTTTTATTCACAATGCCCATTCCCAGGCCAGAGCTTTGCAGCTTCTTTTTCTGTTGGTCTGGGGTGGGAAGCTGAATTGTGTATTTTTAACAGTCTCACTGTGTGATTCTGACATAGGTGGCCCTTAGTTCATTTGAGAAGCTGATCAAGACCGACTTTGACTTCCCTGTTTTGGGCATGTCCACCCCTTGCTCACTGCTGCTGGACTTGGCCTTGGTCTTGTCTGTGCTGTCTCATCTTGCCCCTCTAGGATCTGCTGTCTGCTCTGCACTAACCCAGCAGCTAGCCTGGTCCCCATTCTGGCTTTGCTGGGTGGACGTGGCATTGGCCCTGACCATCTGCCTTGCTGGACTTCATTACGGCCAGACCCCCGCTCAGGGCTCACAGCTCCTGTGGTCTCATCCCCAAGAATCAAGACAGGGCAATGTCTCTTACTGCCTGTAAGAGCTTGTCGTCTGGGCCTGGAGCAAGAGCCACTGTGGACCCCAAAGCCACAGGAACGCCTCTGCCTGCAGCGGATGCCTGGCCAGGCTGAGGCACACGTGGGAAAGTGCTAATCAGGACTTTTCTCTCTGGGTGGCTCACACCATCCTGGCAGAAAGGCAACGGGTCACTGTGTGGCCAAACAGCCCAGAGCCATTCAGGGGACAGGAGGGAACATGCAGAGCGGAAATGAAATGTCCCCTCTCAGAGCTGCCAGGCCAGATGATGTGCCCCGAACAGTCGCGACTTTCTTTGTGAGGACCAGGGCTGCATAATGCGCATCCCCGAATAGAGCCCCGTCACCCGGGAGACAGAGGCCTTTTCTTTCGCAGGCTGGTGACTTCATTGTACATTCCCAGGCCGCGGGAAGCACCGGGAAGCCTCTCTTCCGCCAGGCCTCGGACAATGCCGGGGAAGCAGAGGAGGCGCTCGCGGGGGCCTGGACATGGGCAGTGCTGGCGGAGAGAGGTCCACATTGCCACGCTGGTCATGTCGAGCCCAGGCTGGCCACAAAAACGGCCTCTGTGAATGGGGATCAGTGAGGCAGGGGCTGGTTTCCTTTCACCCCTCCATGAAGAGGAGGCTGAGATGGAAAACAGCAGGCGAAGAAGGAGCTGGGGAGCCGGGGTCGGATGAGCACGGGCCCAGCGCTCCATCACACGCTGACTGTCCCCTGGCAGGGACTGGAATGTACATGAACGAGTTCTGGAAGCTCTAGAGACTGTCTTCTTAACTGTAAAAGGAGCTCCCAATGGCCACTCATGGGATGGCTATGAGATTAAATTTCGCTAAGTGCATAATAGTCCTTGCAAGATAAAAGTTAGGAATTCTTCAATAGACACTGCCCCAAAACTCTTCTATGGGCCAGACAATTAGCCCTTATTAATATCAATGGATACAATCTAAGAATAGTTTGCAGCCAGGCACGGTGGCTCAAGCCTGTAATCCCAGCACTTTGGGAGGCCGAGGTGGGCGGATCACGAGGTCAGGAGATGGAGATCATGGTGAAACCCTGTCTTTACTAAAAATACAAAAAATTAGCCGGGTGCGGTGGCAGGCGCCTGTAGTCTCAGCTACTCAGGAGGCTGAGGCAGGAGAATGGCGTGAACCCGGGAGGCAGAGCTTGCAGTGAGCGGAAATTGCACCACTGCACTCCAGCCTGGGTGACAGAGCCAGACTCCATCTCAAAAAAAAAAAAAAAAAAAAAAAAAACAGTTTGCAAAACAGATTTTCTTATTTCATCTCATTGGCCCACTTTACAGTTGAAGACATTGAAACTCAGATAGTTTAGGTAAGGTGCCCACCCAGCGCACAGGAATTGGCAGATCTTTCATCTCCAAGTTCAGTGATGAAATTGGTGTGCCAATAATGTGTCTTTTCTATGTCCCAACAGAGTTCCCAACTGGGAACTCTGCCCTTTCTGGAAAATTTGACCTAGCCTCTGCCCAACACAGAAGTGATTCATTTTCAGATCACTGTCCGCGGACAGCCCCTACATTGTCTGGCCTGACCTATTTCTCCTCCCTCTACTCAGGGCAGATGGAAAACTTTCTTCCCAGCTGTGCCTTCTCTTTGAGATTGCCCACCACTCTTCTGATGGCCTGATTTGAGACTATCCCTTCTGCTGTACACCCAGCATTGGCGAGGCCAGGTCAGGCAGGCATCCAACCTCAGCCATGGAATTCAACCAGCAGCTGTGCACTCATGCAGCTGGCAGCTTCAAAGGACAAACGCTAGCATTTCCTCCAATTCTGGGGGCTTCTTAGAGTTTAATTCTCACTGACTTCTCTTGGCACTGGGCAGGACAAGGGTTTTAATACAGTGACCCTGGAGTGCTAGCCTTTATGGTGGTCTTTAACATGACTGGTCCTGCAGAGATCCATGTGGTAGAAGAAATTCCAGCCCTTCATTATCAAGACTTTGGGCCCTTTTCTTTTCTAACTAAACAGGTGAGTGTATGATGGTCACTGGCACTATGATTGACTGACAGAAGAACACCAGAGACACTCAACAGAGGAGGGCATGGGGACCAGGTGTCTACCTAAGGCAGGAGATGGCCCAGCATGTGCTTTCTAGAAGCTCAGAGCTGCACACACTGAGCCTGCAGGTGGCCGACCTCTCCCGCCAGGAGCGAGGAATCTGCCAGGTGTCAGGAGCTGCTCTGTATCTGGAACACATCAGGCATCTCCAGATGTGGAGTACCCTTTGCCATTAAGGAAACTGACGTTCTCTTACTGGGCCTGCTGTCATCTTTAGTCAATCATCTTCAATGATCATCTTACATTGGTCATGAGCCACGGCAGGCAAGGAAGTGGGAGCAGCATGACATGGTGAAGAGGTCTGAGGCGGGAGTCCAGGCTCTGCAGGAGGGCATCTGGTCTTGAATCCTGTCCTGACACAAACTGTGTGAGCTCTGCCAAGTTCCCTTTGCTTCTTTAGATTGCAGATCTCTCTTCTGTGAAAGGAGTGTGCTTGTTTCCTATTGCTGCTTGTATAAGTCAAGGTTCTTCAGAGGAACAGAACAATAGGATTCATATATATATATATATGTATATAATTTTTTAAAGGTATTGGCTCATGTGGTTATGGGGCCTGACAAGTTCCTAGATCTGTAGTTGGCAAGCCGGAGACCTGGGAGAGCCAAGAGTGTAGTTTCAGTCCAAAAGCTAGCAGGCTCAAGACCCAAAAAGAGCTGACGTTTCAGTTTGAGTCCAAAGGCAGAAAAAAATCAAACAATGCCCCAGCTCAAGGCAGTCAGGCAGGTGGAAGTCTTCCCTTACTCAAGGGAGAGTCAGCCTTTTTGTTCTATTCTGGCTGTCAACTGATTGGATGAGGCCCACCTGCATTAGGGCAGGCCGTCTGGTTCACTCACTGTACTGATTCAAATGCTGATCTCATCCAGAAACATCTTCAAAGACACACCCGGAATAATGTCTGACCAAATGTCTGGGCACTCTAGCTGATGAAGTTGATACATAAAATTAACTACCACACTAACTTTGTCTAAGAAGTGTTCTTTCTACTACAATTACGCTCATTCTCCCTCTGGCAAGTTATGAGGAAAATCAACCAAAAGCCAGACACTAGGCTTAGTGTTTGGTCCTAAAATAACTCAGGACCGGTTTCTAGAACAGCTAGATTTGAAGAAAAGAGCTGACTGCAGGAGGCTGCCCCTTCATGTGTTAAGCATCCAAGGCCTTATTCTGATGTGAAAGACAAGGATGAAACGGGAAGATGTCCAATGAAGACGCCATATTTTTAATATGGAGAGCAGAAGCCAAATGGGAGAGAATGGACAGAAATTCCAGTTAGAGTTTTGAGAAAACAAACATTCTAGGCAACCAAACAACACACCAACCAACCAACCAATCAACCTATCTACCCACCCACCAACCAACTAACTAACCAGCCAACCCACTCCCCCATACCCCCCAACCAACTAACCAACCCACCCACCAACCAACTAACCAACCCACCCACCAACCAACCAACCAACCAACCCATCCACCTGCCAACCAATTAACCAACTAACCCACTCACACCCCTCCTCCCCAACAACCAACAAACCAACCATCCCCCATACAAACAGCTTTTGGTTGCACATAACCAAGGCTGTTGTTGAGTGGGAAGTGGTGATTGTCTAATTAATAATCTGTTTTATTCTTTTTCAGATCATGTTGCACAGATTATGTAAAGCTGAATCATCTGGGGGAAGTTTGCTAAAGACAGAGAACGCAAAGCCCCATCTCACTCTTCTTGAATCAGAATTGCTGACTGTGGTGCTCAGGAATTTGCATGTTTAATAAGTTTTCCCCAGGTGATTCTAATGAATGCAACTTGAGTACTGTTTAGTATATGCTGAGTATAACTGGAGCTTTGATGTGCTGCAGGGATTAGAAGAGTTTTCTGATTTTGACCTTCCCATTTTGAAATAAGTAGATTCACCATTTTTTTCTTTTTTTTTTTTGAGATGGAGTCTCATTCTGTCGCCCAGGCTGGAGTGCAGCAGCACGATCTCTACTCACTCACTGCAACCTCTGCTTCCTGGATTCAAGATATTCTCCTGCCTCAGCCTCCTGAGTAGAGATGGAGTTTCGCCATGATGGCCAGGCTGGTCTCGAACTCCTGACCTCGTAATCCACCCGCCTCGGCCTCCCAAAGTGCTGGGATTACAGATGTGAGCCACTGTCCCCCGCAAGTAGATTCACTTTTACATGACAAAGAAGACTTTGTCACTCCTCCTCCCATTCATTAGTCACTAACTCAAAGAGGAAGTTGGGGCCAAAAGTCATGCATCTGAGAGGCTGCCATGATTTCTCCCCAAAACACATTGGCAGCTGTAAAATTATAGAATGAATCCATCACACATGTGGGCTGTGTTTCTGGCTGGGTTTGACCCGCTTGCATATCTGTGGGCTGCTCTGTCTAGACTCTTCAATATTCCAGCCACATTTTGTGTCTTAGAATGAAATTGCTGTGGAGATATTGATCTACGTTTTTGTCGGGGTGCAGGAACTTTATTCCATGTTGTCAGGATCCCCTCTGGGTGGTGTAATAATATTGTGAGATAGTTCTTTAACATATCTTTAAATCTTCATATTTATTTTGAAAAAATTAGAAATGTTAGAAATATGCACTCATTTTTTGCACCATCTAGAATTAACAACTGATAGTATTTTGACTTACTGGCTTCCTTTTTTAATTAAAAAATTAAAATATTACAGATATAGCTATGTCCTTGTACTTATCAGATCTACCACCCCTACTTCAACTCCCAGATATAGCTTATGTCCTTGTACTTATCAGATCTACCACCCCTACTTCAATTCCATATTTTTCTCGTCTTGCCAAAGCCACCTACTCTCCAAAGCTTGGCACATGTCCCTTTGTTCCATTTGAAAATAATTTAAATACATATATTCACATGTCCACAGTATCTAGTATTGTTTTGTATTTTCAAAATTTCTCACGCACAGGGCATAAACTTTTTCTGATCATTCTGTATCTTGTCTTTCTCACTCAGTCTTTGGCTCTTGAGTCTATGCATAGAGCCATGTGTGGATCTAATGCATCTCTTCGAACAGTTAAACCTTGGACACCTACACTTATTTTATTCATGCATTCCTACACCGATGGACATTGGCACCTGGTTTCCTCCGTTGCAGATAATGCTACACAAAACATCTCTGTATGTATCACTTTGTGCGTAGGGTTTCTCTAGGATATAGAACTAAAAGTTAAATGGCTATACTGTAGAGCATGCACATTTTAAATTATCATAGATATTACAGAAACACTCTGAAAATGACTGAGAAAATTTATTTTCCCACCAACAGTCTATGAGAAGGGCATCCTTCTCCCTCCACTTTTGCTGATGCTATGTACAGTTTACCTAATTTTTTTTTTTTTTTTTTTGAGAGGGTGTCTAGCTCTGTCACCCGGGCTGGAATGCAGTGGCTCTATCTCGGCTCACTGCAACCTCCGCCTCCCGGGTTCAAGTGATTCTCCTGCTTTAGTCTCCAGAGCAGCTGGGATTACAGGTGGCTGCCACCATGCCCAGCTAATTTTTGTTTTTTCTTTTAGTAGAGAGGGGGGTTTCACTGTGTTGGCCAGGCTGGTCTTGAACTCCTGACCTTGTGATCTGCCCGCCTCAGCCTCCCAAAGTGCTGGGATTACAAACATGAGCCACTGCCCGGCCAGTTTACCTAATTTCTGTCAGTCTGATTGATGAAAATGATGCCTTGCTGTTGTTTTGCTTTTTGGGTTTCACTAATAATTGTTGAGACTGAGCATGTTTTATAGGTGTTTATAATACTTTTTGATGAGTAATTCATTATCCATTCCTTTAGATTATAGATTAGAGAGAATTTGTAGGTGATAAACTGTTTAGACTTTTAAAAAGACTATTTTATTATAAAATAATCAGTGATCACCATTAAAAAATTGAAACTTTACAAATTTAAATGAAGTTAAATGTAAAATCCTCTGTTCCTCTTAACCCATTCCTATAGCTGGTTACCAAGTGGCTTATCGTCCATGAAGGGAGGTTTGTAAGAGGAAGGGAGGCTTGTAAGTATCACATTTTAGGACACGCTGTGGAAGCCAGGACTGCCTTGCGCAGCAGCCGCTGTGAACAGCTTGTGATTCGTGTGAGTCTCCCTGGACTTCTTCCAGCTTACAGAAAAATAATAATGCAATGATTTTGTATATAGTCTTTACCTAGCTTTACCAAGTTGTTCACGTTCTGCCATATTTAAGCATACACTATCTCTCATATACATAAGTGTGTGTACATATATGCACATAAGGATTGCTACTATTGCAGAGACATTTGGGACTAAGTTGGGGGACATCTTCATCTTTCAGCACTAAATATCTCAGTGTGTATCTCCAGAGAGCAAGGGCATTCTCTCATACGTGCAGAGTACAAATCCTTTTCAAGGAATTTAACATCCATCTAATACCACTATCAAATATACATAAAAACACCTTAAAGCTTTCTATAAAAACACCTTAAAGCAAGACACCATGTAAGTCTATATTGATAGTCCACCAGTCGTCCCAATAGTGTCCTTAATTGCAATTTATTCTTCTGATTTGGGATCCAATCGGGGGACACTCACTGCCTTTTGTTGTCCTGTGTCTTCAGTCTCTTTAACTATTGCTCATCCTCTCTCCAAGACACTGAGATCTTTTAAGGCACACAGGCCAGTTTTGTAGACCGTCCCTCAGTTTGAGTTCATCTGAATGCTTCCTCATTGCTAGAGTCAGGTGATTCATTTTTGGCAGGAGTCCTGCCTAAGTGATGCTGCCATCTCAGCGCCTCACATCAGGAAGCTCCTGATGTCACTTTCTCTTACCCTCATTTCCCTTAACAGTTGCATGATTGTCACATTTCATCCTGTGGGTGTAGCAGAATTACTCCAACCCTGGCCCTATTGATGGCTTTTAGGTTATTCTCAGTGTTTGGCTAATGAAAGCAATGCTGCAATGAATGTGACAAGGAGTGTTGTAAACGTTAGGATAGATATAATGAATGTGATCAAGAAAATAAGAGAGAAGAAAGAATAATGGAGAACAGCGCTTTAATCAGACTTAGACATGAATCCTTTTTTTTCTTTTCTTTTATTATTATTATTATTATACTTTAAGTTTTAGGGTACATGTGCACAACATGCAGGTTTGTTACATATGTATCCATGTGCCATGTTGGTATGCTGCACCAATTAACTCGTCATTTAGCATTAGGTATATCTCCTAATGCTGTCCCTCCCCGCTCCCCCCAGCCCACCACAGTCCCCGGAGTGTGATGTTCCCCTTCCTGTGTCCATGTGTTCTCATTGTTCAGTTCCCACCTATGAGTGAGAACATGCGGTGTTTGGTTTTTTGTCCTTGCGATAGTTTACTGAGAATGATGGTTTCCAATTTCATCCATGTCCCTACAAAGGACATGAACTCATCATTTTTTATGGCTGCATAGCATTCCATGGTTTATATGTGCCACATTTTCTTAATCCAGTCTATCGTTGTTGGACATTTGGGTTGGTTCCAAGTCTTTGCTATTGTGAATAGTGCCGCAATAAACGTATGTGTGCATGTGTCTTTATAGCAGCATGAGTTATAGTCCTTTGGGTATATACCCAGTAATGGGATGGCTGGGTCAAATGGTATTTCTAGTTCTAGATCCCTGAGGAATTGCCACACTGACTTCCATAATGGTTGAACTAGTTTACAGTCCCACCAACAGTGTAAAATTGTTCCTATTTCTCCACATCCTCTCCAGCACCTGTTGTTTCCTGACTTTTTAATGATCGCCATTCTAACTGGTGTGAGATTGGTATCTCATTGTGGTTTTGATTTGCATTTCTCTGATGGCCAGTGATGATGAGCATTTTTTCATGTGTTTTTTGGCTGCATAAATGTCTTCTTTTGAGAAGTGTCTGTTCATGTCCTTTGCCCACTTTTTGATGGGGTTGTTTGTTTTTTTCTTGTAAATTTGTTTGAGTTCATTGTAGATTCTGGATATTAGCCCTTTGTCAGATGAGTAGGTTGCGAAAATTTTCTCCCATTTTGTAGGTTGCCTGTTGACTCTGATGGTAGTTTCTTTTGCTGTGCAGAAGCTCTTTAGTTTAATTAGATCCCATTTGTCAATTTTGGCTTTTGTTGCCATTGCTTTTGATGTTTTAGACATGAAGTCCTTGCCCATGCCTATGTCCTGAATGGTATTGCCTAGGTTTTCTTCTAGGGTTTTTATGGTTTTAGGTCTAACATGTAAGTCTTTAATCCATCTTGAATTAATTTTTATATAAGGTGTAAGGAAGGGATCCAATTTCAGCTTTCTACATATGGCTAGCCAGTTTTCCCAGCACCATTTATTAAATAGGGAATCCTTTCCCCATTGCTTGTTTTTGTCAGGTTTGTCAAAGATCAGATAGTTGTAGATATGTGGCATTATTTCTGAGGGCTCTGTTCTGTTCCATTGATCTATGTCTCTGTTGTGGTACCAGTACCATGCTGTTTTGGTTACTGTAGCCTTGTAGTATAGTTTGAAGTCAGGTAGCGTGATGCCTCCAGCTTTGTTCTTTTGGCTTAGGATTGACTTGGTGATGCGGGCTCTTTTTTGGTTCCATATGAACTTTAAAGTCGTTTTTTCCAATTCTGTGAAGAAAGTCATTGGTAGCTTGATGGGGATGGCATTGAATCTATAAATTAGCTTGGGCAGTATGGCCATTTGCATGATATTGATTCTTCCAACCCATGAGCATGGAATGTTCTTCCATTTGTTTGTATCCTCTTTTATTTCATTGAGTAGTGGTTTGTAGTTCTCCTTGAAGAGGTCCTTCACGTCCCTTGTAAGTTGGATTCCTAGGTATTTTATTCTCTTTGAAGCAATTGTGAATGGGAGTTCACTCATGATTTGGCTCTCTGTTTGTCTGTGATTGGTGTACAAGAATGCTTTTGATTTGTATACATTGATTTTGTATCCTGAGACTTTGCTGAAGTTGCTTATCAGCTTGAGGAGATTTTGGGCTGAGACAATGGGGTTTTCTAGATATACAATCATGTCATCTGCAAACAGAGATAGTTTGACTTCCTCTTTTCCTAATTGAATAACCTTTATTTCCTTCTCCTGCCTGATTGCCCTGGCCAGAACTTCCAACACTATGTTGAATAGGAGTGGTGACAGAGGGCATCCCTGTCTTGTGCCAGTTTTCAAAGGCAATGCTTCCAGTTTTTGCCCATTCAGTATGATATTGGCTGTGGGTTTGTCATAGATAGCTCTTATTATTTTGAGATACATCCCATCAATACCTAATTTATTGAGAGTTTTTAGCATGAAGGGTTGTTGAATTTTGTCAAAGGCCTTTTCTGCATCTATTGAGATAATCATGTGGTTTTTGTCTTTGGTTCTGTTTATATGCTGGATTACATTTATTGATTTGCGTATGTTGAACCAGCCTTACATCCCAGGGATGAAACCCACTTGATCATGGTGGATAAGCTTTTTGATGTGCTGCTGGATTCGGTTTGCCAGTATTTATTGAGGATTTTTGCATCAATGTTCATCAAGGATATTTGTCTGAAATTCTCTTTTTTGGTTGTGTCTCTGACAGGCTTTGGTATCAGGATGATGCTGGCCTCATAAAATGTGTTAGGGAGGATTCCCTCTTTTTCTATTGATTGGAATAGTTTCAGAAGGAATGGTACCAGTTCCTCCTTGTACATCTGGTAGAATTCGGCTGTGAATCCATCAGGTCCTGAACTGTTTTTGGTTGGTAAGCTATTAATTATTGCCTCAATTTCAGAGCCTGTTATTGGTCTATTCAGAGATTCAACTTCTTCCTGGTTTAGTCTTGGGAGGGTGTATGTGTCGAGGAATTCATCCATTTCTTCTAGATTTTCTAGTTTATTTCCGTAGAGGTGTTTGTAGTATTCTCTGATGGTAGATTGTATTTCTGTGGGATCAGTGGTGATATCCCCTTTATCATTTTTTATAGCATCTATTTGATTCTTCTCTCTTGTCTTCTTTATTAGTCTTGCTAGCAGTCTATCAATTTTGCTGATCTTTTCAAAAAACCAGCTCCTGGATTCATTAATTTTTTGAAGGATTTTTTGTGTCTCTATTTCCTTCAGTTCTGCTCTGATTTTAGTTATTTCTTGCCTTCTGCTAGCTTTTGAATGTGTTTGCTCTTGCTTTTCTAGTTCTTTTAATTGTGATGTTAGGATGTCAATTTTGGATCTTTCCTGCTTTCTCTTGTGGGCATTTAGTGCTATAAATTTCCCTCTACACACTGCTTCGAATGTGTCCCAGAGATTCTGGTATGTTGTGTCTTTGTTCTCGTTGGTTTCAAAGAACATCTTTATTTCTGCCTTCATTTCGTTATGTACCCAGTAGTCATTCAAGAGCAGGTTGTTCAGTTTCCATGTAGTTGAGCGGTTTTGAGTGAGTTTCTTAATCCTGAGTTCTAGTTTGATTGCACTGTGGTCTGAGAGACAGTTTGTTATAATTTCTGTTCTTTTACATTTGCTGAGGAGATCTTTACTTCCAATTATGTGGTCAATTTTGGAATAGGTGTGGTGTGGTGCTGAAAAAAATGTATATTCTGTTGATTTGGGGTGGAGAGTTCTGTAGATGTCTATTAGGTCTGCTTGGTGCAGAGCTGAGTTCAATTCCTGGGTATCCTTGTTAACTTTCTGTCTCGTTGATCTGTCTAATGTTGACAGTGGGGTGTTAAAATCTCCCATTATTATTGTGTGGGAGTCTAAGTCTCTTTGTAGGTCACTCAGGACTTGCTTTATGAATCTGGGTGCTCCTGTATTGGGTGCATATATATTTAGGATAGTTAGCTCTTCTTGTTGAATTGATCCCTTTACCATTATGTAATGGCCTTCTTTGTCTCTTTTGATCTTTGTTGGTTTAAAGTCTATTTTATCAGAGACTAGGATTGCAACCCCTGCCTTTTTTTGTTTTCCATTTGCTTGGTAGCTCTTCCTCCATCCCTTTATTTTGAGTCTATGTGTGTCTCTGCACGTGAGATGGGTTTCCTGAATACAGCACACTGATGGGTCTTGACTCCTTATCCAATTTGCCAGTCTGTGTCTTTTAATTGGAGCATTTAGCCCATTTACATTTAAAGTTAGTATTGTTATGTGTGAATTTGATCCTGTTATTATGATGTTAGCTGGTTATTTTGCTCATTAGTTGATGCGGTTTCTTCCTAGCCTTGATGGTCTTTACAATTTGGCATGTTTTTGCAGTGGCTGGTACCGGTTGTTCCTTTCCATGTTTATTGCTTCCTTCAGGAGCTCTTTTAGGGCAGGCCTGGTGGTGACAAAATCACTCAGCATTTGCTTGTCTGTAAAGTATTTTATTTCTCCTTCACTTATGAAGCTTAGTTTGGCTGGATATGAAATTCTGGGTTGAAAATTTTTTTCTTTAAGCATGTTGAATATTGGCCCCCACTCTCTTCTGGCTTATAGAGTTTCTGCCAAGAGATCAGCTGTTAGTCTGATGGGCTTCCCTTTGTGGGTAACCCGACCTTTCTCTCTGGCCGCCCTTAACATTTTTTCCTTCATTTCAACTTTGGTGAATCTGACAATTATGTGTCTTGGAGTTGCTCTTCTCGAGGAGTATCTTTGTGGTGTTCTCTGTATTTCCTGAATCTGAATGTTGGCCTGCCTTGCTAGATTGGGGAAGTTCTCCTGGATAATATCTTGCAGAGTGTTTTCCAACTTGGTTCCATTCTCTCCGTCACTTTCAGGTACACCAATCAGACTCAGGTTTGGTCTTTTCACACAGTCCCAAATTTCTTGGAGACTTTGTTCATTTCTTTTTATTCTTTTTTCTCTAAACTTCCCTTCTCGCTTCATTTCATTCATTTCATCTTCCATCACTGATACCCTTTCTTCCAGTTGATCGCATCGGCTACTGAGGCTTCTGCAGTCTTCACGTAGTTCTCGAAACTTGGCTTTCAGCACCATCAGCTCCTTTAAGCACTTCTCTGCATTGGTTGTTTTAGTTAAACATTCATCTAATTTTTTTTCAAAGTTTTTAACTTCTTTGCCATTGGTTTGAATTTCCTCCTTTAGCTCAGAGTAGTTTGATTGTCTGAAGCCTTCTTCTCTCAACTCGTCAAAGTCATTCTCCGTCCAGCTTTGTTCCGTTGCTGGTGAGGAACTGCATTCCTTTGGAGGGGGAGAGGCAGTCTGCTTTTTAGAGTTTCCAGTCTTTCTGCTCTGTTTTCTCCCCATCTTTGTAGTTTTTTCTACTTTTGGTCTTTGATGATGGTGATGTACAAATGGGTTTTTGGTGTGGGTGCCCTTTCTGTTTGTTAGTTTTCCTTCTAACAGACAGGACCCTCAGCTGCAGGTCTGTTGGAGTTTACTAGAGGTCCACTCCAGACTCTGTTTGGCTGGCTGTCCTCAGTGGTGGCTGCAGAACAGCAGATTTTTGTGAACCGCAAATTCAGCTGTTTGATTGTTCCTCTGGAAGTTTTGTCTCAGAGGAGTACCTGGCCGAGTGAGGTGTCAGTCTGTCCCTACTGGGGGGTGCCTCCCAGTTAGGCTGCTCAGGGGTCAGGGTCCCACTTTAGGAGGCAGTCTCCCCATTCTCAGATCTCCAGCTGCGTGCTGGGAGAACCACTACTCTCTTCAAAGCTGTCAGACAGGGACATTTAAGTCTGCAGAGGTTACTGCTGACTTTTTGTTTGTCTGTGCCCTGCCCCCAGAGGTGGAGCCTACAGAAGCAGGCAGGCCTCCTTGAGCTGTGGTGGGCTCTACCCAGTTCGAGCTTCCTGGCTGCTTTGTTTACCTAAGCAAGCCTGGGCAATGGCGGGCGCCTCTCCCCCAGCCTCGCTGCCCCCTTGCAGGTTGATCTCAGACTGCTGTGCTAGAAATCGGCGAGACTCCGTGGGCGCAGGACCCTCCAAGCCAGGTGCAGGACACAATCTCCTGGTGTGCCGTTTTCCAAGCCCGTTAGAAAAGCGCAGTATTAGGGTGGGAGTGACCCAATTTTCCAGGTGCCATCTGTCACCCCTTTCTTTGACTAGGAAAGGGAACTCCCTGACCCCTTGTGCTTCCCGAGTGAGGCAATGCCTCGCCCTGCTTGGGCTCGCGCACGGTGCACTGCACCGACTGTCCTGCACCCACTGTTTGGCACTCCCTAGTGAGATGAACCTGGTACCTCAGATGGAAATGCAGAAATCACCCGTCTTCTGCGTCGCTCATGGTGGGAGCTGTAGACCGGAGCTGTTCCTATTTGGCCATCTTGCTTAGACATGAATCTTGATGGAAGAATGGTTGGCTGACGTGGGGAGCGGGATGTGATGGAAAAAGACACGATCACTTTGGCTGTAATAAGGAGGATGGGTGGGAGAGAAAGACTGGAGTCAGGGAAACCACTTGGAAGCTGTTCAAGGCAACAGTGAGGGGAGAAGGAAGAGAGAAGACAGAAGGACGAGGGAAGAGGAGATAAAGGCCTAAAGTAGACAGAGCAGGGGTGGTAGAGATACAAATAAAGGGAGCAATTAAAATAATTTAGATAAGTACTGACATATGCTACAACTTGGATGAACCTCACAAACATTATGCTAGGTGAAAGAAGTCAGTTGCAAAAGACCACAGCTTGCATGACTCCTTATATATAATATATTCCTAATAGGCAAGTTCACGGAGCTAGAAAGCACCTCATGGTTACCAAGGGATGACAGAGTGGGGAATGGGAGTGATGACTTTAATGGTACAGGACATTTCTCTGATGTGATGAAAAGTTTAGCAACTAGAGAGAGGTGGTGGATGCCTAATGCTGGGAAAACACTAAATGCCACTGAATTGTACACCTCTAAAGAGTCAGTTGCATATTATCTGAATTTTACCTTAAAAAAAAAATCCTTAAAAGATACAAACCATCAGGATGTGGGATTTGACAGATTTTGTGAAATGAGAACTGGCTGTGTTTTAAGCTTTCTGGCTTAGGTGCCTGGGCAGAAAGTGATGCGGTTAACTGAAATAAAACTTTGAGGAAAAGGGGCAGGTCAGAATGGGACAAGAAAATGATGTGTGCAGATGTTTGGAAAGCGAATCATATGGTAAAATGTCACATGCATGCAAAAGTGCCCAGAAAAGGGTGATGAAGCCCCAAGGGGCCATTATCCAATTTCAACGAAACCAGTCATGGCCAATATTTATTGCTTCTTCTGTACCCACCTCCCACTTCCATATTATTTTGAAACAAATCCGAGATATCATATTCTGTTATCCATTAATAGTTTAGGATATGCCTATAAAATATGAAGAATTAAAGAAATACTAAAAATGCTGTTATTGCAGCTAAAAAAATTAACAATGATTCTTTAATATGATCTGATATTCAGCCAGTGATCAAATTTTCAATTATCTTGTAATTTTTTTCTTATGATTTCTTTGAGTCAGGATCCAAATAAGATCCCTTTGTTGTGATTGAATAATATGCTTCTCAAATCTCTTTCTCTCTTTTCCCCTATATCTCTCTCTTTTTCTTTGATTATTATTATTTTTAGAGGCAGGTCTTGTTCTGTCACCTAGGTGGAGTGCAGTGGCACGATCATAGCTCACTGCAACCTCAAACTCCTGGGCTCAAGTGATCCTTCCGTATCAGTTTCTCAAGTAACTGAGACTACAGGCATGTGCCATCATGCCCGGCTAAGTTTTAAATTTTTTGTTTGAGATGTTGTCTTGCTATGTTGCCCGGGCTGTTCTCAAACTCCTGGTTTCAAGTGATTCTCCTCCTTTGGCCTTCTGAAGTGCTGGGATTATAGGCATGAGCCACTGCACCTGGCTCTCTTTTTCTTTAACATTCATATGTTGGAAAATTAGAGTATTTGTCCCATAGATTCTCCTGTGGTTTGGATTTAGCTACTGCTTCTCCATGGTGCCTTTTACCTGTACTTCTGTTCTTTGTATTTATGATTGGCAGCTGGGTCAAGACTTGATCAAATCTGAGCTCAATTTTCTAAGCAGCCCCTTCCATCAGGAGGCATACAGTGGCCGACTGTCTTTTTTTTTTTGGTGATGTTAATAGCTGCTGATCATGTCTAGCTAATCCAGAGAACCTGTTCCCAGATTCCTGATTCTCAAAAACTGTGGGGAAATAAATGTTTATTGTTATTTTAAGCCATTAAGTTTTGAGATGACTCATTATGTAGCAATAGATAACGAATATAGCAAAGTCAAATAAATATTAGGAAATCCATTAGTACAATCCATCATACTAATAGACATGAGGAGAAAAATCACAGAATCATCTCCAAAGATGCACGACCAAACCAAACCTAAGCATTTGATAGAAAACAGTATTCTCTCCATCAAACAGGACTTGACAGATATTTTCTTACTACGATTATGTCTGCGTGTGTTCATATGTGTGTATGTATATATGTATATGTTTATATATGTGGTATATATATGTGTGTGTGATATATATATATCAGCCCCAAAGCTAGCATCTTACTTGATTAGAAAACATGAGAGGCTTTCTGATTAAAGTAAGCAATAAGACAAACACACGCCCACTATTTCAACTGTGTTGAAATTATTAACCCACGCATTTTGACAAGGGAGAAGAATAAAAGGCATTAGTACTGGAAAGAAAAGCTGAAACTCAGTGAAGTAGTCAGTTATGAAATTAACATATAAATATCAAGCAGAGCAAGACAGAAGATATAATAGGAGAGAAGACCTAATTTATGATGGCAAGTAAGAGAATAAAATAGCCAGGAATAAACTTAACAAATGCCTACCACCTGTGTAAAGAGGGCTCTAAAATCCTTCTGAAAAACACAGTAGTAGAACTTAAATCGATGGAAAGGTATACATGTGCTTGGATAGAAAACTCAACAACTTAAAGATGAAAATTCTATTGGTTGGTGCAAAAGTACTGCAATTACCTTTGCACCAACCTAATATCTATTAATTTTATACATTAAACATAATCTCCAAAAAAACTACAGCTTTTTTTTTTTTTCTAGGGTTAGATCAATTGATTATAAAGTTCCTTGGGAAGAACAAACAAACAAGCATAGTCAGGAAAACGCTACTGCTGCTGATTTTAGTCGTAGTGATTTTTTTTTTAGACGGAGTGTTGCTCTGTCGCCAGGCTGGAGTGCGGTGGCGCGATCTCGGCTCACTGCAACCTCCACCTCCTGGGTTCAAGAGATTCTCCTGCCTCAGCCTCCCGAGTAGGTGGGATTACAGGCATGTGCCACCACGCCCAGCTAATTTTTGTATTTTTAGTAGAGATGGGGTTTCACCATGTTGGCCAGGATGGTCTCCATTTCTTGACCTCGTAATCTGTACCCCTCGGCCTCCCAAAGTTCTGGGATTACAGGCGTGAGCCGCTGCACCCGGCCAGTGATGTTTTTCTTAAGTGCCCATGGATTTGAGTGGCCAGGTGAAAATGTTCAGCCAGGAATTCGACGTGTGAGGCTGCAGCCCAGGAGTCCTTAAGGACCCAGGTGGGTGGAGTAAAACCAGGAGGGCCTGGGCTTTCCCTGGAGTCGCTGGGCTTTTCCGGAAGGATTGTGAAGTGAGGAAGGCCTTAGGAAAGACCGGCGAAGAAAGAGGGTGTCAGTGAGCGGGCAAGTGGTGAGGGAGGGGAGGGAGAAGGGGAGATGGAGGCAAAGGATGAAAAATAGCAGAGAGGAAGGAGCAGACCCAGGGAAGAGCAATGCTACAGGAGACAAGCGTGTGGAGGGTTTTCTAAAAGGAGCCGATGAAACCTAGCGGCTGAGATTCTGGAAATAATGACGGAATGTTTCATCTGGAACCGGCCGTGAGTTCATTCTTAACCCTTGGTACCTGGTACGGTAGGGTTTGAAACCCACGTGCGTGAGGTGGAGGTGTGAGTGAGATCACCAGAGATAACTACTCAATGTTTCGGTGACTCTCCTCCTAGATGTCATTCTCTGGCTGTGGGTACATTGCAAATGAATGCATCACACTGGAAGAATTTTCTGTAATCTGCTTTTTCCACTCAGCAATATAGTGTGAAACTCATGAAGTCATGTCTTAGTCATCTTTCTAAGTCTGACTTAACGCAAGAAAAACTTGGTGAATCTGAGGGCTTCATTCCCTCATTTAAGTATGTAATGCGTGCCTCCACGTCCAGCGTTATTCTGCGTGTCTGGGATATACTGTGAACAAAACAAAGATCCCTTCCTGACAGAGCTTCCATTCTGACACCAAATATGTAGGGGGTGGTGAGTGCTATGCAGGAGAAAGAGTGGTCAGGATAAGGGGGGCTGGGGGATAGAGGTGGGTGGGTGACAGGTTGCAGTCTTGAAAACAGTGATGGGGCAGGACTCATGAGAAGGTGAGATGTGAGCAGACTGGCAGGAGGTGAGATATTGGGAGGTGCTGTCCATCCAGAGAGGTAATGATGGAGGCAGGCGGGGTGGGGGGTGGGCAGGTTGGATAAAAAAATGATATGATTGGTTGGATAAAATGATGACATGATTTTCACCCAGAGGAGTCGAAGTGCCCTTTAGACATCAGAAAAGGAGATGCCCTTTGGGGAATTTAATTTGTGGGTCTAAAGCCCACAAAAGATGTTTGGCCTGGAGAAAACAGCTTGGAAATTTTGATGAGATTACGTGGAGCAATGCTTGGGCTCTAACCCCAGAATTTCCAATTCAGTGGGTTGGGGGTGAGGCCTGAGTATCTGCATTTCTCACACGTTTCCAGTTGATGCTGCTGGTCCAGGGACCACACTTTGAGAACAGCTGGGGTAGAGCAAAGGAAGCTGAGCTTGGAATCTGTAGACAAAGGGAAATGGACGAAGAGGGCCTTGGACAAGGGGTGGGGAGCGGGGGAGGGATAGAAGGGGCAGGGTGTAAACTAGAAGGAGTAGGTCACAGAAGCCAAAGGAGGGAGAGTCGCAGGGCAGTGGGAGAGGGCAGCAGAGGGAAATACCCTGGCAGCTGGATCAGAGATGTGCTTGTTGAACTTAGTCATTGGAAAGCTATTTCAATGGTTTGAGGGTGAGAAGAAGCTGGTTCTCAATTGGCAAGCGAAGGAGCAGCTGCTCTGAAGACCAAGGGGGTATGAGGTTAGGTATTAAACAAGGACTCTCTCTAATTCATTGTCTTGATTGCTTGCTACTTTGAAGTGAATAGTGACTACACTTCTGCAAGATGCAATGACAGAAGGAAAAAAAGATTTCTGCTAGACTGATGGGTTTAAGCATGTGTTCCTTGATGATAATTGTTGTAGCTATTAGAAAGGACATTTTACTTAAACGCTTCTGTAAGGTAGGAACAAGATTTTCATATTTGTAGGATAATTGATTCCTTTGAGAAAATAGTGCTTATACAGTGACAAAAATTTTGACGCACTAAAATGAACCATTAAGAATGGATTCAATCAATATTTAATTATAATATATATGGATAGGACATGTAATATAGGACAACGTAGCAGAAGCTGTTAAGCATACAGCAGTTTAAAAATGTAATTTAGCAATGAGGTACTGCCAACCAAAGCAGAAATCATAAAGCAAAATATTGGCAGATTTTACTATATACAAAAAAACCTTAGTATCCCAAACATGTTGTATATAAAAATAAAAATAAACACATAGTATACAAATGTTAAAACATTTAAAAATATGTATTACATATATGCAATAAAAGGTCAATATCTTTATAAGATTAAGACAAACTCTTTGAAATTAGAAAAAAACACAAACACTGCAATGGGCAAATGACCATTAGACTAGAAAAATCCTCAGAGGAAGAAATAAAAATTGTCAATAAATATTTTTTAAATTGCAATTAACATTCTTGGGGATATAAGTTAAAGTAATATTCAAATTTTCACCTTTCAAATGTACACAGATGAAGAAAACCTCGTAAATTATTCAGGCTTGGTAGTTGTGTATGGAATTTTTTAGAGGGAAATATTTTTAATTCAGAAAGTTTGCGATAGGCTTAGAATAGGGAAAAATCAACCAGAGGCAACCTAAATATGGAATAATAGAAAATTGATTATCAAAATTATGAACCAGCCTGGCAGTGGCCTCCCTTACAGTCCTGAAAAATGGTGGCATAGAAGAAAATGGGTTGGCATGAGGGGGTGGCCCCTCTCTTTATCTGTTTGGTTAGCTTGTTCTTCCAGATGCAGTTTTGGGCAGTCACCTTTGACTTTTGGGCAGCCTCTGCTTTGCTGAGCTCTAATGAAACTTTGGTAATTATGTTAGTGGAGACCTGTTCATTGTGCACGGTAATGATTTATTCATATTTCTTTTTTTTTTTTATCAGACAGAGCTTCACTCTTGTTGCCCAGGCTGGAGTGCAGGTGGCACAATCTTGGCTCACTGCAACCTCTGCCCCCTGGGTTCAAGCAGTTCTCCTGCCTTAGCCTCTCGAGTAGCTGGGATTACAGGCACCTGCCACAACACCTGGCTAATTTTTGTATGATTTATTCTCATTTCTGTTATTTGTACTTGACAATGAGCTTTTTCATTGCAGGGATCATATCTGACTAATTTCTCATAAGTTCCCTCCCCCCATCACCCATCTCTCTGTCCCTATCACTGCGCAGGGCCAAGGAAAGTACCTCGTCTATGTGTGTTGAAGAAATGAAGATGGAGGTGGCACTGGAGTTCTTTAGCAATGCTAGAGGCACAGGACCCGGGAGCCAGGATTCACAGGCTGGGTAGCACTCACACCCTTGACTGCAGCTCAGAATCAGATGGGGTGCTTTTGAGAGAAAGTATTCCTAGGCTCCAGCTCATACCACTTAGGGGTCTAGAAACCCGTACAGATGCTCCCTGACTTATGGTTGGAGTTTCATTTCAATAAACCTATCATAAGTCAAAAATGGATTTAATATTTTGATAAACCCATTGTAAAGTCAAAAAATTATAAATAGAGCCAGCGGGGACTGTCTGTATTTTAAACTTCCTTTGAAGTTGAGAATGACGCAGCCAAACCAGTTCAAATTGGTTCAGGTTCAAGAGCTGCCCAGAGGAAGCTCTGGGCTGAGCAGGTGCTGTATCAAGCTGGGTGGAAATGGAGGAGTCCATGGGAAGTGTGCTCAGGTATGTGGGCAGGTGCATGGGCAGGTGTATGGGCAGGTGTGTGGGCAGGTGCGTGGGCAGGTATGTAGACAGCTGTGTGGGCAGGTATGTAGACAGATGCATGGGCAGGCATGTAGACAGGTGTGTGGGCAGGTGTGGGGGTAGGTATGTAGATAGGTGCATTGGCAGGTATGTGGGCAGGTGTGTGGGCAGCTGTTCAGAGTCTGCAGGAGTGTGTGGATTAGCAGCTGATAACTTTTGAGCTGGGGTTCCTTGATTCAGCCCTGATCTTGTGCCCTGGGACTCTAAGGTTTCCTTCTTTCCTTCAGGTATGTGGGCAGGATTTGAGGTGGAGCTGAGAAGTTGATGGGGATCTATCCGTCCTAGTGGAGAAGCATAAGATGAGAGGAAACTGGTCTGCTGGGAAGTCTGAAAGTGAGAGGACCCAGAGTCTGGACAACCAGTGTGGTGAGCAGGTGGAGAGAATGGGCCAGGTGGGGTTAGATTAGCCCTCATGCCTCCCAGGTGACGCTGGTGCCCATGACATGCTCTAGGGCAGCTTCTTGCCTTTGGGCTTCATTTAGGTGACAACAATAAGGATAGCAATTGCAATACTTACTGCAATTGCAGCACAATCTCTGAGCAATTAGTTTTACTCTCCCTGATGACTCTGGTCCAGAATCACAGGTTAGTTGAGTAGTGTAACCATTTGCTGTTGTGGAGATAAATCACTTACTGTTCCCATTCCCGGGGCACTGCCACAGTCTAGTCTTCAGAAATTAGGAGAGGCGTGGGATGCCCACGGGCTGGGGGTCTACAATTTAGTGTGGATGTGAGTGGCTGCAGAGAGGGAGGTCTTATAGCTTTCATTAGAGTCTGACACTTAGACCCCAAAAGCTAAAAAGGTTTTGGGAACTCTTGATGCATGATGCATTTATAATATTTGGTGGAGAAATGTTGATTTCTGCTTAGTTTAGGAGTTGCCAACTTGCCCATGCACCTGCCCATGCACCTGCCCACATACCTGAGCACACTTCCCATGGGCTCCTCCATTTCTACCCAGCTTGATACAGCATCTGCTCAGCCCAGAGCTTCCTCCAGGCAGCTCTTGAACCTGAGCCGATTTGAACTGGTTTGGCTGCGTCATTCTCAACTTCAAAGGAGGTTTCATGAAGAAACAGCTTCATGAGCTGGGGTCAGGGTAACGGCACTCAGACCAGAGCAGGAAGGTCCCTGGTCTCTGGGGGTCCTCCTGGGAAGTACAGCTCTGGGATGCCTAGACAGTAGTCTCTAAGAGGCGATGCTTTTTGACTCTGAATTGAGGCCAGCTTCTATAGTATCTACCATGCAAGCTTTCTCTGCCCTGGCCTGACCCTTCCTCTACTTCTCCTCCTCCTTCCCTCTCCTGCTCAGCTTCTCACACTACCCAGCAGCCAGGCCAGATGACCACTGTCCACTCAATGTGCTTTTCTACCTGTCGTCTTTGTGAGTGCTGGGGCCTATCCTTGGGAGCCCCTCCTTACCGCTAACATTCACAGTCCCAAGGTTTAGTCCAAGGCCCCTCCTTTGAGCCATCTTCCTGGGTCCCCGTAATGGAATGGACCCTTCCCCTCCTCCAAACTCCTGCCATAGTCTACCTGTTCCTCTTTCGTATCTTCCCCCATCCTGCCCCGGAGAAGAAGGGGTTGTCCCTGCCTTCACTCCTGGACCGTGGTGAGCTCTCCCACAGTAGAGACATGACTTTCACCCTTCTTTGGGGTTGATGTCCCTGCTACAGTGGCCGGTGCACGCTGCCTGGGACACAATTGAGGCCCGATGGAAAGGAGCTAGCGTGGGTAAGGTGGGCAGTGTAGGAAGCTGAGAAGGATGGAGAGGGTGGGTTTGGGTGAGCCTGGCCACCATGGACTTGGTCTGCTTGTCCTCACCCCGAGCACTGCCTAAGTGTGTAAGGTACAAAATAGATTTTCATTTACAAACTTTTGAGTAGATAGGCAAGTTCATTCTACTCCAGATTACTCACACTCATTTAAGCATTCCTCTACTTCCCCTTGGTGATGACTCTTGAAAGAAAATGTGAGAATTCGCTTTGCTTTGAGCTCACATTAGAGCTTGGGAATATGTTTAAACCGTGATTTTGGAGCTCTTCATGATAACACTTTCTTCCTTGTTGGTGAAATGAGCAAGTGCCTAAGTTAGTCACATTCATTTTCTCTTGCTTGAAGTGCAAATTTTTACAGATTTAGTTTGCTGCTCCTTTTCTTTGTGAAAATGAAAGCCTACAACTGAAAAAGGCTTTTTAAATAATGCATGTATTACAGAGTCCCCAAAATTGAAACAGGATTTTCTTTTTTTTTTTTTTTTTTTTTTGAGACAGAGTTTTGCTTTTGTTGCCCAGGCTGGAGTGCAGTGGCGCGATCTTGGCTCACTGCAACATTCACTTCCCGGGTTCAAGTGATTCTCATGCTTCAGCCTCCCAAGTAGCTGGGACTACAGGCACACGCCACCATACCCGGCTATTTTTGTTTGTTTGTTTGTTTGTTTTTTGTTTTTTTTTTTTGTTTTTTTTTGAGACAGAGTCTCGCTCTTTCACCCATGCCGGACTGCAGTGGCGCTATCTCGGCTCACTGCAAGCTCTGCCTCCCAGGTTCATGCCATTCTCCTGCCTCAGCCTCCAGAGTAGCTGGGACTATAAGCACCCACCACTGTGCCCGGCTAATTTTTTGTATTTTTAGTAGAGATGGGGTTTAGGCATGTTGGTCAGGCTGGTCATGAACTCCTGACCTCAGGTGATCCACCCGCCTCGGCCTCCCAAAGTGCTGGGATTATAGACGTGAGCCACCACGCCCAGCCTAAAACAGTATTTTCTGATTTAGCCATAGAAACGGATGGGTGCTTTTCCCTGTGTATTGCCTAGATTTTCCTAAGGGGTTTTCCCTGACAGGTAATAAAGTGCATATTCCTTTTCTTACCCCAAGCCACTTTATCAATTGCAAATGAAGAACTACCCTGGCCCATCATCAACGTGGCGACTCTCTTGGCAGGCCTCACCGTCTAGTGGCTGGGCAGAAAGGAGAATGGTTTCCCTCATGGGCCAACTTGTCTCTTTTGCTACTGCTTCCTTGCTGAGACATGTCAGTAGCTTTTGTAACAGAAGGGTACCTATGTGTCAATGTGCTTATCATGGTCTTGTCACCAACATGTCACACTGAGACCAAAAACGTTACGTCCTTGAGCGATCTCTTCTGCTGCCTCCTTCTCCCCAGTACTTTTGCTGGGGCAGAGCACAGGCATGGGATGTGACGCTTCCACATTTTTAGAGCTGACATAGACCAAAGGCTTTTTATAGATGAGGAAATGAAAACGATGATTTTGAGCATGAAAGTAACATGATCTAATTTAAGTTGAAAGTAGATTGCAGGGGACAGAGCAGACAGAGAGCGCCCAGGTAGAAAACCTTGCTAGTCTGGGAGAGGTGAAGGTGCTTCGGACTGGTGTGGCAGTAGTGAGGGTGAGAATCGGTCAGATCCTGGGTATATTTGCAGGTGGAGTTGGCGTGGCTTGCCAGTGGATTGGATATAGAGAGTGAAAGAAAAGAGAAGGGTTAAGAAAGAGGTCATTTTTTGGCCTGATGACGTTGGTGAACGAACTTGCCCGTTGCTGATATGGGCTGTGCTGGTGGAGAAACGGGTGAGAAGAGTTAAAAGAAGAGTTCTATTTTGGTCAGGAAAAGTTTGAGATGCTGATGTGACATCCAAGGAGTAGTGAGGAGTAGAACATTAGATGGGTAGGTGAGGAAACTCAGGGTAGGGATTGAGGCAGGACACATGTGGTTAGGACCAGCTGACCTTTGGATCTGGTGATGCAGAGGTCTTGGTGACCTTAACCAGGTTCGATTCAGTGGAATGATGAGGAGAAGACCTTGTTGGAATGGGGTGAAGAGTGAGGGGAGGGTGAGGAGGTGGAAGTGCATTTATGGATGGCTCTATTTTTTTTTTTTTTTTTTTTTTTTGAGGCAGAATCTCACTCTGTCACCCAGGCTGGAGTGCAGTGGTGCCATCTTGGCTCACTGTAACCTCTGTCTCCTGGGTATAAGAGATTCTCCCGTCTCAGCCTCCCGAGTAGCTGGGATGACAGGCACCCACCACCACACCTGGCTAATTTTTGTATTTTAAATGTAGACGGGGTTTCACCATATTGGCCAGGCTGGTCTGGAACTCCTGACCTCAAGTGATCAACCCACCTCGGCCTCCCAAAGTGCTGGGATTATAGGACTGAGCCACTGCACCCGTTCTGGACAGCTGTTTTCAAGAGCTTTGTCAGAAAGAGCAGGGGAATGTGGCAGGGTTGGAAGTGGGGTCCACAGACCATCAAGCGTATCTGGATGATTTCCCAACTTGGGCTCCTGGCCCCGCCTGCTGGCTGCTTGTTCTCCCTAGCGACTCATAATGGCTCACGCCCATGGAACCTGCCCTAGGACAGGTGGTAATGTGCGTGGTTGGACTTCAATGAGGCACTCATTAAAGCTGACACATCCTGCTGTAATGAAGCCACGCTTCACAATTCACAACCCGCTGCCTAAAAATAACAACATCGTGGAACGCTTGCCCAGCACTTTGCCAGCTAATTAGCTCATTCCTGCCCCTTAACGATTTGATTTATGTAGCTCCTCCCTCAGTGAGGCAAGCTCCTAGGTAAGGAAGTGCAGAGACCTTGGGTGACCTGCCAAGGATGTCCCAGATCTGCACTGGGTTCAAGGTCCACACCCTCTTTTCCTAACTTGCTGATGGCTCCCCGAGCCATGGAATGAATGGGCCTGCCTCTGTTCAGTTTCTGGCTGGGTGGTCAGGAAGCTGTCCTTCCTCGGGGAGGGAAGAATGTGCTTCAATATTCTGGGAGCAGAGAGTGGCAGGAGCTAGAGCCTGGGGCGTGGGTTGAAGCCATGAAGAGTCTGGAAGACCTGTTCCATGGGAGGGCCAGGTGGAGTCGCCGTGGTGTCAGCTGGAAGCTCGGGTGTGAGTGTGCCTAGCTGTGTTCCAGCCCCTCCCCTGGTCCTTCCCCATTATCGCCCAAGCCATCACATTCTAATAAGACCAAAGGGTGAGCTTCATTGCTCTTTTAAAAACTTCATGTATTCATTTGCTCTTCTATCTTGTTCTAAAACAAGAGAGACTTCCCCAGTGTCAGGGCTATGAAGGGCAAGGTGTATCCAGCTCCCATGCCAGGCAGACTATGGCACCGGGGCAGCCTGACCAATTCCCCAGACCAAATCCCTCTTGGAGTTTCTGCCCTTCCCCATAGCTCAGGCTACTGAGTTGTGTTCAAGGGGAAAATGCTGCTGCTTCTGTTTAGCAGGGAGCTGGCTCCTCTCACTGGGTGAATTAGTGGCTGATGGACAGCAAGAGAAGGGGACATTTGGAGTGCAAAGTGGACACCGTCCCACCCCTCTGGGGGGATTTTGCCCTGAATAAAAGAGCACACTACTAGCATCTGTGTAGGTACATAAATAACAGCAACTTATTAAAGTCCCGAGTGCCTTGAAGATAAAGTTCAGAAATTCTCATTACAAATGAAAAGAGACCTCCACTTTGTATTGTCCAAAAATCTTGGGGCTGTCTTGGCTGAGGGCCAGCTCTGCTTCTAAACGCTTCTAGGGGAGGGAGGATGTAGGATGTCAGCCCCTGCACAGCTCCCAGCTCTGCTGCCAGTGCTCCTGCCTCCCTGCGTGGCTGGAGGAAGCAGCCCTGTCTTGCATGGTGTGCCTGGCTCTGCTGCAAGGGTGCCCGTCGGTGTCCCAGAGCCCTGCCCACCTTGGTGGGGCCCATTCCTGGGCTCGTGGGTTTCCAGCTCTCTTTATTTCTGACTTCTTTGTTCTGCCCTGGTGGCTGGAGTGGGGGCACCTTCCAGCATTACTGCTTTCCCCCCAGACGCCTCCTCCCTTGCAAGATGGGCCTTCTGGCCCAGATCCCCTTCCCACAGCAGCTCCTGCCTCAGCTCCTTGGAGCCTTTTCCTGCTGATGAGCTTCTGGGGGATGCTTCGGGGAATCCTTAGGAGACCCATGAGTGTACAGCTGCACCCTCTCACGGGGACAGATGAGCCTAATAGATGGGGACACTGTTCTTCAGTAAGTAAGGTCAAGCTTGTGAGCTTTCTCAGGCTGTCTGTGGTGGATCCCAACCGAGGAAAGAGACATGCAGCCCAGAAACCAGGCAGGGAAATTTGTTTAAACGTCTTGCTTCTTTTCTTCCCTCCCTCCCTCCCTCCTTCCCTCCCTCCCTTTTTTCCATGTGTTGCCTCCATGGACAGGTTAGGAAGACCTTATCTTTGCATCCCAAAGAGGAATAAAGCAAGTTAAAACTGGAGTTTTACTACAGCCCTGCAACCTTCGTTCCAAGGTATGGAGGGGGCAGTTTCAGAACATCCCCACCTGTTCACTGGAAGGGAACCCTGTGGTCCCTGCAGGGCGCAGAGGTGGGTCCTCTCTTCTGAGTCACTGAATGGCAACCTCTAATTCTCAAAGACACTCCCTGGGGCTCAGGCCACCCCCAGTGTCTACAGGCAGAAGTCAAGGGTGGGTTGGCAGCTTCTGTGGAGAGCGTGAAGTCATGTTGGATGGGGAATGGAGGGCACAGAAAACCCTGTCCCTGGCTTCTGTCCGTGGTGTCCAGAGATGTCTGTCTTGCTGCAGTTGCAACCACTCATGTGATGGGGGCTCCTGAGAGGAGACAGTGCCTTGTGGGGCAGACGCTATGACTGTGACCGTCTCAGTGTGTCCGAGGGAAGAGACCTCAGACAAGGCCCAGCCTTGGTGGAAGCATCCAGAGGGTCCCGCTGCCCCTGCCCCCAAGGCCATGGCTAGCTGATGGCACTCCTTCCATGGCATTGGAGAGGCCTCTCGAATGAATCTTCCCAGAACCTGCAAAGTCAGTCCAGGGTGACAGAGGTGGCTGCTGTCCACCAGGTCAGAGAAGAAGCTGGCAGTGTTAACAGTAGTCTTCTTGCTGATCATTTCAGAGTCCTCTCCCCCAACCTGGCCCCTGCTAAAAAGAGACAGCAGAGAGTAGACTATCGTTAACTTCCCTACAGTCGGTTGACAATTTATCAGAGACAAGGGCTTTACAAACCACTTAAATATCAGCCCCCTACCTTGCAAAAGAGCAGCCGATGGCCTCTGAGGCAGATAGCATTTTGCTAAATTGGTGGACATATTCACAATTTTAAGCCCTGTAACCACATAGGTGATGCTGCTGGCAGGGTATTCCCTGCTTGCTATGCTCACTGTCTCCCGAAGAAATTTTCTTGCCTGTGAAAAACAGGCTGTGATTAAGGTATTAAGATGACTTAGTCAGTGACTGATGAGACTGAGCGTCCGTCCTGCTTCCATCACTCCTTCCACAGACATTAATTCTGATATTGGTTGTTACTGACCCAGAACAGGGAAATCGCCTTCTCCTCTGCTGCCTTTCCCACAGAGCCTCATCAATCCTGCACTGAGATCTTCACTGCTGAGGGATCTTGTTCCCATGGAATGTGGGCTGAGCATTTCTCAAAGGACACTGTGTAGGCTGGGCGTGGTGGCTCATGCCTGTAATCCCAACATGTTGGGAGGCCAAGGCGGGTGGATCACCTGAGGTCAGGAGTTCAAGACCAGCCTAGCCAACATGGTGAAACTCCGTCTCTACTAAAAATACAAAGTAGGCGGGTGTGGTGATGCATACCTGTAATCCCAGCTACTTGGGAGGCTGAGGTGGGAGAATCGACTGAACCCGGGAAGTGGAGGTTGCAGTGAGCCGAGATGGTGCCACTGCACTCCAGCCTGGGCAACAGAGTGAAACTTTATCTCAAAAGGAAGAAAAAAAAAAAAGACACTGTGTGCTGTGGAACTCTAGCTCTGGGGAATCTTCACGGACAGATGGAAAAATACAGTGATTTGGGACATGCTGGGTCAAGCTGGCCTTCTCAGCACAGGACGACTCAGGGTCCTTACCTGTGTACAAATGTGTGTGTATCTTCCAAAGAGGGAGGAAATACACGATGGCACTCCTCAAATTACTTAACTAAGGAGGCCTTGAGTGGAGGACACCCATGGCACTCATGTCCTCAGGAAGATATTTTGGGAAAAGCTGCCATAAAAGGAATGATTGAGTCTTTTCAATGTTCAGTAGCAATGTAGCCTGAGCCACAAATGCAAGCCACATTTGTAATTTTAACTTCCCAGGCTGGGTGCAATGGCTCATGCCTATAATTCCAACACTTTGGGAGGCCAAGGTGGGAGCATCACTTGAGTCCAGCCTGGGCAACATGGCAAAACCCTGTCTTTACAAAAGAGTACAAAAATTAGCCGGGTGTGGTGGTATGGTAAGCTGGGTGTGGTCTTAGCTACTCTGGAAGCTGAGCTGGGAGAATCGCCTGAGCCCCGGAGGCGGAGGTTGCAGTGAGCCATGATTGCACCACTGCACTTCCAGCCTGGGCAACAAAGCAAGACCATGTCTCAAAAAAGAACAAAAACCAGGTGAAATTAATTTTAATAAGATATTTTATTGTGTGTTACAATATGTCGTATAAAATTAACTTTTCCTGCCACCTGCCCCTTTTTACTTTTTTTTATTGTGGCTGCTAGATGATTTAAAATTACTTAAGTGGGTTGCTGTAGGTGAGCTGGATGCATGCTGGAGCATGAGAACCGCTGACCTAAAGCTTAGGAGTCGGAGGAACTTTAGAAATACCAGGAATCATTGCTAGGAGAGAAGTGGCTTGTGCTGCAGGCCAGGAAAATGAATGAGGAGTTGCTTACTCCCTAGGAAACAGGTCAGAGGGGCAGGAACTTGAACTTTTCATTTTATGTCCCTTTGCATTTGTTTTGCATCATTAAACTAAATAAAATGAATTCAAACTAAACAAACACCAAAACAACAAATACAAGAAAAGTTAGAAGAATTGAGGCAATGGGCATTTGCAGCATTTCATTGATGGGGAGAGGAAGGAAAGCGACCCATTTTCTCACTGCTGACTCAAGTGGCAGACGCTCCGTAAATTCCACCCATCTCTATATAAATTTACATAGATGCAAATATCATGCTACTGCTATGCAAATTGGTCCCATCTCTTTAGAATTAATGCCTTTGGTACCTACATAAAAACAATGCATTATGGGGGTAGTCTGAGCCTTCTTTTCAGTTAATCATATCAGCCCCATGCATTTTTATATGTAGAGAGGAAGACGAGTGTGGAAAGCAGAGTTGGGTAAGTTTTCATTGGGTTGACATTTTAGCTGCGCTTGTGCCAGGGGATTGCTATAAACTGAAAAGATGTGACAGAGCTGAGCGGGCAGATCTACCCCTGCGTTTTTGGTGTATTGATCGTGGAGGCACACGTGGCAGAGGTTTGCATCACACTCGCGTCACTGGGCACCAAGATCCTGGCAATAAAGAAAGCAGGTTCATGATCACAAGAATGGGAACATCGCGACAATAAGCTCTCTTACAGCGCTTAAAAGAAGTCTTGTTTTCTGTTCTTTATTTTTTATTTTTTGCATTTATGGGGGAATGAAATGGAAAGAAGGGTTAACTGAGGGCGTGTGCGGCTGAAGGTGGAAGTCATTGTCCAGGATGATTTAGGAATAGGAAGGTGGACAGAATCCTGGTGTGGAAGGAAGTCATACATGATTGAGATGCTCTTTTCATCTCTAAATGATCCTTTCTTTCAGATGTGTAGACTTTAAGAGCAAGATCTTTAAGTTTTGGAAGAAACCAGACTTTTCCTATGGTGACCTGTCAGTATGATGTTCACCAAAGTCCTACACGGGGTGCCAAAGATGAGCTAGTAAGGGGCAGCCTGTTTTTCTCTTGACTACTGCCTATTTAGAATTATTATTATTATTATTTGAGATGGAGTCTTGCTTTGTCGTCAAGGCTGGAGTGCAGTGATGTGATCTCAGCTCACTGCAACCTCCATCTCCCAGGTTCAAGCGATTCTCCTGCCTCAGCCTCCTGAGTAGCTGGGACTACAGGCACCCACCACCATGCCCAGCTAATTTTTCTATTTTTAGTAGAGATGGGGTTTCACCATGTTAGCCAGGCTGGTCTTGAACTCCTGACCTCAGGTGATCTGCCCACCTCAGCCTCCCAGACTGTTGGGATTACAGGCGTGAGCCACTGCGCCCAGCCTAGAATCATTTTTAAAAGATTTGCTGGCAACATGATGTTTTCAAAGAACAGTAAGTGAAGGTGCTTCAGTCCAACAATAAGCCAAATGCTTTTAGGTATGAGGTTGTCTGTCTTTTGTAAGCCTGGCAATGAGACAGACATTCCCAGCTAAGCTGAGCCTGCAATCTTGGAGGCTGCCCTGTGTTTCTATTCTCTAAAACCATGTGTATTATTCAGGGTTCTCCAAAGATACAGAACTAATAGGATGTGTGGGTTTGTATAGAGAGAAAGAGATTTATTTCAAGGAATTGGCTCACATGATGATGGAGCTGGCAAATCCAGACTCTGCAGGAAGGGCTGTCAGGCTGGAAACCCAGGAGAGAGCCGAGGCTGCAACTCAAGGCTGAGGGCTGTCTGCTGCAGAATTCCTTCTTGATTGAGGGAAGTCAGTCTCTTTGTTCTATTCGGGCCTTCAACAAATTGGATGAGGCCCCCCCCCCCCCCACCCTCATTAGGTAGGGCAACCTGCTTTACTCAAAGTCCACCAATTCCAATGTCAGTCTCATCCGAAAACAGCCTTATAGAGAGACCCAGAATAATGTCTGACCACCTGTCAGGGTGCCCTGTGGCCCAGCCAAGTTAACACATAAAATTGGCCATCACATGAATGACCTGGTATATCACAGGAGAGGCTCTTCAAACAGAATTGTATTTAATCCCTTCAGGTTTGAGGAAATGGAAACTTGGCATGTTGAAGCCACTTGTCCAAGGGCCCTCAGCTTGGCCCTCCCAGGCCCAGTGTGTCTCTATGTTGGGAGGTCACCTCTACTAACCAGGTCCCCGATAAGTGGGAGAGCCTGTGCATGCGAGAGGCTTGCCAGTCTTGCTTCCGAGGAGGGCTTAGGTTCTGCAACAGAAGGAAACTACTGCGAGGGTCCTGCCGCTTTTCAGGAAGCATAATATCAATGAAACATGCTTTTCCAATTGTTAGTGTTTTGCAACCTTAAGTTTTATTTTTCTTTTATTTTGTTTTTTTGGTTTTTTTTTGAGACAGAGTCTCACTCTGTCACCCAGGCTGGAGTGCAGGGACTCGATCCCAGCTCACTGCAACCTCCGACTCCTGGGTTCAAAAGATTCTCCTGCCTCAGCCTCCTGAGTGGCTGGGATTGCAGGCACCTGCCACCACACCCAGCTCATTTTTGTAGTTTTTAGTAGAAACAGGGTTTCACCATGTTGGCCAGGCCGCTCTCAAAATCCTGACCTCAGGTAATCCGCCTGCCTTGGCCTCCCAAAATGCTGGGATGACAGACATGAGCCACCATGCCCAGATCAACCTTAAGTTTTCTTAAAGCATTGGCATCTGCCTCTGCTTTCCTGCTAGTGGGTGCTAACAGGCCATGCAGTCATCCCGCAGAAGTAAGCCCCCGCCACAGCAGCACATTAAACCAGTAAGCCTCTTCCTCTGGGTTGTCTGAATCCTGGCCCAGCCGCCTCTTGGCCACTTGACCCTGTGCAAGGTGCATAGACTTGCTGTGGCTCCCTCTCTTCATCCACATGAGTCCCCCCTTCCAGAGGGCTGTGGGGAGGAGACAAGGCCCTACTTCACATGGACCCAGCTCAGCCTTGGGGCCACTCCGGGTCCAAAACTTTGCCTTGCTTTCTGGCCAGAGGGCCCAGTATGCTGGGAGCCAGTTGGTGAGAAACACCTGCAGTGGTGGCCCCTCCTGATCCCTCACGCTGTGGGTAGGTGTGGCCTCACAGCTGCCCGCTCATACCCACACCTCTATCTGCCTGCCTCCCACCCCTGGCATCCCGTTTCCACTGAGGTGCCAGACCCCATGGAAGATGTGAAGCGTCCAGGCCTGGTGTTGAGGAATGGGTCAGAAGGCTCGCAGAGGTGGGATATTAGGGTGGATGCGCCACATAGGATCTGAGGGCTTAGAAGGACCTAGAGGACAATGCCTTCAGAGCTAGATAGGAAGTGCCCAGGAGGAGGGCTGCTGGCATCTCAGAGGGGTTTGGAGGAGGCTGTCCTCCATGGTTGGGGTTGACTCAGAGAGGCTCGGGTAGAACTGGCTCCCTTGTAAGAATGGAGCTAAGGGCACGTTACCAGCAGAGACAGAGTAGTACAGGTGCTCCCAGGGGTGGCACCGAGGCCTCAGTGCAAGCAGAGAGTGCTGACCCTTGGGGATCTGTGCTGATAACAGTGAGGTTGTGATGGTTTTCTCAGGGGCAAGAGAGATGAAACAGCCAACCAGAGTGTTGCTTGCTTTTTAGGATAAAAAAATTGTGGTGGCTGGGCGCGGTGGCTCACGCCTATAATACCAGCACTTCAAGAGGCCAAGGCAGGTGAATCACATGAGGTCAGGAGTTTGAGACCAGCCTGGCCAACATGGTGAAACCCTGTCTCTACTACAAATACACAAATTAGCTGGGTGTGGTGGCGCCTGTAGTCTCAGCTACTCTGGAGGCTGAGGCAGGATAATCACTGGAACCTGGGAGGTGGAGGTTGTGGTGAGCTGAGATCGCTCATACTGCCTGGGAGGCAGAGTGAGACTTTATCTCAAAGAAAAAAAAAGTTGTGGCTTGAATTGTATTCTTCAAAAAGATGTAAAAGCCCTCACTCCTGGTCCCTGTGAATGTGAGCTTCTTTCTTTCTTTGCCTCTTTGGAGATAAGAGTCTTGCAGATATCATCAAGGTAAGATGAGGTCATACTGGATTAGGGTGGGCCCTAAATCCAATGCTGCTGCCCTTAGGAGAAGGGGAGATTAGGATACAGAGACACTGAGGAGACACGAGGAAGAAGGCCTGCCCCGTGATGATGGGGGCAGGGATGGGAGTGACGTAGCTGAAGTCAATCAAGAGATGCCTAGGCTGACCTCTGCCGCCACCACAAGCGAGGAGGAGGCCAGGACGGACCCTTCCCCGGAGGCTTTGGAGAGAGCATGGCTCTGCCAACACCGTGACCATGGACTCTCAGCCTCCAGGACTATGACGGAAGAGATGTCTGCTGTGGGCGATTTGTTAGGGCAGCCTAGGAAGCTGACCAACAGGCAAGGCCTGGGGAGAAGGCTGCTGCCTGTGGCTGCCACAGAAAAGTGTGCCCTCATCCAGCTCAAACTCGAGCCCGAGCAGGTCACAGCGGACCCGGGGGTGCAAGCCCACCCTGGTGTAATCTCCCCAACCTCCTGACAGGTGACTGGGAAAGACCCTCCTAGAAGCCAGCAGAACCTTCATCGCCTATCTCTGATATGTGGAGGACAAGTAATGACAGCACTGAGTGCCACATGGAACCATGGAAACACCAGGACTGCCACGTGGCGGATGTAGCTCACGTGCCACCCCACGGCCTAGCAAGGGTGTGTGTGGTGCTGCAGCCATGGAGCGAGGCTGCTGAGGCCTGCGGTGGTGGCAGCTCCCAACCCCGGGTGTCACTGGCAGGCAAAACCCAGCAGCGCCTCCCTACCGGGCATCACACGCCTCTTTCTTTGCGCTCCGTTATTGTGGCTGAGGTGCACAAGCCACAGCCCTCACTCACCCTGACACATGTGCCTCTGGGATGAGCAGGGAAGGTGACACCCCCCACAGGTGAATTTGACCAGTGGGAGACAGGGGCCAGTGGATACGCTTTTCTCTCCTCCCCACCTTGCACAGGTACTTGTTCTTGGAATGTCTCAAACAATAAGGAATGGGCTTTGGAGTGGGGCAGCCTTCCTTCTCCACCATGTACTTACTATTTACTTCCTTCTCCACCATGTACTTACTATTTACTTTGAATTTGTGCAAGTTGCACAACCTCTCTGAGCCTCACAATCATAATTTAATGACAATGGCAACCTGGCAGGGTTGCAGGGTTGTTGGGGGTGGTGGGGAAAGAAGGAACATCTATGAGGCACCTTTTTTTTTTTTCTTTTGAGATAGAGTCTCACTGTCGCTCAGCCGGGAATGCAGTGGCATGATCTCAGCTCACTGCAACCTCGGCTGCCTGGGTTCAAGCAATTCTCCTGCCTCGGCCTCCCCAGTACCTGGGATTACAGGCATGTGCCACCGCACCTCGCTAATTTTTGTATTTTTAGTAGAGACGGGGTTTCACCATCTTAGCCAGGCTGGTCTTGAACTCCTGACCTTGTGATCCACCTGCCTTAGCCTCCCAAAGTGCTGGGATGACAGGCATGAGCCACTGCGCCCAGCCTGTGAGGCACCTTCTACAGGGTCTGCACATCATAGACGCAATAGCTGCCATTAAAAAATGTTAACATGCTGGGTGCGGTGGCTCACGCCTGCAATCCCAGCACTTTGGGAGGCTAAGGCAGGTGGATCACGAGGTCAGGAGATTGAGACCATCCTGGCTAACACGGTGAAACCCCGTCTCTACTAAAAATACAAAAAATTAGCTGGGCGTGGTGGTGGGCGTCTGTAGTCCCAGCTACTCGGGAGGCTGAGGCAGGAGAATGGTGTGAACCTGGGAGGCGGAGATTTCATTGAGCCCCTGGGTGACAGAGCGAGACTCCGTCTCAAAACAAACAAACAAACAAACAAACAAGCAAACCCTTAAACTTGTACGTTTGAAAATTAGGACTCTTACCGGAAAATTTGGGCCTTCTAAGCCTCCGTCCATGTCACCTGTGACCATGGAGTGGGTCATCTCGAATCTGTTCCCTGTCTGGGTGCCTTGCTGATTTCCTTGCCTGCATCACACTACCTGGTTCAAGGTGAAGTGGAAAGGTGTCAGTTACTCAGTGACTCAGAGACACAGCCTGAATGAAGAGGTATGGAGCTCCTGGTAGCTGCTTGCATGAGCTCAGTGGGACGCCTCTTGTCAGCAATGCTTTTCCCCTCTGCATCTGCGTTGGTGCCATCCACACCTGAATGATGTTAAGGGAGGCTCCTGGTGGGACCTCATTACAGCTTCTCTGTGAGGGAGATCCCACCCTTTGGCAAAGCCAAGGCCATGGAAAAATAAATAAAATAAAATAAAATTAAATAAAGTCTCCGGGACACGTGTCACTCATAACAGCCATGCCAAAGGAGATCATTTCGTTTTCCGTTTCTGTTCATGTGGCTGGAAAACCAAAAGATAAAACTAAGCTCATACAACCCATCCATCTAAAAAAAAAAATAAAAATCCTCAAACCACCAGAGGTGTGGCATAATCCTTAGAGTCTAAACAGTATGATCTGGCTGCCGTAAAGGCAGATAAACAGAGGTGAAATAATTTTTACAATCAAAGCCTCTCTCAACATTTTATGCATTATTTATAGTGTGAGGAGGCAGGGGCCTTTGCAAAGAGCTACTTTTTGAACATATAAGACAGTTTAATATAAAAATCATCTCTGACTTTATTTTAATTTAGATTTCCATTTATTGTGGAAGCAGTAAAATACTCAAAAGAATCAAGCTTGACCTCTGATTCAAATGTCCAATTTCTTTACTCATTATTCTATGTAAAACACAAGCCTCTGTTTTTGTACTAATCCTTTAAAGTATTTCATTGGCCAGCCTTCATTATCTGTTTCTATTTTTTTTTTTTTTGAGATGGAGTCTTGCTCTGTTGTCCAGGCTGGAGTGCAGTGTCACAATCTCGGCTCACTGCAACCTCCGCTTCCCGAGTTCAAGTGATCTCCTGTCTTAACCTCCTGAGTAGCTGGGACTACAGATGTGCACCACCACACCCGGCTAATTTTTGTATTTTTAGTAGAGACGGGGTTTCACCATGTTAGCCTGGCTGGTCTCGAACTCCTGACATCAGGTGATCCGCCCATCTTGGCCTCCCAAAGTACTGGGATTACAGGCATAAGCCACCGTGCCTGGCCATCTGTTTCCTTTTAAATGCCCTCAAGATAGCACTGTCAGGCAGTGTGTGTGTTCCGGTAGCAGAGTCACTTCTAGACCCAGCATGAAATGAGATGAGATGGAAGCTGATGAGGCAGAAGGTCTGTATAAAAACTTAGTGCAGTTGTGCAGCTAGGTTAGAAAAAAATCTGTCTAAGTTTTGCCCGCCTCTCATTTCCCCCCTCACTCTAACCTCTGCTTTTCCAATGTCCTGTCGCCCAGGTGGAAGGAAATCAAATATACATAAGCAATGCTGCCGACTGTGGTGAAAAACCTGAGGAATGTAGGTATTGCGCTGTTTGAATAAGTTAATTAGTAACTACAGTATTTATAAATCAGCATCTGTTTGACTTTTTCCCCGGGGATAGTATGGGTTTGTCTTGATCTCTCTGTATTAGCCGGCTCAATCTCTTTGGACTGAGGTTCCTCGACCTCAACACGAAGACATTTTGAGCGTGCTGGTGGGGGCTGTCCTGTCCATTGGAGGATGTCTAGCAGCATCCCTGGTCTCTACCCACTAGATGTGCCCACTACCCCCAGCTGAGATAACCAAAGACGTCTCCAGAAGTCTCCAAATGTCCTGGGGGCACATGAGTTGTGTTCAGAACCACTCTTTGGACCACAATGGCTGTGTTGCTTTTCGAGGACACCCTCCCTTCCTTTCCCCTTGAGGAAGAGTAGGTTTCAAGGTCAGTAGGGCCAATCTATTGCTTTCTTTTTTGCAGCATTTAGATAGGAGAGGTGGGCAGAGAAAGGACAGAGGAGATAGGGAGGGTGTAGGTAGTTCCCTCCTCCTCCATTTTTAGGGGGGATATGAGAGCTGTGTGACTCCCCTTGGAGAAGCTGCTCTCAATCTCTTGGATTAAGGAGTCCAAGTGAAGCCAGGGGTGGGAGGCGGGGCTGGGCGAGGAGAGAGAGTGGCTGTGTTTTATGTTCATGTCTGAAGCACCCCACACAGTTTCTGGCACATGGTGGGTGCTCAGAGGCTGGTCTGTCTCCTGAGCCTGTGTAGAATGTGTGTATTTCCATCCAGAACACTGCATTACCTGGAAGCAATGGTCTCCCTCCTGCATTCACAAGCAGAAGGGTCTCAGGAACTTACAAAATCGTGGGTAAAAACCACCCAGCAAGTGTTACGTCTTTTTGTATAACCTGATACGAATGTTCCATTTTTATCACCTTCTTTCCCAATTACTAATGTTTTTGCTATTATTTTTATTATTACTCATTAATTGACAGATATATTTCTTTTTATTTTTTTTTTGAGATTGAGTCTCACTCTGTTGCCCAGGCTGGAGTGCAGTGGTGCCATCTTAGCTCACTGCGACCTCCGCCTCCCAGGTTCAAGCAATCCTCGTGCCTCAGCCTCCGGAGTAGCTGAGATTATAGGTGCCTGCCACCACACGCAGCTAATTTTTGTGTTTGTAGTAGAGATGGGGTTTCACCATGTTGCCCAGGCTGGTCTTGAACTCCTGGACTCAAGCGATCCACCTGCCTCCGTCTCCCAAATTGTTGGGAAAACAGGTGTGAGCCACCACACCTGGCCGACAGATAAATGTCTTCTGAGGTTTTCTTGTGCAGTCTTGACAGTCGGGTGGCTGCTAAAATGAACAATTCATCTGTTACCAGGACAGTGCTGAACACTGACAGGGGACTTGTCCTCGTGGTACCAGGACTCGGAGGATCGACTGGAGATGCAACTTTAGATGGGTAGGTGGCAGCCACCGGTCTTACAGCGAGGTGATGCCATGGGCCTTTACAACATTTTACATGGCACATAATTGGTTTTTGTGAGTATGTGGCAATGTTCAGGTCAAAGGAGACTGCAAATGAAATTCCCAAAGCACAACATGACATGAATTGTGTGTTTGTGTGTACCATGTTGTGATTAAATAGAGCATATTCATATAACATAGCATAGGGTGAAACGTTATCGATGGAAGCCAGGTGGGGGTTTGTTGAGGTCTGTCTAGAGAATGAGACTCTAAATGTACATCTCTAGCCTCATCCTTTTTTCCTGAATTCCAGACTTCAACTTGACATTCCCACTTGGCCATCTAGCAGGCATTCCAACCCAGTCCTGTCTGAAACTGACTCCCTAAAGCAGTCCTCCAAGCCTGCTCCACCAGCATGCCCCCTTCCCAGTGGATGGCAACCACAGAATTCCAGAGGCTCCTGCCAGGAAATTTGGCAACTTCCTTCACTTCTCTTTTTCTGTCTTCCCCCCACCATCAAAACCATCAGGAACCTTCCTGACACTCAACTGGCTTCAGAATACATACAGAAGCTGATTACTTCTCATGGCTCTGTAGCTACCACCCCGTTTCTCCTTTATTATTGGGCTGGTCCCGCTCTGATCCCTGACCTCCTCTCCTTTTCCCTCCCACACTGTTTTCTCAACACAGTTGACAGAGTGATCCTTTAAAATTAAATATGATCAGACCACTCCTCTACTCAAAAACGATCTCAAGGGGTAGTTTTTCATTAGACTAGAAACCAAACTCTCACAACACCCTCCAAGGTCAACACGAATCTCCCACGCCCCACAAGCATTATCAGCCACCACGCTCCCCTTATCACCACCACCCTGGCTGCCCTGATGTTCCCTGACCCTGCTGGGCCCTCCTGAGCCTGGCCACTGCATTCGCTGCTCCTTCTGCCTGGAATACTCTTGCCAAATATACCCACACTCATTCCAGCCTTTGCTCAGAGATCATCTTCTCAATTTGGCCCACTCTGGCCATCCTACTTATAACTTCAACCTGCATCCCTTGCTCCCGGGACCCTCAATCCCTTTACCTGCCACTTCTGTAACATTCAGTCTTTTTTTTTTTTTTTTGAGACAGTTTCACTCTGTCACCCAGGCTGGAGTGCAGCGCAGCATTGCGATCTTGGCTCACTGCAACCTCCGCCTCCCGGGTTCGATTCTCATGTCTCAGCTTCCTGAATAGCTGGGATTACAGGTATGCACCACCATGCCCAGCTAATTTTTGTATTTTTAGTAGAGATGGAGTTTCACCATATTGGCCAGGCTGGTCTCGAGCTCCTGACCTCAAGTGATCCACCTGCCTTGGCCTCCCAAAGTGCTGTGTTGGGATTACAGGTATGAGTCACCACGCCTGGCCCCATAGTCTTCTATAATAACTTTTGGTAGCCTCCCTTTAGGGTCTGTCTGCTCCAGCTAGAATGTGAGACACTCAAGGCAGAGATCTTTGTCTTTTTTTGTTCACTGATGCATCAAAGCACTGAGCACAGAGTCTCGTACACAGCAGTTGCTCAAGTGTATGTTACCTGAATGTGCACGCATGAATGAACCTCTCAGTTCATCTCTCCCCACTCTCATCTTTTCTTTTGGTTCTGGAAGCATTTTTCCATCTGTTCTTTTAGGTTGTTTGTTTTCTGCAATATACAATCAATTGTTTGCTGCCACTGTGAAGTGAAAAGATTCCATTGTCCTATTTTTCATGTCTTTCTTTTGGCTGGCTATGATTTTAAAGATGTAAAGTCCTTTCAAATCATATTGAGAATATAGTAGAGTTAAAAAAAATCTGTTCTTGTACTTGCAGTAACTCTTTTCCTGAGCTTAAATTTGATTGACTTGCTCTTTCCTTTGGAACTGGCAAAGTCTTTTAATATGCTCAGTCATTTTCTCTCTGTTGACACTTGTTTGGGATTAGTGGCTGAGAAGGGCTCTATCAAAAACTGTTGAGGTCACTGTTCTCATCTTTCGGTCACTGTCAAGAGGGAAGGGAAATGTTTAGACTGATCACAATTCTCCTTGACTGTTTGAACAGCTGATCATTTTTTCTAAAGAAGGGCAGAGCTGTAGGAGAGAGAGGTAGCCCAGTGCTGGGAACCTGCCCTGCCAGCCAGCAGAGGTTGGTGCCTCACCCAGCAATGCCCTCCCCCTTCCCTTACCCCTATGTCTCTGCTGTCTTCCAAGGATCATCTCTGTCTCTCGCAGCCTCAAGGAGCAGGCTTTAGTTGTTTTCCAAACTCTCAGGTTAGCACTGAGGCTGGACCAGAGATCACACTGCCATCTCTTCCCCCTTGACTTCATCATTGCCATCCCTCCTTACTCAGGTCCACGATTGCAGTGGCTTTCCAGGATAAGTGTGGGGAGGTGGGGATGGCCCCATGTGTTCTTCCTGAAGACTGCTCCACCCCACTATTTTTCTTTTTCTTTTGAGACGTAGTCTCACTCTGTCACCAGGCTGGAGTGCAGTGGCGGGATCTTGGCTCACTGCAACCTCCAACTCCCTGGTTCAAGCGATTCTCCTGCCTCAGCCTCCCCAGTAGCTGGGATCACAGGCACATGCCACCACGCCCAGCTAATTTTTCTATTTTTAGTAGAGATGGGGTTTCACCATGTTGGCCAGGATGCTCTCGATCTCCTGACCTCGTGATCTGCCCACCTCAGCCTCCCAAAGTGCTGGGATTACAGGTGTGAGCCACTGCGCCCGGCCTTCCACCCCACATTTTGCACGGAGGTAGGATAGTGTCCCCCTTGCCCCTCCCCATTCCTCTTTCAGGTGAACCGTTGGCTGCATGACGTCATTGATGTTTCAAGAAAGTAACAGAGAGCCCTTCTCATTTCCGCTAGTATGTTAGCCTTTCTTCTGTGGTGCTGGGTGGCTGGGAGAATTGAGGTGAATAGGTGGGCTTAGAATGCCTTCCTGGTCCTCCACTGTATTTTAATTATTAACTACCCTATGTAAGTTGTGGGTTGTTAATAATAGTTAACTAATAATAGTAGTTGTGGGTTGTACATTGCAGGGTACCTAGAAGAATAAACATGGTCCCTACACCCAAGGAAACCATGATCTGGTTGGCCTCAGAAAATACGTCTCGCAGAGGCCATTGGCCCGTGTGCCTTCCATAGCACCTGACCCAGTTTCCCAGCCCCTCCTTTTGCCCCTGTGACTATGTGCAATCCTTGTTGCTTTCCAACGTCTCATGTTTCCCAAGAGCAGGTGTCTCTGTCCTCTCATTCCCATTCTCCTAAGCTCCTCTCTCTGTTCTCACCCATGGACCTCCATTTACCTTTATGGTGTTAGCCATCTCTGGAGGCCCCACCCTTGTCTGGGTGGAATGGTTTGTCTACCTCCTTATTCTACAACTCCTCTGCCTGTTGCCTCCTTCATTCAAACACTTAAAACCAAATTTCCATAATGCTCCTCCACTCTCCATGGACTCAACTTATCCCGCTCTGCCTCTCCCCCTTCCCATTCCCGTGTCCTCTCAAAGCCTTTCTGGCAGCACAGGAGTTATTTTCTCTTTTTCCACCTCCCCACTGTGGCTGTGGATTAGACCCTTGCCAAGTCTCCCCTGGATAGTTGTGTCTTGTTTTAACTCCTGCCCCCGCTCTGGCTGCACTCTAATGGAACTTAGGTAGCAAGGCTTCAGTTTGACTTCCCCAGACCAAGCTCAGATCGTGTCATTTCACTTGCCCAAAAATGTCTTGCCAGTAACATGAAATTCACTCTTCTTAGCTTGGCAGGGATCCGGTGAGTTTGCTTCCTCCACGTCCGCTCGGAGTGTTGTATTCCCTCCGCTGCCCTCCCGCCACACCGGGCTCAGTGGCTCCTGTGTGTGCCCCAGGTTTCTCCACCATTGCTCCATCTCTCATCCTTCTGGGCTACCTGACCCCCTAACTGTGCGTGTCTCATCCATCCCTCCTAGTCCTATCCCTGATCACCTAGCTGCAGAGTCCTTGGCAGCCTCTCCATTCATCTAGGGCTTCTTAACCCACACACTCTTGTGAACTATCTTTGTTCCCGGTATCCATGCACATGTCTTTTCGCCCTAAAGACTGCTTCTTAACTCATTGTGTTGGAGACGTAGCACATTACACAGTATAGGCCTCAGAAATATTTCCTGAGTGAATGAATGTCAAATAATGGCTCTAAGGCACTCTTGACATTGTGGTGATTGTGTTGAGACCTGTGTTATCCATTCTCGTATTGCTATAAAGCACAACCTGTGAGACTGGGTAATTTATAAAGAAAAGAGGTTTAATTGGCTCATGCTTCTGTAGGTTGTACAGGAAGCATGGCTGGGGAAGAAGCTTAAAATAATGGCGGGAGGCAAAGGGAAAGCAAGCACATCTTACATGGCTGGAGTGGGAGGAAGAAAGAGAGGGGGAACATGCTACACACTTTTAAACCAGATCTTGCAATAACTTACTCTTGCCATCATAACCAAGGCGGATGGTATTAAACCATGAAAAACTGCCTGCATGATCCAATCACCTCCCAGTAGGCCCCACCTCCGACACTGGGGATTACAATTCGACATGAGATTTAGGTGGGAACACAAATCCAAACCATATCAAGGCCTTTGAGTGCTTATGGGCTGTCGTTATGAATATGAGTTTTCCAGTTAGACAGACTTGGGCTTAGGTACTAGCTGTGTGCTCTTGTAAGAGTTACTTAACCCCTCTGAGCCATAGATCCTTAAAGATAACAGCTTTCTCACACAGCTTTTGGGAGAAGAGGCATGCAAGGCCCTCAACACAGTATTTGGCATGTAGTAAGTGCTCAGTATGTGGTAATTATTAATATTACTATCTTTTACCTCCATCCAAAACCAAAACCCATAAAAGGCAAGGGACCCTTCTGACCTGAACCCAGTAACAGTAGAGTGTAAAGCGAGCTGAGAGGCTCCAGGTTTTCTCATTAGCAAGTGGTCTCTCTGCACATGCTTTTCAGGGCACCCAGACTTCCCCGAATGACTAATTATTCACATGTCTTTGACATTTGGAGTCCCTCAGGAGTATCTGAAATTGAATACTTTAAATCAGTGTCAGGCTAGGCACAGCCAAGGATGCCTCTTGGGGGTGCAGCAGGGAGACCAACTCATTCCCCATTCTGATCTCTCTGAGAGCCCTCCAGGCGGAAGCTGCCTAACAAGTCCAACGTGACCCACAGCTCCAGGCCCACCATGAATTGTGCATGCTGACCTGCTCCAAATTGCCAGGAGCCAAGGCCAGCTCTGGAGATTCCTTTCTCTTCTTTATTTATCTACAGTACTACCTTATCTTCCTAGGTGTCACCCTTCTGTGCAAGAGGAGAAAAATTGCTTTCCTAAGGCAAAGCATTGTTTTATCAATAATGTTCCAATAAATCATAGCAGGCTTGAGTCCCAGTAATGAAACCAGAAACCATTGTTCTTTTATCTTATTTTTAGATGTTCTTAAATGCAGCACCATTTCTAATAGAAGGAAAGGCATTTACTTCCCATCAGATTCATAATGACTGTCAAGAATTGGTAAAATGCTCTTAGCTGAAATGGTCAATCTCTTTCTCAAACTCTAATGTGTGTCTCATTTCCTGTTATTAAGCAAGCCTTTGATATTGTATGGAGTTTGCTGATGAAGTATTTTCTTTTGATTTTATGGTTAAATAGTGCCTTAGCTGGTCCTTTTGATGCCTAATGACGATTGTCTTGGAGCTCCCTGGCTGTGCTGAGTCACAGAATCTGGTAATGTTTGAGGTCGTGGTGACTCATCACACTCAAGAACACTACTTGATTGGGTTTTCTGTAAAATAAAAAGAAAAATGAGAATTTGTCAAAGACAAAGCTTGGCAGTAAATTCTAAGATTAGTGAGACTTCTGGGAGATTGGGGATTGGCTTGAAGAGTGAGGGCATCTAGGCTTTGGTTGTGGGTGTGTGGGTTTGGGGCCAGAGTTACCTGTGAAGAGCTCTGTATGGCGGTGGAAACTCATTGGAAGGGAAGTTACAGTGGAGACCCAGGAGTCGGCCCATGGGCTCCGGGGGCTGAGGCCATGCCCTGGAGAGGGTTCCAAGTACAACGATGTCCTTGACGGGGAGCCAGTTTTCACCGAAGCCAGGAGCATTCTATGGGGTATGGTGATGTTGGGCTGCATGTTTTCAATGGAACAAAGTTCCAGAGGCGGAGCAAAAAGGTCTTGAAGGAGAGGAATGTTGGGAGAGCCAGGACAGAGCAGAAAGGGAGGAGTGGGCCAGAGACGCTGGCCTGGGGGTGGCAAGGATGAGAGCCATGGCGGGACAGCCATCTTGCAAATTCAGAGTGGGTATAGCTGTGGCTGTGCTCCTAGGAATTGCTTCAATAGCATGTGTTTCCTGGAGCTTGGATGAAATGGAAATTTAAAGATGGAGAAAATGAGAGAGGAGGTGTTTGTACAACCTGATGCATCGGGGGGCCTGGCGAGACACAGATGGGACACTCAGGTCGGGTTACTGGAGGAGAGTTTGATGACGGGCGATTTACAAAGGTGTGAGAAGGGTGTAGGGACAGGGCCAGGGTCGGTGCACCACCTGGGTCTAGTGTTCGTCTGGTGCTATTACCTCTCTGCTGAACGTTTGTGTTCCCAAATTCTTATGTAGCAATTCTAGCCCCCAAGGTGATGGTGTCAGAAGATGCAGCCCTGGGAAGTGAGTAGGTCCTGAGGGTGGAGCCTCACCACTGGGATTAGTGCTCTTATTGTTAGAGAGCCATGAGGGCTAATTAGTCCCTTGCACACAGCAAGGGCAGAGCGAGAAGGCACCGTCTGTGAGGAACTGGCCCTCACCAGACATCCGGTCTGCCGGTGCCTCGGTCTTGGACTTTCCAGCCTCCAGAACCGCGAGAAATAAGTTTCTGTTGTTTATAAGCCACCTAGTTTGTGCTATTTTGTTATCACAGCCTGAACAGACCGAGACACTAAGGTAAGGCATAAGCTCAGATCTTTGGTCAGTAGAAAAGGGAGGCAGCCAGCTGGTGTGACTTCACTATGCTGGACTGGCGCTATTTGACATGAAGGAAGTTCCGTAGGAGGAGAGTGTCTGATGTTCATAGCATGCCTCACGTGGCCCAGCTCCTGCAAAGAAAGTTTCTCTACTGCAAAGGAAGGGAGCTTCTTGTTGGGAAGTGAGCTCTTCTGACATTTCAAAATCGAATGTGTTCATAGAAATGGATGAGAAATTTTGAACTTGAATCTGCCCTTAAATTTCATTTGCTGATGTTGCTCAGAAGTGTATTGATTAGATCATTTCTATTTCCAGGAGAAAAGTTCACCTTTGAGTTAAGGCCAAGCTGGGAAAATGACAGTCAGAAGAAAATTCGAAAAAATGGGAAAACCTGAAAACGGGGCTTCAGAGAGAAATTTCCTTCTCAGTCATGGCACTGTTGTTCTGAATGTTGTTGTTTTCCTGTGTACACACACGTGCAACCAGACACACACAATCATGTGCATGCACACACACACACAGCACCACACCATACCATATACACCATACCCCATGCACACACATCATACCACATACATACACATCAAACACACACAATCACACATATGCACAACCACATACATAACCATGCACGCAATCACACACATCACAACAGACAACACAACTACATGCATGCACACACACAGCACCATACCACATACACCATAGCACATGCACACAGATCATGCCACATGCATATATATTAAACACACATAATCATACACATACACACACATAAATACAACCCCCCACACAATCATACACAATCACATACACCATAAAATGTACAACCACACATTACAACACACAACATAACCATGCATACACAATCACATGTGCACACATGCAACACCACACCACACACACCATACCATATGCATACACATCATACTGCATACATATCTATTAAACACACACAATCACACATATACACACAACAGACAACACAACCATATGCACGCACACACCATGCCACATGCACACATCACGCCACATACATATATAAAACAAAACCAGACACACAAACACATACATACAACCCCACACACAATATCACACACATCATCACACATATAATACACACAACCAAACATTACAACACACAGCAAGGCCATGCATACACAATCACATGCACACACATACAACACCATACCACACACACCATACTGCATGCACACACATCATGCCACATACATATATATCAAACACACAATCACACATATACACAGTCACATATGACCACACACATACACGCAACCACATACATAACCACACCTATCACCATACACATACAATCACACACCAAAACAGACAACACAACCACATGCATGCATACAAACAACATACCACATACCATGCCATATCATGCCACATACACATATATCAAACACACACACTCACACTCACATCACATGAACACAGCGGCCACTTCTAGCCCCATTTCTACTTCTCCCTTAAGTCAGGCTGCTTTGACAGGAGTTAGATTTCAGTGTGGAGTGCAGCCATCTTTCTCTACTAGAGCACAGGCGACTGCAGACAAGCTGTGTGCCTGCCCTGGGTGGGGGACTCACAGTTGGCCCCGGGCAGCCCTTACCAGAGGATCCACATTGATGGCACAGAGGTGTGAGTAGGTGTTGTATTTACCGAAGCTCAGGGGCAACTTTGACCTTCATCTTCCTCAGAATTCTGCAGCTCTGTGTGTGTGTGTGCACGCGAGTTAATGTGTGTGACTGTGTATGACAGTGTGTGAGCGTGGTGCTTTGTGTGTGTGTGTGTGACTGTGTGCTAGTGAATGCATGTGATTATGTGAGTATGAATGTGTGTGTAAGTGTGTCTGTGTGTGTGTGTGACTATATGACAGTGTGTGAGCATGGCTGTGTGTCTGTACACAACTGTGTGTGACTGTGTGAGTGTACGCAATGTGTGTGTATGCAACTGAATGCGTGTATTAGAGAGTGTGTGAGCGTGCCTTGCAAGAGCTGGTGTGTGTGTGAGCGTGCCTGTGTGAGTGTGTGTGTGAGTGTGCCTGTGTGAGTGTGGGTGTGTCTGAGCACACCTGTGCGAGAGCATGCAGGTGTGTGTGAATGCCTGTGTGCTAGCGTGCAGGTGCATGTGAGTGTGCCTTTGTGAGTGTGGGTGTCTGTGAGCGTGCCTGTACAAGAGTGTGCTGGTGTGAGAATGCCTGTGTGAGAGTGTGTGGGTGTGTGTGAATGCCTGTGTGAGAGTGTGCAGGTGTGTGTGCCTGTGTGAGAGTGTGCAGGTGTGTGTGTGCCTGTGTGAGAGTGTGCAGGTGTGTGTGTGTGCACCTGTGCAAGAGAGTGTGTGTGCCTGTGTGTGGGTGTGTGTGAGTGTGCCTGTGTGAGTGTGTGTGTGAGTGTGCCTGTGTGTGAGTGTGCAGGTGTGTGTGTGTGAGCATGCCTGTGTGTGTATGTGTGTGTGAGTGGGTCTGCGTCAGAGCGTGCAGGTGTGTGTGTGAGCTTGCCTGTGTGTGTGTATGTGTGTGTGAGTGGGCCTGTGTGAGAGCATGCAGGTGTGTGTGTGAGCGTGTGGGCGGGTGAAGGGGCGGGGAGAGATGGTAACCCCGTGTGTGGGAACAGAGCCGAGGACAGTCAGCTTCATGAATGATTTAGTGGAACTCGTCGGTTTCCAGGAATGTGTCTTGAGTAAATGCTGCAATCCATGCTCTCATTGAAAATCTGGGCTTAAAGTCCCAGAAGCAGCACGCTATCAAACTTCCGGGTTTAGACTCTTCCCACGCCCTCACCCCAATTCGGTCTTCCTGTCCAGACTCTGTTTTTAGGCTCTCCGCGTGGGCACTGGGTACAAATGGTCCTTGTGGATGTGGGCATCTGGGCAGCTGCTGAAACTTCCACCTCCCCTGCTGCGATTCTCAGTGGAAAGAGCAGAGGGCCACTCCCAGTCCCCTGAGGTCCCCAGAGGATCTCTGGTTTGCAGGGGAGGAAGGCTTTGTACTGGGTGAAAGGGCAGAGAGAGCCCCTGGGTCCCTGACCTCTCCCCGCCTCTTCCCTGGGGTGATTGATGTTCTTGGGGAGCCTTCCTCAGCCTCCAGGCTTCCAGGAGAGGGTGGCACTCAGGCGATGGGAAGGATGCAGAGGGCAGCTCCTCAGCGGTTCCCAAACTGGGTGAGCATGAGCTGTTTTCAGAAGCAGTTGACTGGAGTCATTTCCAAGATGTGCAAACTTATCACTTCCAGAAGCGGGTCCCAGTGTGGGTACTTCCAAGCAGCTCCCCCAGGGAGAGGGAGGCAACCATGAATGTATCTTGAGGTTTTTCTGAGGTTTAACCTGGCTCACCAGGGGAGGAAAGGATGGACTTGGGGTAGGAACTCGTCTTTTAAGAAGTGTTTTTTTAGGCTTGTGCCCTGTTACATGGCTTCTGGGATGAGACTTTGTTACTCCCACTCATTGATTAAGTTTCTGTTTATACTTTGCTGCCTTGGCTGACCTCATATCCCAGCTCAGCTGTCCCTTCTGTTTGGTGTCACAGCATTCTGGCATTTTTCTATAATAGTCCCTAACTTATTGAATTATTTACTCTTAATTTATATATTCCCAGGGCCTGGCAGAGGAGTATCAATTAAGATTTTTCCAGAGATTAAGTGGTGGGGGGATGGGGAGAACCTAAACACAGAGGACCAGAAAGGAAGTAGATGCATGGACATAGGTCAAGGATCAATGATTGACACCTGAAAGGCTTCCCTTATTTTCAGTCTTTTACTCACAATATCATCATTGTGACGTGTATCAGTCAGTGATTGCCACAGTCATGCTGTGTAATAAGCTACCCCGGAACTCAACAGCTCAGAGCAACGAGCATTTACCCTTACACTAATGGGTTGACTGCAACTCGTCTGGGCCAACCTGGACTTTTGCCTTCAGTTTGTAGTCTGAGCTCAAGTTCATCCTCATTCTGACTCTCAGACTGCAAGGGTAGTGGCTCCCTGGGGTGTGTTCTTCTCCTGGCAGAGATCAGAGGCCTCCAGGACCAGCCACACCATGAGGGCACGTGGAAAGCCTCTGCATGCATCATGACCACAAACATCCCATTGACCAAAGAAAGGCACACGGCCCAGCTCAGTCTCAGTGGGGCAGGACAGCACACTTCACCCACCCCTTGAAGGGAGAAGAGTGAGCCTTTTCTGAACAATAATTTGAACTATCAAATAACTTAATTCTATCATCTTAACATTTTGATTATTCCTTGCTGAGGAAGAATCACAATAACAATATTTAACGTTTATGGAGTCCTTATCAGTGTCAAACATAAGTTCTGTGGACTCTAGATATATTTTCTCATTTAATCCTCCTAAAAATCCTATGAAGTGGTGCAGCATTTATGGGACTTACTTGCCTGAATCACAAGCTGGAAGAAACAGACGAGGCCCAGCATTTCTGACTTCCAAGCCCAGCCCTAAAACTACTCAGCGGTTCCCTCTCTTTTCTTTTTCAAGAGTGGTTCTGATGGGAAAGAGTGAAAACAAAACAAAACAAACAAACCAACAAAAAAAGAGGTTCTGAGGTGGAGGTTAGGGGCATTCCTGAAGCCCAGATGGGGAGGCTGGGGAAGCCAGAGGCAAGCTCTCTTGTTTCACTTTTGAGCTAACCCAGAATGAACACGTACATTTCCAAAACAACTAATGGCAATTACCAAAAATGTAGGCTGTGGCAGATGGCAGGTGCTGAGTGTTTAACTAGTCCCACCTCCTCATTTTACAGATGAGGAATTAGAGTCTGAATGGGGGAAGTAACTTGCCCAGGACATATGGCTCATTCATGGCAGACCTCGATGAAAACTAGATTTGCCATTCCAAATCCAGCACTCTGTTCCTGCCTGCTCAGTGGGAGCCGCGAAGGTGGTGTTGGGTCACACTGCCCTGGGAGGTTTTCCTGGATAATTGATCATGACAGAACATGCAACTGATTCTACAGAAGCAGTTGAAGAATTTGCACAGGTATGTCCAACAAGGCCACTTGGCATCTTGTAGGCACTGCTTTGATGATTTTTATTTAACATGCTGCCACCTGGCATTTGTGCAGTCCTACCAATTACTTAGCGGTGGTGATGTAAATATTAACTGTTGGCTGATCTGTTTTATTTTATTTGAGAGTGAAAAAAATGCAAATCCAAATGAATAATAGGTTTAGAGAGGCAAAACTGTCTAGAAATATGGTTTATTGTTAATATTTTAACATATTTAATATTTGTTATTTTCAACAGATAGCTGTATTTTATGAAGAGTGAGATAGTTGGTGGGTTTTAATTGTGGTTTTTAAGGGCAAAGAGGATATGGGGAAAATAAAAGGAACAAGTGTGTAAAGCTTTGCAAACTCGCATAGGTGGCAAAGTTAAGGTTACATAAAAATAGGGGATTAGGAAAGAGGCTGGGTGTGGTGGCTCACACCTCTAATCCCAGCACTTTGGGAGGCTGAGGCAGGCAGATCACTTGAGGTCAGGAGTTCGAGACCAGCCTGGCCAACATGGTGAAACCCCATCTCTACTAAAAATACAAAAATTAGCCAGGCATGGTGGTGCACACCTGTAATCCCAGCTACTCAGGAGGCTGAGGCAGGAGAATCACTTGAACCTGGGAGGCAGAGGTTGTGGTAAGCTAAGATTGCGCCACTGTACTCCAACCTGTGCAACAGAGTGAGTGGACTCTGTCTCAAAAAGGATTAGGAAAGAAACAGTAAAAACGGCATTGAATATATGTTAAAAAATCACCCACTTGTAACACAAATCAGGTTCATTAGATCCATTACAACTTGCTCTGGAAAGTAGCAGTTCTTCTTAATCACAGTTTTTATATTTATTTTAATTTAATTAATTTATTTAAATTGTTTTTTTTTTTTTCAGAGACAGAGTGTTGCTAAGTTGCTTAGGCTGGTTTTGAACTCCTGGCTTCAAGTGATCCTCCTGTCTTGGCTTCCCAAAGTGGTGGGATTATAGGTGTGAGCCACCATGCCCAGCCCTACTTTAAAAAATCTTAATCGCGGTTTCTGACTCTTCTGGAAGCAGTGCTGTGGTATCTTGAGGTTCTGGTATAGAGTTTTGATCATGTCTCTTATTCACCACTGTATTCTAAGCAATAGGGTCTGCTCCATAATAATTGACCAACATATGTTTGTGGAATCAGAGTTTCCTCCTCAGATTAGGATGCAGAAGATCACCTGTGTCATAAAAACTAGAAAGAAAAACTTACAAAAGTGAAAAAATAGTGTATTTTAAAAATCTATCTAAGAGACTGCAAAGAATTCTCTTGGATAAATTTTCAGAGAGAGACAAATGGTTCCTACAGGAACTGAGATCAGCAAACCTTTTCCTCTCTGAGAGCAATGGTAAGTCTGAGAACATCAGACAGAGACAATTTCTGAGAGTAAGAAGGAACCAGAGGCACTTTATAGGCCATGTGTGCTGATCATATGGACAGAGTCAGGAGCAGACTCAAAAGCAGCTGGCTGCTCCTTGTCTACTCCTTTATTCTCCTGGGATTGCTCAGTGCATGGTGTATGGAAAACTGAGGGATGGTGGGGGGTAGGGAGAGAGAAAGAGAGAGAGAGAGAGGAGAAATACTAAAGAAAGGTTTAGAGAAATTTATAGCCTTAATATAAGTAAATAAGAAAGGTTAAAAATCAAATTTTTAAGCTTTCATCTCAAAAATTTCGACTTTATATTTCTAGCTTTAAATAGAAGTAAATAAGAGAGTTTAAAAATCAATTTTAAGCTTTCATCTCAAAAAACATAAAAGTAAGAGAACATGAAAACAAAAGAAAGAAAAGGAAGGAAATAATAAAGTCAGAAATCGATGAAATAGAAGATAGATTTATAGTTGAGAAAACAATGAAGTCCAATGCTGGACTTTTTGGCAGTATTCATAAATCAATATACTTCTAGCAAGATTGAGCATGAAAAAAAAGAGAGGAAGCACAATCATCATGATTAGGAATGAAAAAGGAGAAAAGCACTACAGATTCTTACGTTTAATGGATAATAAACTATTATGATACTATGTATAGATTTTTATAATGAATTCAACAGAATAGATAAAATGGACAAATCACTGAAAAAGACAACTTATCAACCTTGACACAGAAAAGGTATAAAACACTTGCTGAATGAAAGAACATTTCATTTTATACAGTTGTGAATTTTTTCTAGAGTTTTGACCCAGCTCTTACTGGTTTGAAACATAATGTCTTTTACACTTGAATTTTCCCTTATGTTGTTTCCACACGTCTCATTGAAAGGCTTTTTACCATTCAGGTATTTCTGGTGTGGTTGTGGACCTTTGGAATACATGTTTTGGAGCCTCATTTTCTGTCAGTACATTGAGCAGTTTGAGCATCAACATAACCTTTCCACATTACTCCACTGATATGACTAGGTAGTTAATGAGAGAGGGAAGTGAAATTTCTTGGAGTTCTCTAATATTCCTGGATCTGTGGTTTAAAGTCTTTCATTATTTGTGGAAAATTCTCAGCTATTTTCATTTCAAGTATCTCTTTTGCCCTCTTTTCTCTCTTTTCTTCTTCCAGGATTGTAGTTATTTGTGTGTAAGTCCACTTGGTATTGTCCCACAGTTCTTCAGTGTCCTGCTCTTTTCATTTTCTCACTTCTTTTTTTCTCCTTGTGTGACAGTTGGGTAGCTTCTTTTGATCTATTTTCAAATTCAGTGATTCTTTTCTTAGCCATGTCAGGTCTACTGATAGGTCTGGCGAAGGCACTCTTCATTTATGTTACCATGGGTTTAAAAAAAAAAAGTTGCATTTTCTTTGGGCTCTTATAGTCTTCTTTTTTTCTATTAAAAGTCTCCATCTGTTCACACGTGAAAGTTTTGGCTTATTAATCATATGCATTTTACATTTCCTAGCTGATAATAACAATATCTGGGTGATCTCTGCATCTGTTTTTGTTGATTTCCTTGTCTCTTAGAAGATGATTGCTTCTTTTTCCTTTTTTCTGTCTCAAAATTTTTGTGTTATTGCTGGACATCATGTGTAGAACAGTAGAGACTGAGGCAAAAGTATTATGCCTGGAGTGGGCAAACCTTTTCTCCTATACTGTTAGTGTGGGGTTGAGTCACTCCAGTCAGAAGTTCAGCTGGGTTTGGGTTTTCTTGTTGGTCTGGTTATGTTCAGTGCACCCCCATCCTCACTGAATTCTTCTATTCCTACCTTCTATTTATGGAGTCTGGGGTGCTGGAGGGTTTTTCTCAACGTTCCTGCTCCATATTCAGCTATAGACCTTCTCTGTGTGCCTCTGTTGCAGACAAGGGTCTTTCTCTATGCTCATGGCCCTCTTGCAGGAGTAGACTCTTGTTTCTTGTTACTCAGTTCTTGGTAGCCTGGTGATTGGAGTGATTGGGTTCTCTGTTGTCCTGGCCAAGCCTCAGCCTTGGGTGGGCCTGTGTGCCAGTGTCATTAATTTGTGACTTTCAAAGTGATGGTGTCTCTCCTGTCCCTGGTGGCCAAACACTTTGTGTCTTTGGCTGGACTCTTGTGGGAAAGGCCTTCAATCGTGTTGGTATAGGATCATGGGCCCATTCCCTACCCCAGGGGCTGAGGCTTTTTATTTTTACTGTTCTCTTAGCTCCAGTGAGTCCTCTCTTGGTGCTCTATGGAAGATAGCCCTTACTGTGCCTCCTTCTAAGGCTTAAGACTGTTTTTTCCTAATGGAGTAGGGTCCAGGTGGGGCTCATGTCTTTCCTGCATCTACTCCCTTTCTCAAGCTCTGTGCCATCATTCTCATCTCCTCCCCAACCCCTGATCTTTCTTGTAAGTATTTGCTGGAACTCTGTGGAAAAGAGCCTTTAACTGGTTGCAGACTCCCTTGTGTCTGCTAAGGTTCTATATTCTCATGCAAGCCCACACTCAAACATTTGCAACTTTTTAGAATCGCAGCTGAGTTCTTACCTGCCTCTGTGATGCTCAGCACCTCCTCCTCTCGTGTGCCACAGGCGGGCAGGTGTTTATGTCCTGCATTGGAGCTACCCTCATTTCTTTGGGTTTCAGGATACTTGGTTGCCCATACGCTCAGATCTCTGATAGGTCCAGCGAAGTGATGATTTTGTAATTTGTCTGCCTTTCCTCATTAGGGTAGGGGTGATGCTTTTTTTCTAGCTTTCTACAGCCCAGGTGGAAGAGGAGCACCATAGTTTTTCTCTATTCAATTTTTGTCTTTCTTTGGGATTTCCTCTAAATATTTCTGAAAATAATCTTGATTTCTTCCCAAGTTTGATTTGTAATCCAGGGGAAGTAGTTTTGATTTGCGATGCTGGGGCTAATGGAGTTGGCAGAACAGCTTCAGGTTTGCAGGTCCTCTGATTCTCTGTGCTGAAGAGAGAAAGGTCCACATGGTTGGGTTGAATTTTTGAAAATTTACAGCAAATTGAACCTAGTAATAAAAGGACTTAGGATAATCCTTTTTTATTATTTATAGGGTTTAATTTCTTTTAAACCCTATTGATTGGCTTGACCTATTTTATTGCCTCACTGTAACAAGATCTAATTAACAAATATCTGAAATTGTTCTCTTTCATGCCAGTCCCCATATCTTGCAAAATAGTTTTACTTTTATTTTCTAAATATGTCCTCTTGGAGCTATAGATATTCTGGGAAATCTAGACCAAAATTAACTACCCAGAAATCAGAATCCATTGAGGCCTCACTGACCTAGCTATTCCAGAATTCCAAAGCTATGGTTCGTGTTTTTTTCTTTTTCTTTTTCTTTCTTTTTGTTTTTTAGATGGAGTCTCCCTCTGTCGCCGGGCTGGAGTGCAGTGATGCGATCTCTGCTCACTGCAACCTCTGCCTCCCAGGTTCAAGTGATTCTCCTGCCTCAGTCTCCCAGGTAGCTGGGACTACAGGCACGCGCCACCATGCCCGGCTAATTTTTGTATTTTTAGTAGAGACGGGGTTTCACCATGTTGCCCAGGATGGTCTCTATCTCTTGACCTCATGATCCACCTGCCTCAGCCTCCCAAAGTGCTGGGATTACAGGCGTGAGCCACTGCCTGGTTCATGTTCTTTAAGACAAAATTGCTTCTCCTTGCAATTCTCTCTGTTTGCAATGTTTTCTCTGTCGCTAAAGCACAGACTACTTCACTGTATCTTCAAGCAGGGAGTACAAAAGGGGAACATTGCTGAGCCGTGCTCATGTGCTGATGGCAGCCTCAGATCCTCTGATCCTCTCGTAAAACACAGCCTCAATGAGTCTTGCTCGAGTCTAAATTTCATGGCCACTGGAGTCATTTCCAGAACTATTTAGAATGGCAATTAATTTATAGTTCATTAACTCTAGTGTTAACCACCTGTTAGGCTTGGCAATGATGCTTGAAGTTTAAAGAGAAGGAGAGAAAAGGAGAAGGAAGAGGGTTTATCCAGGCAAATGACAAAAATATAGCTGGAGGACTCACAAAGGTAAATATGCAGAATTTGTTTGTGCAGGAGTATTTTATGTCACCACACTGTGAAAGAATCCTTCGTTTAAACTAATGCCCATAGTTAAAAGTGACAAAACAAGCTTCTTTTGTTTGACTAGGGTCTTGGCTTCAATTAGCAGTATCATTAAGAGCTGAGCAATGCTCTTCATTAGGCAGTGAGACTCATGAATAACACCATTCCTTGGTCTAGGGACTCCTCTGGGAGGGGATGGACTTTGCAGCATGTACATTCTCATCCAAATGGTTCACGAGGACCCTACATGGTCTGACAGCACTGGAGGACATGGTTCAGGGTAGAGGGGGGTCAAACCTCACCCCCAGCTCCTGAAGAGTGCGGAGGAAAGGGGCTAGCCCAAGACGGAGTTGACGAGATGACAGCTATGGCTCTTTACCACCCAAAGTGCTTGAGGTGATGTCTGTTCTGGAGACTAAGATGTCTTGTTGCTCATTCATCTGACATTGTCAGGAAGTGAGGAGCTCCTCAGTATGAATGGTCTAGATGGGGGTCAGAAAATGATAACCAGGGACCACACCTGGCCCACCTCCCAATTTTGTAAATAAAGTTTTATTGGGAACACGGCCACGTCTATTTACACAGTGTTGTTTATGGCTGTTTTCATTTAGCCCACGGAGAAAGAGCTTGCCAATTCCTGTTCCAGATCATGGAAGCAGCAAAACATTGTCATGATTTCAGGGGGAAATATTTCCAGAATGCACTGTCTATGTTGTCTGTTTTTAAGGTGAGAATACATGAGTAATCATTTGACTTATGCGAAAAACCTCAGCCACTGGGCATTCAGTGTAGGGACAAACATCTTCACACCACCAGGAGTCCTGAGGACATGATTGTGTGCTGTTTCCAATGACAATCTTAAGCCACCAAGATAATCATTTTGCCCTTTTTTTTTTTTTGCTTGTTTTAATATTGTTTTTCTTACCGTCAGCCTGTTAGCATTGATGCTGTTGTTACTCACACCTGCCTCTGAATGTCCTAACTTCTGTTAGAGGACTGATACAATGCTTCTAATCACAGCTGTTTAAGAAAAAAGAAAATCATCCAGAGGAAACTGTGTCTAAAGTCAGTGGGAAAGGGCTGCTTCTGATCTGTTTATTCCAGGGCCCACTGTGAGGGCTGTTGTGGCAACTGTCTCACTGAGTCAATATCGATGAAGGATGACTTTGTGCAGGGTCCCCTCTGCATCTGTCCCGGGTCTCACTGTCTAGTGGGGGAGCCAGTTGCTTACCTGTCACATGGATGCATCTTAAATACAGACTCAGGAGCAGGCTCTAGAAAGGAGTGTAGTTCTCCCGGAGCAGGGAACTGAGGAATCTGACCATGCCTGGAAGGCTTCTGTGGGCAAGTGGTGGCAGGGAGCAGGAGGAATTGCCTTGAGGAGGAGGCTGGGCCGAGGGTGAGCAGCCGTCTGCAGGGCTGTGTGGTGGGGGAGCCAACGAGGAGTGGAGGCCTTCATTCCTGCAGGGCTGTGTGGTGGGGGACCATGCGGAGTGGAGACCCTTGTGTCTGAAGGGCTGTGGGGTAGGGGGCTGTGGGGAGCGGAGGCCCTCATGCCTGCAGGGCTCTATGGTGGGGGGCCATGGGGAGTAGAGACCCTCGTGCCTGCCAGTCTCTGTGGTGATGGGGGACCACGAGGAGTGGAGGCCCTCGTGCCTGGGCCTGTGAGGCGAAGGTGTCTGCCTATGGGCCAGATCATATAGGGCCCTAAAGACCATGGAGAAGGGGTGGAAACCCTTGGAGGGTCTTGGGGTGTGTCTAAACAGGGAGGTGGGCAATGAGATCGCTAGGATTATTCTTGCATTTTGCCACATTTCCTGGAGTATCAGTGCAGAAAAGACCAGAGGGAGGGAGGAGCCCAGGAAGGGAGCTGGAGGTTTTAACAGGTAGAGACTACCTTATGTCCCTTGAAGGCCCTTAGATCAGGCGCTGTGCTGATCACATGACCTCCTCGTTGTGACCTTTGGAGTCTCATGACTTTCCTCGCTAGCACCCAGACGTCAAGAGAAACCAGCGGAGAAAGTGTTGCACCTAGGTTCTGATCTCGATTGTGCCACTAGCTCATTGCGTAAAACAAGGAAGTACCAAATGTATAAGACCCCTTTTCTCACCCAGAAGCCTTGTGACTAGGAGATTCTCATGCTGGGCCAATCACATGCAGTCACAGGCAAGACTCAGTCTAGATCCAGATACTGAGCCACAGTCCACAGATCATGAGCCCTTCCTTTCTTCCTTTAGGCTCATCTGAATTCTTAAATTGTCACATGTTTCTGCTTTTACAAAACAAACAAAGCTTCTAGGTTGTGTTAGTGCTATTGCAATTCCAAGTTCACAGGTGATGAGATGAAGGATTTGCTGGTGCATCTCCTTCTGGCCACCTAGATGGTCCCATAACATTGAGACAGAGACAGGGCTTGGCTTCAGCTCACCTCCAGTAGAGCATTCCCATTGCCCACAAAACCCACACCAATGTCTCACAGACACCATAATGTTTAACTGTGCCTTTTACTTAAAGAATTCCAGGAACTGGCCTTAGGAGATAACCAAGGTCGGTAGTGTCCTGTCCTGGGAAGGAATGCTAAACAATCGATTTATAGCCTTGTTGCTGCAGGCCAGACTACCAGGTGGCCCATTACTCAAGAGAACCACGGCAGCCAGATAATGCTGACCTGCATCCCCTACCCCTCATGTGCTTTGCCCAGTCCAGCCTGCATACCCTACTCCTGATGTCAATTCCTGAGTGTTGCCTAATAAAAAAGCCCTACTGGCTCTTTCTGGAGAGTCAGTCAGGGAATTCTCTCTCCCTCTTGTGCTGCCCTCATTATGTCCAGGAATCAGCTCCAATAGAATCCTGTCTGGGAAAACTCTTTTGGCCTCATGTTAAATTCTATGGCATTGAGAGCCCAAGAACCAGTGGTCGGTAACAAAATGGCAAGTGAATCTTGGCTTGTTCACTAATGTCCTGGGCTTACCCTCAACTTGGCTTCTTCAGAAACTCAATTTTGCCAATACACCTGGGGGTGAAGTTTCCTTAGAGGCAGATCTGCTTGTCTCTCCAAGGCTGGTGCATGTCTCTACCAGTAGTGAAGGCTGTGGGATGCAGACACACGTAGGTGCACCCACTGTATCTGCATGCATGTGCACATATGTTAACAAATCTTACGTTGGTTTGTCAAGAGTTGGGTGAAACGTGCCTGCACAATAAGTGCTTGGGGCAGCCCAATAAGTGTGTTCTCCTACCTGTGCCTGCCTCAGGGGATGCCATAGGCAGATGGTTTCCTGGGAGCGTAGAGTCAGCACAAGGGAAGCTGTTGGTCTCAGGAAGGTGGCCTCAGGGGAGGGTTACCACACACGTTGGTAGGGTCTATATTAGTTTTCTTGGGTGGCCTTAACAAAGTACCATGGGCAGGGTGGCGTAAACAACAGGCATTAATTTTCTTACAATGCTGGAGGCTGGAAGTCCAACCTCAAGGTTTTGGCAGGGCTGGTTTCTCCTGAGGCCTCTCTCCTTGGCTTGCAGACGATGTCCTCTCCCTGTGGCTTCACATGGTCTCCCCTGGGTGCGTGTCTGTGTCCTAATCTTCCCTTCCTATAAGGACACCAGTCATATGGCGTTAAGACCCACCCCAATGGCCTCATTTAACTTTAATTACCTCTTTAAAGACCCTATCTCCAAATACAGTCACATTTTGAGGTACTGGGGGTTAGGACTTTAGCATATAAATGGGGGGGCACAATTCAGCCCATGCCATGATTGAATCTAAGATGCCAACAACCTTTGTTCTAAGAACCTGCATTTCTTGCCATACTGCTATTGCTGACCAACTCCTTTTTTCTATAAGCACGCTATGACACAAATGCATAGATTTCTGTTTATTACACGCCAATCACAATGCAGTCCTGCCTTCCTGGGATTTTTCTCAGTTGGTCTCTGAGTGTCCCCAGAATTTTCTGTCACACATTAGCAACCTCTTGGTTTGTTCCTGGGGTTGGCTATTCACATGCACTGTGTGACAGTTTTACTGAGCTCAGAGAGGGGTCATGTGCAAGTTCTTTCGGGACACCTTTTTTTTTTTTTAGATAGGGTCTCACTCTGTGGCCCAGGCTGGATGGAATGCAGTGGTGCAATCTCAGCTCACTGCGACCTCCGTCTCCTGGGTTCAAGTGATTCTCATGCCTCAGCCTCCTGACTAGCTGGACTACAAGCACATGCCACCACACCCAGCTAACTAGAGATGGGGTTTCACCATATTGGCCAGGCTAGTCTCAAACTCCTGACCTCAGGTGATCCACCTGACTTGGCCTCCCAGGGTGCTGGGATTACAGGTGTGAGCCACTGTGCCTGGCCTGGGGGCAACTTTCTACCTCACTCTTTCATCCTCTCCACAAATTGCCTACAGATATGACTATAGTTCTTGTACATAAGAAATGGAATATAAAGAATTATTGGACTGAAGCCGTGGAAACTGTAGAGAGAAAATCTGAACAAAGAAAACATTTACTTCTGTGGGTGACACAATATTGGGAAAAATCCAAAAATATCTTGACAGCCTGGAGCAGTGGACTGACTCTAAAAAGGTGACGTCTGATTGGGGATAATTGTACAGTTGGGTGTTTGCGTTAAGAGGATTCGGCTGTGAAACATAAGATGGAGGAGATGCGGCTTCTCAGCAGGAAGAAGATGCTGAGGCTTTGGTTGCCTGTGCGTTTGCTGTGAGTCACTGTGTGTGTTGGTTTCCAGGAGTCAATGCCAGCTTAGCTCAGGCAATGACGGGATTTTGTCTAAAATGAGAGAGGGAACAATCTCATTTTCTCTTGGGACAGATCAGATTACTGTGGGGCCAATTCTTCAGATGTGAGCACCACATTTTAAAGGAGGGAGGGCAAAGTGAAGTAATAGTTCTCGAAACTCTGCCCTGGAGGAAGAGTGAAGAAGGAATGGAAGGTATTATAGAGAGAAGACCTAGGAGAGGAGGAACATCCTGGACATGCTGAATATCTGCAATGTTGTCAGGTAGATAATAGATGGGACTTGTTCTATGAGGATACAGCATGAAGATCCCTAGGTGGAAATTAAGGGTAATTTGATTATTTACCTACATAATATCTATTAGCTATCTAAGGTTGGTGCCCTTAAATTGTATATATTTAAGCAGAAGCTAGGCTTGGAGAGAAACTTGAAGATGATGTAGAAGAGATTCAATTATTGAGAATAAAATAAAAAACATGGTTAAAAAATAGAGAACAATCTGGAAGAAATAAGTTCAAAATATATCTAATTAGAGCAAACATGAATGTGTGAATGCGGCTTTTAAAAGATGCATAATCCGGCCGGGCGCCGTGGCTCACGCCTGTAATTCTAGCATGTTGGGAGGCCAAGGTGGGCAGATCACAAGGTCAGGAGTTCGAGGCCAGCCTGGCCAACATGGTGAAACCCCATTTCTACTAAAAATACAAAAATTAGCTGGGTGTGGTGGCATGCACCTGTAGTCCCGGGTATTTGGGAGGCTGAGGCAGGAGAATCATTTGAATCCGAGAGGTGGAAGTTGCAGTGAGCCAGACTGCATCACTGCACTCCAGCCTGGGCAACAGAGCAAGACTCCATCTCTAAATAAATAAGCATATATATTTATTTTTATGTATATATAAATATAGAAATAAATAAATAAATGAGCTGACCCAAAATGTTTAAAATTAAAGAGATAGAAAAAGATACACCAGATAAATATTAAGAGAATGGAAGCTAGCAGTTGTAGCTAGAAAGTAGCAATACTAATAAAAAAAAAAACTCTGTGATTGTACCACTGGACTCCAGCCTGGGAAATAGAGTGAGACCGTGTCTCATAAAGAAATCAAAACCACAATGAGATACCATCTCACACCAGTTAGAATGGCGATCATTAAAAAGTCAGGAAACAACAGGTGCTGGAGAGGATGTGGAGAAATAGGAACACTTTTACGCTGTTGGTGGGACTGTAAACTAGTTCAACCATTATGGAAGTCAGTGTGGCGATTCCTCAGGGATCTAGAACTAGAAATACCATTTGACCCAGCCATCCCATTACTGGGTATATACCCAAAGGACTATAAATCATGCTGCTATAAAGACACATGCACACATATGTTTATTGTGGCACTATTCACAATAGCAAAGACTTGGAACCAACCCAAATGTCCAACAACGATAGACTGGATTAAGAAAATGTGGCACATATACACCATGGAATGCTATGCAGCCATAAAAAATGATGAGTTCATGTCCTTTGTAGCGACATGGATGAAACTGGAAACCATCATTCTCAGTAAACTATCGCAAGGACAAAAAACCAAACATCGCATGTTCTCACTCATAGGTGGGAATTGAACAATGAGAACACCTGGACACAGGAAGGGGAATATCACACTCCGGGGACTGTTGTGGGCTCGGAGGAGGGGTGAGGGACAGCATTAGGAGATATACCTAATGCTAAATGACGAGTTAATGGGTGCAGCACACCAACATGGCACATGGATACATATGTAACAAACCTGCACGTTGTGCACATGTACCCTAAAACTTAAAGTATAATCATAATAAAATTAAAAAAAGGAAAGAAAAGAAAATAAAAACTGATATAATTCAAGGTTGCATTTATTTCTCTCTTTTAATTCTCTACATAGCACCTATCATTGATAGTTTCTCTCCCCCTCTACTCCATGCTAGACTACACATTTTGTGAGAACAGAGGTCTTGTTTGTTCTGTTCAGTGCTGAATTTTTACTGTCTGGAACATTTCTTGGGTCATAGCAAGTGCTCAGTAGATATTTGTTGAATGAAGAAATAACTCCTAAGACTTCTTTGAGTTCTGAGATTCTAGGATGGAGGGTGTGGGAACTGGCGCTTGTTCTGGTTATCTAGTGCTGCGTAACAAATCACTCTAATGCTAAAGGCTCAATTATACTGGACATCCAAAATGGTGCACTCATTTGGCTAGCAGTTGATGCTGGTTGTCAGCTGGGATGGTGAGCATCTTTACAGATGCTCCTTGACTTATGATGGAGTGACATCCTAACAAATCCATTGTAAGTTGAAAATATAAGTGGAAAATGCATTTATTACATGTAACCTACCAAACATCATAGCTGAGCCTAGTCTACCCTAAATGCGCTTGGAACACTTACATTAGCCTACAGCTAGGCAAAAATCATCTGGCAACACAGTGCACTGCAGAGCATTGGTTGTTTACCCTGGTGACCTCATGGCTGGCTGGGAGCTGTGGCTCAATACAAGAGCATCATGCTACAGATTGCTAGCCTGGGAAAAGGTCAAAATTCAAAATAAGGTTTCTGTTGAATGGGCATGGCTTTCACACTATTGCAATGTTGAAATATTGTGAAGTTGAACCATTGTAAGTCAGAGGCTGTCTGTAAATGGCCTTTCCATGTGGCTTGGGCTTCTGGTAGCTGGGTGGCTGGAATCCAGTGGTAAGTGTTGTAAGAGATAGGAAATGGAGCTGCCCATCTCTGAAGGCCTGAGCCTGGAAATGAGACAGTGCTACTTCTGTCACCATCCCTGGTCAAGAAGTCATGGAGCCACCTGGGACTGAGGGAGGGGACATGGAGCCCCTCCTCAATCCCCTTCTCAATGGAGAAGAGTCAAAGAATTTGTGGTCATCTCTAATCTGCCACAGATACACAGATGAGGAGAACTTTGTGTTTTATCACTACAGATGACAGTAACTGACAGGTGTGATTTGCTGAGTGTGATGGTTAATGCAGAGTGTCAACTTGATTGGATGCAGAGTATTGATCCTGGGTGTGTCTGTCAGGGTGTTGCCAAAGGAGATTAATATTTGAGTCGGTGGGCTGGGAAAGACAGACCTACCCTTAATCTGGGTGGGCACCATTTAATCAGCTGCCAGGGAGGCCAGAATATAAAGCAGGGAGAAAAATGTGAAAAGACTAGACTGGCCTACACTCCCACCCTCCCAGCCTACACCTTTCTCCCGTGCTGGATGCTTCCTGCCCTTGAACATCAGACTCCAAGTTCTTCAGTTTTGGGGCTTGGCCTGGCTCTCCTTGCTCCTCAGCTTGCAGATGGCCTATTGTGGGACCTTGTGATCGTGTGAGTTAATACTTAATAAACTGTCCGTTATATATGTATCTATCCTATTAGTGCTGTCCCTCTAGAGAACCCTGACTCTATTATTTATCCTATTAGTTCTGTCCCTCTAGAGAACCCTGACTGAGTGTGAGGCACAGCTCTCCCAAGGGAAGGAAAAGCTCACCATGGAAGAAAAGAGCGCCATTCCAGAATCTCTGCAAAATGTGTGGGCTGTACCAGGTGCCATCTAAGATCTTTTTCTTTCTTTTTTTGAGATGGAGTCTCGCTCTGTCACCAGGCTGGAGTGCAGTGATGCAATCTCAGCTCACTGCAACCTCTGCCTCCCAGGTTCAAACGACTCCTGCCTTAGCCTCCCGAGTAGCTGGGACTACAGGCGTGTGCTAGCATGCCTAGCTAATTTTTGTATTTTTAGTAGAGTTCACCATGTTGGCCAGGATGGTCTCAATCTCTTGACCTCGTGATCTGCTGCCTTGGCCTCCCAAAGTGCTGGGATTACAGGCGTGAGCCACTGCGCCCGGCCTCTGAGACCTTTTTCTAGTGCTGACATTCTTAGAGGGAAACGTCAACAAACAGACGAGGGAGGAAGTCACAGTGATTCAGTTAAACCTCAGAAGGTTGCAGGTTTCATGAAGGGAAAGAATTTGAGGTCTGCCGCTAGTAATCACACATGTCCACTTTTACATCATGAAGCACCTTTTTTCTAGAGCTGCCCCTCTGGAATCTGGTGCCAAGAACAGTGTCGTATGTCATACAACACCAGTCTTGGGGACTGTAATACCTCAGGGAAGTGCCGTATACGTCATGAAGATGCTAACACCTACCTGTCCCCTGAGTGATGGAGTCAGCCTCTGTGCCTCATGGTACTTCTCCTCTCTAAAAACAATGCTGAAATAAAAAGCAATGATGGGCTTTTCAGTGCTTTTGGCTATGGCAAATTTTTAGATGTTAGACACATTTGGGAAATGGCTAATTAATTTCTCTTGCTTTCTTACCTCCTTTTCCAGGGTGGTAGAAGCCCTCTCCTTTATCTAGGGGTCCCTGAGAGAAGCCCTCAGGTCCTGAGAGGGGTCACAACCTCCTTGCCAGGCTACGGCAGAGGAAAAACAGGTGCTTCCTGACCTTGAGCCATATTCTGTTGTCATGGAGCAAGACCCTGGAGCCCTTCTAGAAACCCATGCCACTTTTACACTTTATCTGGTTCTGTAGAGCCTCCTACAGCACGGAACAATGACAGGGACAGTGTGGGGGCCTGGTAGATGCCTGGGGAGGCTCAGAATACCAGTTCAGAGGCTCCCTTTGCAAGGAAAAACCAAGCCTGCTCTTTGCCTTCACTAATTGCTGTGGGTCTTTGGAACATGCTGTAATTGGATGAATTATTTCTCTCAATCATTTCACAAATGTTCATAGATGGCCCCCTGCTTCGCTCCACACATCAGGCACTGTGGACAGTGTATAGGGGGAAATTGGCAATCAGTGCTGTGTTAATTTCCTAGGGCTGTAGTGAAGTATAGCAGATTGGGTGGCTTAAGACATTGGGCGTTTATTTCCTTTCCGTTCTGGAGGCCGTTCCTTCTGGAGGCCTTCAGGGAGAATCTGTTTCATGCTTCTTCCAGCTTCTGGTTGGGCTTGTAGATGCACCACTCCAGTCTCTGCCTCTGTCTTTGTTGTTGTTGTTGATATTTATTTATTTGTTTATTTTTTATTTCAATAGGTTTTTGAGAAACAGGTGGTATTTGGTTACATGAATAAATTCTTTAGTGGTGATTTCTGAGATCTTGGTGCACCCATCACCTGAGCAGTGTACACTCGACCCAATGTGTAGTCTTTTATCCCTCACCCCCCTCCCACCCTTTCCCCAAATCCCCAAAGTCCATTGTATCATTCTTATGCCTTTGCATCCTCATAGCTTAGCTCCCGGTTATGAGTGAGAACATATGATATTTGGTTTTCCATTCCTGAGTTACTTCACTTAGAATAATGGTCTCCAATTCCATCCAGGTTGCTACAAATGCCATTATTTCATTCCTTTTTATGACTGAGTAGTATTCCATGGTGTGTGTGTGTGTGTGTGTGTATACGTGTGTGTGTATACATATTTATATATGTGTGTGGGTTTATGTGTATGTTTACGCATATATGTACACATATACCCCCACACATATAAAAATCACAATTTCTTTATCCACTCATTGATTGATAGGCATTTGGACTGGCTCCGTATTTTTGCAATTGCAAACTGTGCTGCTGCAAACACGCGTGCGCAAGTATCTTTTCCATATAATGACCTCTTTTCCTCTGGGTAGATACCCGGTAGTGGGATTGTTGGATCAAATGGCAGTTCTATTATACTTTTAGTTCTTTAAGGAATCTCTGCACTGTTTTCAATAGTGGTTGTACTAGTTTACATTCCCACCAGCCATGTAAGTGTTCCCTTTTCACCACATCCACGGCAACATCTATTATTTTTTGACTTTTTGATTATGGCCTTTCGTGCAGGAGTGAGGTGACGTCGCGTTGTGGTTTTGACTTGCATTTCCCTGATTGTTAGTGATGCTGTCTGCCTCTGTCTTCACGTGGCCTTATTACCTGTGTGTGTCTCTGTGAGTTCTCTCTTATAACCCCAGTCACTGGGTTTTGACCCCACCCTAATCCAGTATGACTTCATTATCACTGATTTCTTAGCTAATCACAACTGCAAAGACCCCATTTCCAAATAAGGTCACATTCTGAGGATCCATGTGGACATGAATTTTGGGGGACAACACTCAATCTGCTCCATGTACCCTAATGCAAATGCTATGGAAGAGCAGAAAAGAGACCACGTGGAGGCAGGAGAGGCTTTGGGGAAGCCAAGCGACATTCAATCATTGGACACAGGTAGCATTTGAATGAGAAAGGAAGAAGGAGAAAGGGCCCTCAAAGAAACAAGAGCATGCACGGTGCCCCCAGCTCAGGTTGCCTGCTCTTGCTGGGATGGGGGCTGGGGCAATGGTGGGGGAACAGGGAACCTTAGACAATGAGGTACTAAGACCAGCTGGGAGCAGGCGGTGGGCGGCCTCAACTGCCAGGCTGGGTTGGGCTTCTCTGGGTCTTGGGTCCTTTTCCATAAGTGGAGACCAAGACCGCCCTCTCCTGGTCCCCACCGGCTGCTGCTCCTGCTGGTGCTCTGTACCTCCAGGGGCAGCTGGGCAGAAACAGGCAGGTTGAGGCATGCACAGGTGACTTAGGTGACACCAAGCCTGTGGAGTTCAGTGAACAAGACTCCCCTCCCCCATGGAGGCTGCCAGAGCTGAGCCTGCTCCTCGACCTCCCAGTCAAAGGGTCCTTGCAAGGACAAAGCCCCCAAAACAGAGACCGCCACGCTCCAGCCACAGTGTCCTCTGGGCTGGGGGAGGGAGGGGAGAGGGCGATTAACGTACCCAAAACTTTGCATTCGCTCAATGTGCTACACCACAGCACAAATATCAAATCACAAAGACGTGAATTTTCTCAACAACACAACAAGTCATCATTCTGAACCTACAGTCCACGTACGAACAAGTTGTTCGATTTCAAATGGACAGTTTCAATCCATTGTTGTTAAAAATGAAGGAACAGCAGGAAATGTAGGAGAACACTTCACACCCGGAGTGCTTCCAAGCAAAGCTACTGCCCCACAGAAGGCATTTTTATTAATCTCATTACTGGCCCTAATTTACCCCATTTTATCAATTAGTTTAAACTACTGAGAAAGAAGGGGCCTCCCACGGCTTCAGGGAAGGGAAAGACTGGAAGCACCCATTTATCAAGCAGTCACCGTGGGAGCATCCCTGGTCCACCATCCCCCAGCCCCAGCTCCCTCCTTTGCAGAAACACCCCCCTGCCTTTGATCCCTGGGCTGGACCTATGGGAACTTTCTCCCTGCGTGCCTACTCGAGGGCAGGGGCTCTGCCTGACTCCTGCAACTCGGGCGCTGTCCATTTACCTCCAGCCCTGTGCTGGGGCCCCACAAGGACTCACTCAGCCTGGAACTGGGATTTCTGGCTGTCAGTGTGGATCTTGGTGATGTCATAGCTGTTCACCCGACCTCTGTCTGACAACATCTGCTTCAATTCATTTGTGGAAATGGGGAAACCATCCATCTTTTCATACCCATGCTGACACTGGCAGCCTCAAAGAACTCGGGGCAGTGAAGTTGCCTCCCGTCAGCCCTGGAAAGGTAATTGAGGGAGCCGTTCCATAATACTAAGAAGAATCAAACCCTAGAGTCTGTGATTCTGCATAAATACAGCAGGCCAAGTGAATTGCTTCCTCTGTGCCATATGAGGATGTACAGGGGCTGTTCTGGAAGACTGAGGACTCCATTTGAAGGGGCGGCCCTCCTGGTGACAGATAGGGGTTCTCCATCAAAGTGAACCTTAGAATCACTTGGGAAGCATTTCAAGTTGCAACCAGACCCCACATCAGAACTCAGGGGCTGAGCTGGGGAGGGAGCTTGGACTTGTGGGCGACCAATAGTGCACTCCTGTCTTTTTGGAACTTTATCACATTTTCTGAATACATATAAGTTATGCTCATGGTTTTTAAAAAATGGGGCCAGTAAAGAATAAAGACAGCATAAGGAGGACATTAAAGGGAACTGTAGTCCTCCCAACCTCCTTTAAAATGCTGATGTCTATCCTTCCAGACTGCTTTCCAGAAAAGAAAGGCAGATTATGAAGGAAGTGCCGATTATGGGAAGAGCAAGCCCCTGCCCACAACCCTGGGGGTACTGTACCTGTCAGGAATGGAACTCTCAGAAGTGTATGAAATTGCACAATATAAGGCGTGGACTCATGGGCTTATTTATGCTGCAAATGTATAAAAATTGTTAAAAAAGAATTACATCAGGATAAAAAATAAAATCCTGCTGCCACTCCCAAATCATCACCTCTCCCCAAATGTTTTAGCTGTGATACCATAGATTGTATATATGTTTTTTTACTTAAGATTATGGAGAGTATACTGTTTATTACCTACTTTTCTCACGAAACTACAAATTATGAACATTGCCCCATGTCATTACAAAATTTTTTTAAGAGATAGGGATCTCGCTCTTGTCACCCAGTGGTGCAATCATAGCTCACTGCAGCTTTGAACTCCTGAGCTCAAGCAATCCTCCTCAAATTTTTTTATTCACTGTATAGTACGAGGATGAAGAAGATACGCTGGTAAGTCAAATCAACTGGGTTTGAATTCTGCTTCTCAGAATTAGTAGCAATGTGTCCTTAGGTGAGTTAATTGACATCTCTGTGCCTTATTCTGTCCTCTGAAAAGAAAAAAAAATAATGCTAGCATATACCTCATAGGGTTGTTGAGGGAAGCTGAAACCAAGTGCTTTCAGTTTGCAAAGCAATGCCCAATACATTCCAACTATTATTATTTTTCTTTTAATGTAAATTTTAATGGCTGCTTAGTAGTCCATCACGTAGATATTCTACGAATTATTTTACCATCTGTGAATTTTGTGTTTCCATTTCTTTGCCACTATAAAAATGATATAATGAATAACTTTTGTTTTTTTTTTCCTGAGACAGAGTCTTACTCTGTTGCCAAGGCTGGAGTGCAGTGGCGCCATCTTGGCTCATTGAAAACCCCGGCTCCTGGATTCAAGTGATTCTTGTGTCTCAGCCTCCTGAGTAGCTGGGGCTACAGGTGTGCACCAGCGCATCTGGCTAATTTTTGTATTTTTAGTAGACATGGGGTTTTGCCATGTTGGCCAGGCTGGTCTCGAACTCCTAACCTCAGGTGATCTCCCTGCCTTGGCCTCCCAAAGTGTTGGGATTACAGGCACGAACCACCATGCCCGGCCAATATAATGAATATTTTAGTGCCTACCACTTAGACAAAATGCCTAGAATTATAATTTTTTTGTTTTTTGTTTTTATTTTGTTTCTCCATATATAGTGAACTATGGAAGTGGAATTTTTGCAGCATAATTTTCACTTATAATGCAGTCTAGATAAAGTTCAAAATAGTCAAGTGAGGTGGGTGTTTGTTACATAGGCTTGCTACTTCAATGTACATAAGAAAATACACTCATTATTGTCAACCAAACAGAACTATATGTGATGCTTTGGATACCCCACTGTCCTCAGACAATGAGTGCATAGATGACTCGCTGGAGAAGGGGTGACTTGGTGGAGCCAAGTGTTTGCCACTGGGGTTACGCCTGGACTTTGTCTTCATCGCCTCTTCCACGGGGTCTCTTCTTCCAGGTTCTAGGCATTAAAGTTTGGATTTCAGGCCTGCATGGCCATCTTCTTGACTGTCTGGACCCCACCGGGCACTGCCGTATCTCTCTGGCCCTCATGTTACAGGACAGGGGTCCCGATCCAGACCCCAAGAGAGGGTTCTTGGATCTCACGCAAGAAAGAATTCAGGGCGAGTCCATAAAGTGAAAGCAAGTTTATTAAGAAAGTAGAGGAAGAAAGAATGGCTTCTCCATAGACGAAGCAGCCCCGAGGGCTGCTGGTTTGTATGATTATTTATTGATGATATGCTAAACAAGGGGTAGATTATCCGTGCTTCCCCTTTTCAGACCATATAGGGTAACTTCCTGTCATTGCCATGGCATTTGTAAACTGTCATGGCGCTGGCGGGAGTGTAGCAGTGAGGATGATGAGAGGTCACTCTTGTCGCTATCTTGGTTTTGGTGGGATTTGGCCGGCTTCTTTACGGCACCTTGTTTTATCAGCAAGGTCTTTATGACCCGTATCTTGTGTCAACCTCCTATCTCATCCTGTGACTTAGAATGCCTTAACCGTCTGGGAATGCAGCCCAGTAGGTCTCAGCCTCCTTTTACCCAGCTCCTATTCAAGATGAAGTTGCTCTGGTTCACACGCCTCTGACACTCACAACACACCTACTTAGCAGGACTCCTTTCCCTAGGCTTCCCAAGGCTTTTGTGATTTTGCCCTCCTCTCTGCCCACCAGGAGGGATGAGAAGGAGCCAGGTCTGAAATGGCAAGGGGAAAAGGGTTCCAGGCGTTGGAAACAGCAGGAGGGAGGTGGGACCAGGTACAGAAGAGGGACTTTGTGGCTGGACACACAGGCGAATGCCACTGCTTCAGGGGGAGGCAGCACCCCCACAGCCCCCGCACTGGCCAGCAGGGAGCCATCAGGCCACCTGGCTTCCTTCTCCCTAGAGAAGTTTGCTTTTCGTCCCTTTCCCAAGTGTCTCTTTAACTCCATTTATCTACAACTCGGCCCTGCATTGCAGTTATGGCTAATTCGTCCATGAATCAACCAAACCCAAGGTTAGCATTTTAAAATCAGATTTGAGTTGTAATTCAATAGAAAATATAAAAGGGAGAGGGGCATAGGCCCTTCGCAGAGCCAATCCCTGCTACTTCTCATGGATCTCGTGTATTTGAGATGTCAGGGACATCCTGTCTCCATTGGTTGCGCAGCCACTGTGACTGGCTCCCGAGCCCGCCTCCTCCCTGAAGCAGCAGCACTCGCCCTTCATCCAGCCATACAGTCCCCTTTCTGTACCTGGAGAGCCCATCTCCCTCCTGCTGTTGACTCTGTCATTTCATACGTGGCTCCTTCTCATCCCTCCAGGTTCATCTCAAGTGTCACCTTCTCAGAGAGGCCCTCCCTGACTGCCCTCTAAAAACAGTCCCTCCGTAGTCCCCGTGAGGTTACTCTTCTTGCATAAAGGATATGTAGGAAATCATCTGAAAACATCTTGTTTTAGGTGGGTGCTCCCCAGTGGGCTGTAAGCTCAACAATGGCAGGGGGCTCTTCATCTTTCCTAGGGCTGTGTCCCATGCAACAAATACCTGCAGAGCGAATGTAGGTGTGCAAGCTAGTAGCTTTGCAGTGGAACAATACAAAAATGACTCACATCTGTAATCCCAGCAATTTGGGAGGCCTAAGCGGAAGGATCGCTTGAGCCCAGGAATTCAAAGCTAGCCTGGGCAACATGGCCAGACCCTATCTCTACAAAAACGTACAAAAATTAAGTGAGTGTGGTGCTATGCACTTGAAGTCCCAGCTAATCAGGAGGCTGAAGTGGGAGGATTGCTTGAGCTCAGGAGGTGGAGGCTGCAGTGAGTAGTGATTTTGCCACTGCATTTACCTGGGTGACAAGAGTGAAAGCCTATCTGCAAGAAAGAAAGAAAAAAGAAAGAAAGAGAAAGACAGAAAGAAAGAAAGAAAGGGAGACACAGAGAGAGAGAGAAAGAAAAAGAAAGAAAATGAAAGAAAGAGAAAGAAAGAAAGGATGTTGGTTTCCTATTACTGTTATAAGAAATTACAGCAAACTTAGCTTAACCAGCACAAATTTATCATTTTTCAGTGCTGGGTCTGCAAATGGCACTTACGATAGGGCTGGTTCCTTATGGAGGCTGGAGGATGGAGTCTGTGTCCTAGCCTTTTCCAGCTTTCTCACCTCTATCTCCAACCTTTCTCTACCTTTCCTCCTGATCAGGTGTTTCCTGGGGTAGAGAGGGGAGAGGGGCTGGATTTTGCTCAGAAATATTGGTGATCTCTGTTAAGTCTCCATCGCCTACTGGGTAACTCTATGTCATTCCCTGGCTTCCCATGATGCCACCTATATTTTCCCGGGAAGCAGCTAGTTGTGGGTTTTGCTTTCTGGTGGGTGACCCAGGGGCCCCCTGACTGTGCAGCAACAACTGGGGTGGTTAATCAATTCTCAGGCTATGCTGATCCCTAGAGGCTGCCTGTGATTGCTGGGGAAGGCTGAACAGTAGGACTACATGGCCAGGCTAGGCCGACAGAGTGCCTTCTTCCCCATAGCCCTGCCTAGGAGGCTGTGAGAGGTTGCAGTGCCCACCTAGGGCCATCTCTATATGTGTCATTTGAACAGCAACAAGAAAGATCGCTGTATACCTAGATTATTTACATCGGAAATGACAAAATGTATCATTGATAGCTTTGAGGACATGAAGCCCAAAAAGAAAAGCAGAAAAATGTACGGTTGTTTCAGGGAAATTTACGATAAGAAGGAGTAGGAAGCTGTTGCCTTTATTGCAAATTCCACAGGGCAAGGGGCGTGGATTTCTTTTCTCCACAGCACTTAGTCCTTTCAATGTACAGTGTGGTTTACTTATTTATTATTATTACCTTATCATAAATGCAAGCTGCTCAAGGCTAGGGTCTCCCCTCCCGCATAGATTAATCCCAAGCACCTAGAAGAGTGGATGGTGGATGCTCAGTAAATATTAATACAGTGAATAAGTATGGGTGGGTGGTTCTCAGAAGCTGTCAGCTGACACGGATTTAAAGAAAATGAAACTCTTACCACCTGCCTGGCCCTTATAAAGGTGTGGCAGTTTTCAGAAAAAAAGTGAAGCGGGAATGTAAGGAAATAATCTAGTAGAGGAATCCTCACTGGAACATCAAATACAACTGTATACAGTTAATTACTCTTGCATGGATTAACTGATCCACAGTCTTATGAAGAAACACTTACACCATGCGCAGGGCAGGTATGCAATTCACAGTTCACCCAATTTGATGTTAGGTTAATTTCTCGCATAGCTGTCATTGATCTCCTGGGAAGAGATCTTCCTACTGTAATACTATTTCTAGGATAAAATCAGTTACCACTGAACTTTGACTCCTCACAGTTGGCTCCAAAGTGAAACTCTGCTGCAGGATCTAATTCACATTTTTTTTTTCTTTTGTAACAGAGTTTCGCTCTTGTCGCCCAGGCTAGAGTGCAATGGTGCGATCTCGGATCACTGTAACCTCCGCCTCCTGGGTTCCAGCAATTCTCCTGCCTCAGCCTTTTGAGTAGCTGGGTTTACAGGCATGCACCATGACACCTGGCTATTTATTTTTATTTTTTTATTTTTAGTAGAGATGGGGTTTCACCATGTTGGCCAGGCTGGTCTCGAACTCCTGACCTCAGGTGATTTGCCCACCTTGGCCTCCCAAAATGCTGGGATTACTGGCCTGAGCCACCGTGCCTGGCCTTTAATTTACTTTTTAGCTCCTCTATGGAGTTTTAATTTTCACTAACAATGTTATTACATTGTTAGTGAAAGCTAATTTCTCGCTTCAGACCTATCCTTGTTTATTTCAGAGTCTAGCTCTTTTCTTGTAATTTTGACTCCTCTTATTGTTTATTGTGTCTGTGGTTTGATGTGGGATATTGAAGTGCTCATTGCTGAGTGTCTGTTATTGAAGATTGCTTTATGGTTTTTGGATCCCAAACTCATGTTAAGTGTTGTTGGTTTTTTTTTTTTCCTGTGGAATTCATGAGGTTTTCTGTTTTTCTTCTTCCTCCTGCTTTACTGAAATATAATTGACAAATAAAATTGTATATATTTAAGGTGTACCATGTGGTGATTTGATACATGTACACACTGTGAAATGACCACAATCAAGTTAGTTAACACATCCATCACTGCACATAGTTACCTTTGTGTGTGTATGTAGATCTTGCTAAAAGATCTATTCTTTTAGCTAATTTCAATGGTATGCATTAACTGTAGTCACTATATGATATGGTGTGGCTGTGTCCCCACCCAAATCTCATCTTGAATTGTAATCCCCATAATCCCTACATATTGAGGGAGGGAACTGGTGGGAGGTGATTGGTTCATGGGGGTGGTTTCCTCTATGCTGTTCTTGTGATAGTAAGTGAGTTCTCATGAGATCTGATGGTTTTATCAGCATCTGGCATTTCCCCTGCCACACACTTCTCCTTCCTGCCACATTGTAAAGAAGGTGCCTTGCTTCTCCTTCACCTTCTGCCATGATTGTAAGTTTCCTGAGGCCTCCCCAGCCATGTGAAACTGTGAGTCAATTAAACCTCTTTCCTTCATGAATTACCTAGTTTCCGGTATGTCTTTATAGCAGCGTGAGAATGGACAAATACACCATGCTGTAATTAGATCCCCAGAATTTATTTATTCAGTTAGTTATTTTTTTGAGGTAGAATTTCACTTTTGTCGCCCAGGCTGGAGTGCAACAGCATGGTCTCGGCTCACTGCAACCTCCACCTCTTGGGTTCAGGTGATTCTCCTGCCTCAGCCTCCTGAGTAGCTGGGACTACAGGCAGGCACCACCATGCCCGGCTAAAATTTTCTGTTTTTAGTAGAGACGGGGTTTCACCATGTTGGCCAGGCTGGTCTCCAACTCCTGACTTCAGGTGTCGCCAGGCTTGGCCTCCCAAAGTGCTGGAATTACAGGTGTGAGCCACCGTGCCCAGCCCAGAATGTATTAATCTAACTGAAATAGACTAATTTACCAATATTTCCCCATTTTCCCTGCCTCCCAGCCATAGGCATCCATGGGGGTTTTTTGTGCCTCAGGTGTGTCACTGCTCCTGTATTATTATTATTTTTAACCATTAACTTCACAGCTTGGAGTTTCCTGTGACTATGAAATCAAACTCCAAACTGGCAGGAGGCAAAGGTGCTGTTTTATTTTTGAAGGGAAGCATTTCTCCTGTCCCAGATTCCAGCGAGTCACAGGCTTCCTGCTTCTTTTCTTGGGCTGGTCAGCACATTTTTTTTTCTAGCTCCACATGAAAAGCCCTGACGAAGCGTGGATCTCCACTCTCCCATCTCACCTCCTGCATAGACTCACCTAAGCTTGTCCTCTGCAGCTGGGTTTGTCTCCACGCCCCCACCCACCACACTCCATCCCTTACCCAGCACTATTGTTCCTGACCTAACTAGGCATTGCTGTTTTTCATTTCAGTTCTATTTTTTCCTGCATTTTTAGTAGAAGGATTTTCACATTCATTTTGTCAAGCATCTTGCAAGAAACAGAAATACCTTTGGTTTACATTCCACTATCCTCTCTCTCAGATGCAATAACTAAGGAAGGCGGGGTATGAGTCTTCTCAGTGTCTTTTTCTCTTATTGTTGTAGCATCAGAAGCCTTGACCTTATCTCATTGCAGTCTATTACTATAACCCTACAGCAGTGGTTCTTGGTTTACGGTGATTTTGCCCCCAGGGTTCAATCAGCAATGCTGGAGACAGTTTTAGTGTTGGGACTAGGGGGCTGCTACTGTCATCTAGCCTATCAGATGATACTAGACATCCTATGATGCCCAGGAGGATCTCACAACAAAGAATTATCTGGTCCCAAATGTTCGGAGTGCCGCAGTTGAGGAACCCGGTCCTAAAGGAATGGCTCTTTCTTTCTCTTTCTTATCCCTCCCTCCTCCCTCCCTCCCTCCCTCTTTTCTTTTTTCTTTTCCTTCCTTTCCTTTGCTCTCTTTCTTTCGTTCTTTCTTTCTTTCTCTCTTGTCTCTCTTTCTTTCTTTCTCTCTCTTTCCCCTCCCTCCCTCACTCCCTTGTTCTCTCGTTCTTTCTTTCTTTCTTTCTTCTTTCTTCTCTCTCTCTTTCCCCTCCCTCCCTCCCTTCCTTCCTTCCTTCCTTCCTTCCTTCCTTCCTTCTTTCCTCTCTCTTTCTCATTCCTTCTTTTTGAGACACCATGTCACTTTGCCATCCAGGCTGGAGTGCAGTGGTGCAATCACAGATCACTGCAGCCTGGACCTCCTGGGCTCAAGTGATCCCCTTGCCTCAGCCTCCCCACTAGCTGGGACTACAGTTGCTTGCCACCATGCCTGGCTATTTTTTTTTTTTTTTTTACTTTTTTGTAGAGATGGTATCTTGCTATCTTGCCCCGGCTGGTCTTGAACTCCTGGCCTTAAGCAATCCTCCTGCCTTGGCCTCCCAAAGTGCTGGGGTTATAGGCATGAGTCACCACACCTGGGTGGCACTTTCTTTAGTCATCACTGTGTGTGGTATTCTCTGCCTCCTCCCTGGCCCCAGCCATCCTCCTTACTCCTCCGCTCTGAGATTCCTCCCAGATCTGCAGCTTCTGTCTCCCTGCCTGCTGGCTTCCTGTTGGCTTGGGCATTTGGGAGGCACTAATGATTGACTATTGAAGCAGGGAGAGATATCTGAATGTTTCTTTCCAGGCCTTGTTTTGTTGATGGCTGTATCCCTGCGTGTCTGCAGTTCTCCTGCGCAGCCCCTTCTCCACAGCTGCCACTGTTGCTGGGCTCTTGTTGGGCCATGACCACCCCTAGGCTATTTCCTCTCCTGTCATTTTGACCCAGGTGTGTGGCAATGGCTCCCACTGTGGCTGGGCTCTGGGCACCTCAGCGTCCTTTGCTGTGCTTACTCTGCCCACAGCTCTGTAAACGGGAACTTCATTAATTTTGCTCTTAAACCATCTGAGTGGGACTCTGTGTCCTGCCAGGATTCTGACTGATACAGTCGCTATGGTTTCATTAACTGGAGGCCACGGTAACCTCATTTAATGCATCAAATTGTCTTTCCTCTCCATCCTGTGTCTCTGCTACACTAGGCTCATGTAGGCCTGTCACCCAATAAGGTGACCTCTGTCTCTGTACATTATAGTGATGTAGTGGCATCCATCCACCGAGAGGCCTTGACACAGATTTCTATGCTTAGGAAGAACTGCAGAGATAGAGGTGAAGACAAAAGTGATTTGACTTTTGAATGTTGGCAGGCAGATGCTGAGCTAAGGATGCCTTCATTTGTTGTTTTAAAATTATATATATATATAGTTTTTTAAATTTAAATTTAATTTTTTTTTCAAGACATAGTCCCACTCTGTCGCCCAGGCTAGAGTGTAGCAGCACAATCTCGGCTCAACCGCAGCCTCAACTTCCTGGGTTCAAGTGATCCTTCCACCTCAGCCTCCTGAATAGCTGGGACCACAGGTGTGTGCCATCATGCCTGGCTAATTTTGTTTATTTTTCATAGAGACGAGATTTCACCATGTTGCCCAGGTTGGTCTCCAACTCCTGGGCTCAAGCGATTGTCCCATCTTAGCCACCTGAAATGTTGGGATTACAGGCGTGAGCCACAGGGCCTGGCTATTTTTTTTTAATGTATATCCCTTAATGTAGCTATTTCCCATACTTATGTTCTCTTTGTTCTTGTTCCAATTTCTCCCCTCTCCTTGGGAATGCCTCACTCAAAGGCTTGGACCATGTTTGCCTCACCTCTGAGAGCGGCTGAGCTCTCCCTGTGTGGATGTCTACTGGAAGTCTAAGCCGCAGCTAAGAGAAGAGCGGGCCTTTTATCCCCACTTTGCCCTGGAGTACAGTTTTATCTTCCTTTGGCTCAGGGCTTGTGGGACCGAGTGAGTATGGCCCTAAGCAATAGAATTGGAGACCTGCCAAGCTGGGCAATGCCTCTGCTCTGAACAGTCCATGATGGTGTTTAATGAACTCTGGGCAAGAAGCCAAGCTTGTTTGCAGGAGAAGCTGAGTCCCTCTCTGACTCTGACCTCAGAAACCTTGCTGAATGGCTCCTCCATATCTCCTGGGTAGGCCACAGCTTATGATGATACTGCAAAGAGGAAGCCGTGGACAATTGTGCAAGAGCCAGAAGGAGGGGCCACTGCAGCACCGCTTGGTGGCGGGCAGGTGCCATGAGCGCACAAATGACACTGAGCGATGTTTTGGACACAAGCAACTGGAAGGGGAGGGAGTGAGAGCACATGCTCATTTTTGTGTGGGATTTGTGTGATTTAGGCTCTTTTAGAAAGGCTGCTCCAGTGACAATGACAGTGAACTGAGTTGTGGACTTGCATTGCCCTGTCTTTCACCAGGGGCACTAACCAAATTCTGCTCACTCGGGGGTTCTGGGTCACGTTAAGTCTCCGGGTCTTCCCCACTGTGATTGTGGGGGGCATGGTCTGAATCTCCTTGGGGTCAGGGTTAGGCTGTGGTATAATGGGAATTTTGTGTCCACTGGAGTCCTAGTCCTACAATGGGCATCAATGGGCTGTGTTCCTCTCTGGAGGCTCTGGAGAAGAATCTGCTTCTAGGACCATGAGGCTGTTGGCTATTCCTTGTGTTTGTAGGACTGAGCCTCCTGTTTCCTGGTGGTCTGCCTTCTGCTGCTAGAGGCAGCCCCCACTCCTTTTCACGTGGCTCCCTGTCTTCAAAGCTAGCAACAAACCCCTCTCATGCCTTGAACCTCTTTCCCCCAAAAAAGCCAAGTGCCTTCACTTTCATTTTACTTATTCATTTATTTTAGAGATGGGGTCTCACTTTGTTGCCCAGGCTGGAGTACAGTGGCACAATCGTGGCTCACTTCAGCCTCAACCTTCTGGGCTCAAGCAGTTCTATTGCCTCAGCCTCCCAAGTAGCTGGGACTACTGATGCATGCCACATGCCTGGCTAAGTTTTTAGATTTTGTAGAGATGGGGTCTTGGTATGTTCCCAGGTTGGTCTCAAACTCCTGGCCTCAAGCAACCAGCCTCCCCAAATGCTGAGATTACAGGTTTGAGCCACTGTGCCTAGTCCCCCTCCACTTTTAATAACAGTTTTATTGATATATAATTCACATACCATATGATTCATCCATTTAAAGCAGGGGCGTCCAATCTTTTGGTTTCTCTGGGCCATATAGGAAGAAGAAGAATTGTCTTTGGCCATATATAAAATACACTAACGATAGTTGATGAGCTAAAAAATATCACAAAAAAACTCACAATGTTTTAAGAAAGTTTAAGAATGTTGGGCTGAAGTCAAAGCCATCCTGGGCTGCATGTGGCCTGCGGGCTGTGGGTTGGACAAGCTTGATTTGAAGTGTAGCATTTAATTATTTTTAGTATATTCACACAATTGTATAACCATCACTACAATCTAATTTTGGAACATTTTTATTACCTGCAAAAGAAACCCCATACCCCCTTATCAGTTCATTTCTCCCCAGTCTCCAACCCTAGGCAGCCACCGATCTACTTTATCTCTCTATAGATTTGCTTATTATGCACATTTCAATAAATGGGATTATTTAAGATGTGGTCTTTTGTGACTTGCTTCTTTCATTTACCATAATGTTTTCAAGGTTCATCCACCTGGTAATTTGTCAGCACTTCATTCCATTTTTTTTTTTTTTTTCGAGATGGAGTCTTGCTCTGTCACCCAAGCTGGGGTGCAGTGGTACAGTCTCGGCTCACTGCAACCTCTGCCACCCGGGTTCAAGCGATTCTCCTGCCTCAGCCTCCTGAGTAGCTGGAATTACAGGCACGCATCACCAATCCTGGCTAATTTTTTTTGTATTTTTAGTACAGACAGGGTTTCACCATGTTGGCTGGGCTGGTCTCAAACTCCTGACCTCATGATCCACCCGCCTCGGTCTCCCAAGGTGCTGGGATTACAGGCATGGGCTGCGGTGCCTGGTCAGCACTTTATTCTTTATTGCCAAATAATATTCCACTGAATGGATATACCACCTTCTTAATCCGATCATACGTTGGTGGACATTTGGATTGTTTTCACCTCTTGACTAGTATGAGTAATGCTGCTCTGAACATCCATACACTAGTTTTTGTGTGGACATTTGTTTGCCCTTCTCTTAGGTAGGTTCTCAGGAGGAATTTCTGAGTCAAATAGTAACTCTATGTTTAACCTTGTAAGAAACTTCCAAGCTGTTTTCCACAGCAGCTGCACCACTTTTTACTCCCTCCAACAATATATCAGGGCTCCAATTTCTCCACATCTTCACCAAGGGTTGTTACTGTCTTTTCGATTATAACTGTCCAGTGGATATAAAGTAGTATCTCCTATTTGATATGCATTTTCTCAATGACTAATGATGTTGAACACTTTTGCATGTGCTCCTGATCATTTATACTCCTTTTTAAAATAATTGTCTATTCAAATCTTTGGCCTATTTTAAAATTGGGTTATTTTTCTTTTTCTTGTGGGGTTGTAAAAGTTCTTTATATATTCTGAATATGAGACTCTAATCAGATACTTGATTTGCAAACAGTTTCTCGCATTCCATTGTCTTCTTTCTTGATAGTATCTTTTAAAAGACACAAGTTTTTCATGTTTATGAAGTTCAATTTATCTAGCTTTTTGACCAGGCGTGGTGGCCCATGCCTGTAGTCCCAGCAGTTTGGGAGGCTGAGGTGGGTGGATCATTGAAAGCCAAGAGTTTGAAACCAGTCTGGCCAATATAGCAAAAGTCCCAGCTCTAAAAACAGCCCCTCAGGCTAAAAGGCAGGTTGCAGATCATTCGGCATCCACGGTTGCAGTTGAGAGTCCCACTGCTCCTTGTCCGGGTCAGCACACTCTCTGTGGGAGGTCACTGAACCTCAACTAACTTCACCTGAGTTTGGTTGTCCTACAGTCACTCTTCATGAATCACTTTTCATTTTCTTTAATAGAGGCCAAATTAACTTCTGTGTACTGAACTAAGCCCAGTGTCTGGTGGGATAGATAATGCAGCTAAAGAGAAATGCCCCTTGGCAAGTGAGAGTGGCCCCTTGTGCCCAAGAAGACAAGAAGTCCAAACTCTAGATAACCTCACATTCAGCTGAGTTAAATTAGTTGATGATATTTAAATTAGCCAGCTATTTTTCTAAATTGGTGTTTCAGTGGAATTCCAGGAAAACGTAGATGGAAGGGAAAAAACAGAATTAGGAGAGAGAAATTTAGGATAATTTGAGAATTTCTTTTTGGAGAGTCACTAAAAACATTTTATAATTAGAGAGCAATGTTCTTTATTTCAGCCTGTTTTCTAGGTAACCAACATATTTGCACCACAAGATAGTATTTTCCATCAATAGATCAGATTATTTGTTTTGTTTTGAGATGGAGTCTCACTCTATTGCCCAGGCAGGAGTGCAGTGGCGTGATCTTGGCTCACTGCAACCTCCGCCTCTGAGTTCAAGTGATTCTCCTGCCTCAGCCTCTTGCGTAGCTGGCGTTACAGGCACCCACCACCACACCTGGCCAATTTTTGTATTTTTAGTAGAGATGGGGGTTTCACCGTGTTGACCCGGCTAGTCTCGAACTCCTGACCTCAAGTGATCCGCCTGCCTCGGCCTCCCAAAGGGCTGCGATTACAGGCATGAGCCATTGCACCTGGCCTAGATCTGAGTATTATGTGCTTATTTTGAATGCTAAAAGGACTTATTAATATCAGATGTAAGATCTTGGAAAGCTTCATTGTTCCCAGCTGAGGAAAGAGCACCTTGGCTAATCAAGCCACTTTCCCCTGTTACGTTTCACTACTGAAGTGAGAGCTTGTCATTTTATTTGCAGTCCTCCTCACTAGGAAGGAACAAGTCGCTGTGTTCATTTTTCATCTATGATATGGCATTTCAGTGCTTACAGACTGGAACAAAACAATACGCAATAAAAGAGGGAAAGAAATTCTCTCCACTTATCCTATAAAATTCCTGGAGATGACAGTTATGCTGTTGATCTCATATGACACATAGATAAAGATGTGGTGTGTCAATACGGCCTGAAGGGATCATACTTAAAGTGATGTATTTAAACATTGATTTTCAATGCATAAAAGATCTTTTAAAAACACGGTCCTTCTTGCATGTATATTCTGCCTGATCAATTTTTGCATTATTGCTAACCAATGAAACTGGTCATCGAAGATGAAAGATGATTAAAATCTTCTCATAAACATTCTCTGATGCATCCTCAAGTATATGTATATTGAGAGACTATTGAGAGAGGCAGAAATACTATGGAGAGAGACAAAGAGAGTGAGGGAGAGATTGAGTCACTGAAGGTTCGGGAAAGAAAAATGCCAGTAGGGGGTGCTCTTTGAGGACAAGGACTTGGCAGTGGCGCGCGGTGGAATGCGGATAGCAGTGGGTGCGGGGAAGCCTGGTCTTGTGGAACTGATTTCTTTGAAACTGGATTCTGCTCCCCAAAATGTTCCCTTTTTCTTTAGGGTGTCTGGAGCAGGCTGACAGCTGTGATTTGGGGAGAAGGTGGCGTCAGGAGACAGCTTTTGAAGAGGTGTCAGAGGAGTCAGGGAGGGTGGGCAGCCAGGTTTTCTGTCTCTCCTTCCCCCAGGTCTAGACCAGCCTTCCCCCAGATGTGGTCCAGGGCCACTCCCAGCCTGTAACTGGTCTCCCTGTGGCTGCTCTTGCCTGTTCCCATCAGTTCTCACCCAGCCCCTGAGGGTGCCGAGCACATAAATCAGCCCACATGCTGCCCTCAGAGCATTCCTATGGCACCCAGATGCAGCCCTGCCTGATGTCCCCTTCCATCTGCCACCTTCGGCTCATGGCCTGGCCCCATAGTCCTTTATAGTCTCGTGCCTTTTCTGGCCCTTAAACGTGCTGTTCCTTCCCGTCTTCGAGAGTTTTTTTGTCCCGTTTCCTCTGGAATGTTCCTCCTGTGACTGTCTCTCTCTTTCACATTCAATTTAAACGTTGTTCCTTTACGGAGGCTTCCAGAGAAATGGGTGCTGCCTATAATCCCCCATCTTAGCCCCCATTTGCTTCAAAACTCTGCATCCTTTGACCTCTGGTGTGAGCCTGTTCACCTGCTTAGTTTTTATTTCACATTAGAATTGAAGTTTGGCTGGGCCTGGGCAGTGGCTGTCCTGTCCAATCCACGTCTATGGCACCTCACAAGGATCATTTTGAGACTGACAAAAGCTAAGAACTTCCTAGAGAAATGCACACACATTTCTAGATGTAACAGCAGCAGTGCCGTGGTTCCCCCCGGGCAGCGACCACGTGAAGAACCACCACCACCCTGGAAGGTCTTTTCCAGCAAGACTGAAGCCAGGCTGGGTACGGAAATTGTTTTGCTCAGAGAAACTGCAAACTGTCTTAAGGTCGAAAGAACTTCATTTTTTTTTTTTTTTTTTTCTGACGGAGTCTCACTCTGTCTCCCAGGCTGGACTGCAGTGACCTGATCTCTGCTCACTGCAAGCTCCGCCTCCCAGGTTCACGCCATTCTCCTGCCTCAGCCTCCCGAGTAGCTGGGACTACAAGTGCCCGCCACCACGCACGGCTAATTTTTTGTGTTTTTAGTAGAGACGGGGTTTCACCGTGTTAGCCAGGATGGTCTTGATCTCCTGACCTCGTGATCCGCCTGCCTCGGCCTCCCAAAGTGCTGGGATTACAGGTGTGAGCCACCGCACCCAGCCAAGAACTTCATTTTCTAGAGCAGAAGCCAGAGTGGCAGAAAACACATTTTTCCATTTTTAGGGGAGGGCCATTTGGCTGCTCATGGAGATGGTCAGAGGTACAGGAGGGACTTCGGCCGGTGTGCACTGAGGTGGTAACTGGGACAATAAGAACTGTGTGACCTACTCAGTGTGGAAAGGTGCCAGGAAGGCTCCACGGGCCACCGCGTCTCAGGGTGGCCTTTCATGTTGTTGCCTTCACTGACTTTGTGAATTCCTTCATTCTGATGTTGATCTTTGCCAAACTTCTGCTTCCAGGGGAGAGCTGGGAGCTGGGGGAACAGGAATGGGCCTTGGTGGAGGAGGAGGGAGGAAGAGGAGGAGAGGGAGAGGAAGAGGAGGAGGAGGGAGGAGGGGGGAGGAGTGAGGAGGAGGAGAGAGAAGGGGGAAGGAGGAAGGAGGAGGAAATAGGAGGGAGGGAGGAGTATGAAGAGGGAGGAGGGGGAGGAGGCAGGAGGGGGAGAAGGGAGGAGGAGGGAAGGAGGGAGGATGATGAAGAGGGAGCAGGAGGGAGGAGGGGGAAGGGGAGAGGAGGAGGAGAGAGGAGGGAGAAGGAGGGAGGAGGACAGAAGAGGAGGAGGGAGAAGGAGGAGGATGAAGAGAAAGGAGGAGGAGGAGGGAGGAGTATAAGGAGGAAGGAGGGGAGGAGGTGGGAGGAAGGATAAAGAGGAGGGAGAAGGAGGGAGGAGGGGGAGGAGGGGGAGAAGGGGGAAGGAGGAGGAGAGAGGAGGGAGAAGGAGGGAGGAGGACAGAAGAGAGGGAGGATAAGGAGGGAGGACGAGGAGGAAGGAGGAAGAAGGAGGAGGAGGTCTTCACACCCAGCATCTTTCCACCTGTGTTTGGGAACTTCACTCACTGTCCTCTGTGTCATTTCTGGCTCCCCAGGACAGCTGCCGTGAGAGGACCCTATGACTCCACTGCAGCTGCTGTGGGCTGGATCATCAGTTCATCTGGATTACCGGACCCAAGGTGGGCAAGAGTGCTTTGTGGGGCTTTAGAACTTGGAATTGAGAAAGTCAGCCTCCTTTAGGTGCCTGAAGTTTTAACACAAAACTGGTTTCTGCCACATGGGCAGAAAGAAGGGAAGGGAGCTTGGTGGAGTGGTGAGAGGGGAGAGAGGCTCCTGAGAGCACCCCGCCTCCTGCTTTCTTGAGATTCATTGATGCCTGAATCCTAGGTGGATTCTTACTGTTGAGTTATTGAGACACTTCATGATTCTTTAAATACATCCCCCTTTTTGCTTATACTTGAGTTGGGTTTTTGTTATTTGCAACCCAAAGAATTTGCACTGTTGCAACTTCAACTGATTCAGAGTCAGGTCTGCCCAGGGTGCAACCCTAGCCCCATCGATAGGAGCACTGCCCATCAGGGCCCCTGAAAGTGGAGGCACTGTGGGCTGGATCTGCGAGGTCTCTGAACCGCCGAGAGTGGGACAAGAAAACTGGAGGCGCCAAAGGCCAGGAGTGGGTCAGCCATCTTGCCTAAAAAGGAGGTCAGGAGAACACATCTCTGGAGGCTTCGACCGAGGACACAGCCAGTGTTTCTGCTTTGGTACCAGAGTGTCTGATCAGCTACAGTCCCTTTGTGAGTTAAGGTGTCCCTGTGTGAGCTGCATTAAAGGAATTGCATTGCTTTACAGGAAGAATGGGTGTAAAACGATCAGCTAAAACCTACCTCTGATGAGTGTCCTTTGGATTCATGGAGTTAGTTAAGGACTCAAGAATAGAACCAGGGGTAGTGACTACCAGAAAGCCTTAGCTACGAAATCAAAGTGAATGGAGTGCTAGGTGGGCATCATTTAGAGGGGAAAAAATCAAGCTCACACCAGGAAAAAGGAATAACAATTTCAAAACATGGGAATACTTGTGGTCTCCGAGAAGAATGCGAAGCATGCCTGGCAGCGGGCCGAGCCCCACAGCCTTTCCCGGCACTGTGCCCTCTTACGAGACCCAGGAGAGGTGTGAGAAGGGTAGGCTGCTCTTTTTTTTTTTTTTTTTTTTTTTTTTTGAGGCGGAGTCTCCATCTGTCGCCCAGGCTGGAGTGCAGTGGAGCGATTTCAGCTCACTGCAACCTTCCGCCTCCTGGGTTCATGCCATTCTCCTGCCTCAGCCTCTGGAGTATCTGGGATTACAGGCGCCCGCCATCATGCCTGGCTAATTTTTTTGTATTTTTAGTAGAGATGGGGTTTCACCATGTTAGCCAGGATGGTCTTGATCTCCTGACCTTGTGATCCGCCTGCCTCGGCCTCCCAAAGTGCTGGGATTACAGGCATGAGTCATCGTGCTCGGCCGGCGGGCTGCTCTTTAGGGGCAGCTGGCAGCTTGATACATCCACATTTGGTTTCCTCCTCCAAAGAGGCACCTTCATCTTGGGATGACTACATTTAAGAGTTGGCAGAGACCTAAGAGGTCACCTGGGTTCCTTTAGCAGGGATTGTAGAGTGGGCTTTCCTTGTTCCACAAGTTCCTGACATTGTACATGAAATGTCTGTGGAGCTCTAATTAGGGAAAAGGAGTCAGGCTGGCGGGACCAAGGGAAAGCAAGAAGAGAAAGCAGGTAAGCTGTAAATCTGCCCTTCTTCATGGTCCAGGACACATGGCCCTCCTGCCCAAATAACTCAGTTGTTTTCTGCGCCCAACTTATCACCAGACTCTTGGGTGACAGAGAAATGCAAGTTATGAGGCCAGGAGATCAAGACCAGCCTGACCAACATGGCAAAACCCCATCTCTACTAAAAATACAAAAAATTAGCTGGGTATGGTGGTACATGCCTATAATTCCAGCTACTTGGGAGGCTGAGGCAGGAGAATCACTTGAACCCGGGAGGCAGAGGTTGCAGTGAGTGGAGATTGCACCACTGCACTCCAGCCTGGGTGACACAGTGCGGCTCTGTTTCAAAAAAAAAAGAAAAAAAATGCAAGTTAGCTCACTGCAACCCTGAAGTTACCAATACTGGACAAAGCCCTCCCCAGCACACAGCACAAGTGCCAGCCTATAAAATCTCCAGCAAGCCTTTGTCTCTTTGCAGTCTGCTCCTCTCTTGCTAATTTGCCCCTTGTACCCTTGCAACGTATTTTTATACTTACTTTTCCTAGTAAATCTGCATTTTGTTTTTTTTGAGACAGAGTCTTGCTGTGTCACCCAAGCTGGAGTGCAGTGGTGTGATCTCAGCTCACTGCAACCTCCACCTCCCGGGTTCAAGCAATTCTCGTGCCTCAGCATCCTAAGTAGTTGGGACTACAGGCGTGTACCACCAGGCCTGACTAATTTTTGTATTTTTTAGTAGAGACGGGTTTTCACCATGTTGGCCAGGCTGGTCTTGAACTCCTGGCCTCAAGTGATCTGCCTGCCTCGGCCTCGAATCTGCCTTTCTTTACCTACAACTGTCTTGGTAAATTTTTACCGCCTACACAATACTGACCCCAGATAGTTGCTACCCGCGACAATGTTGTGTGTCACATTACGGGAAGAAGGTCTGTGGCTTTCATCAGGTAGTCCCAGGACTTGTCACCTTCAGCTAGTTCAAATCTACTCTCCAACCCAGTCACTGGGGATGAAGAGATGGAGGCCTGAGGAGAGGAGAGTGGGTGAAGGTTCTGTGGGTGGGTGACAGCAAGGCCTGGATGAGGAACAAAATATACTAAGACCTGGATTGCTGTTTCCCCTATTATTGTGTCTTTTGAAGAACCACCGGAAGGTCCCCAAGGAAACAATTTTGGAACTTTAGAGAAGTGTGACAGCTGTAAACCATGCTTTTCTTAACTGAGAATTAATGAGTAAACAAGAATTCCCCAGCTTCCAGAATGGAGGAGGGTATTAGGATACTCCTGGTTATGACTTTTTATTTGAAAATACTACTTGCCAATCTTCTCAAAGTTTTGTGTAAATATTAACTCATTAATCTTCGTATTTGTTCCATAAGACAGATTTTTTTTGAGCTTGAGGATTACACTTCTACTTCCATCAGCTTTAAGGGCATCTTGAGTGTTAAAACTCATCATATAAAACAAGATACCTAAAAATAAATTTTAAAATATATCTAACAGGAGGAAAAGAATCTGAGATGCTGAATTTGGCATTAAGATTCCTACTTGCACAAGAAAAACAAAAACAGAAACAAAACCCACAGCTTTCATTTTCCATTGATGTACCCAAGAAAAACTAGCATTATCCATGTTGCCATAGAAGAAACCCAGGAGCTTCTTTAACGTGGGTTCTTAGGTGCATAACTTGGCACTTCTCCCTTGGTTTCCCTGGTCATAGAATGAAGGTAGAAGTGGGTGATGCCCTTTCCCAGGGAGAGCAGGAAGCACAGTAATTAGCATAGAAGAGGCTTCATCAGCGTGATACCATGCAGGCGAGCCCTCTGGAGAGATGAAGCACAGTGGGGAAATTTTGTTCCAGGGTCATGAGAATTATTTTCAGTAGCTTCTTTCCATCTTACCAGAGGCATCTGCAGAGATCAGCCCTCATCTGTTCTCAATTTCTCATGAACTACCCTTTCAGCTCCTCCTCTTATTGTGGTAAATGACTCCTCCTGATATGGTTTGGATATATGTCCTGTCCAAATTTCATGTTAAATTGTAATCCCCAATGGTGGAGGTGGGGCCTAGTGGGAGGTGATTGGATTTTGGGGGTGGATTTCTCATGAATGGTTTAGCACCATCCTCTTGGTACTGTCCTCGGATAGTGAATGATTTCTCAGAAGATCTGATTGTTTTAAAGTGTGTGGCATCTTCCTCCCCTCTCTTGCTCCTACTCCAGCCATGTGATATGCCAGCTCCCCTTTCACTTTCTGCTGTGATTATAAGTTTCCTGAGGCCTCCCCAGAAGCCAAGCAGATGCCAGCATCATGCTTCCTGTACAGCCTGCAGAACTGTGAGCCAATTAAACCTCTTTTCTTCATAAATTACCCAGTCTCAGATGTTTCTTTATAGCAATGCGAGAAAGACCTAATACACCTCCCCAGTGCCTGAGCCCTCCTGTTTTTGTGCCTGAGCGCTGTGACCCCACACTGTAAACCTACCATGTGTCAGTCATGGCACTGGAAGAAAACACAGATGTCTCATGTGGTCAGCATAAAAACTGTATGAGGAAGTAATGTATAGTTATGTTGCCAATCAGGGAATTGATACCTAGCAACTCCCTTATTTCCTTTAATCTTCCCTCAATTCTTGCAACTCTGTCTTCTCTAAGATCACCAATGACTGCGAAGTATGGTGGGAAACGTGCCAAACCGATCAGTTAACTTTTATAAAATACATGTTTAGGTCTTCTGAATATACAAATAATACACATCCTTTGAGAGGACATAAAACTACAACAAGAATATAGATAATTATGAGAACACCTCTAATCACACCAGAGATGTAGCAACTCTGGAGGTGTTTTCTTTAGTCTTCCTTCAAGAAACAACTTGCCATTGAAGGGCAGTTAGCAGATGGACTCCAGCTGTCAGCGTCTTCAAGACCTGCCTCAGCATTGGAGAAGAAGCCATATTCTTCCTGGATGGTCCTCAGCCAATGATTGATCATGGCTGGGGATACCACGACTGATCAATTTCTGCCCAACCTAGGACTCTTCTAATGGACAGTCTTCTCTTCAGAGCTCCCCTTGGGTTGGCAGGGGCCAGAAGACTTCACTAGAGTGTGATATTCCCTGTTCCATGGGAAGGCCTGGGGACTCGCTGTTCACGAAGCCCATCGGGAATGTGCGGTGGAGGGGCACCAGCATCACAGAGAATTAACTGATTACTTTTGGTAAAAATGGGAGTAACTCTAAGAAAGATTGTATTTCAGTAGAAAACTATAGTGCACCCATTATCAAAGTGTAGTCCTGCTCATTTTCTTTGAGGTTTTATTTCTCTGTGAATTTAACTAAATCTATTGTAAACCAAAATAAAATTCTAAGGCCCCCCAATCATCTGAGTGGACCCTTCCTCATGGCCAAGGGCATTCCAAAGTTGGTTCAGGCCATGACGGGAAAGGAGTGTCAAACCTGCCTCATTATACCCTCCTCCCTTCTGGAATTTGGGAAAAGCTGACCAGCATTAACATCAACACAGACCTTAAGTCTGATAAGGAACATTCACAATCTATTCTCTCTGAAGCCTGCTATCTGGAGGCATCATCTGCATGATGAAACTTTGGTCTCCACAACCCCTTATCATCAGAACCCAGACATTCCTTTCTATTGATTCCAGATCTTTAGATAATAACTCTTTCAACCAATTGCCAATCTAACTGCCTTTCCAGATGGAACCAATGTAAATCTTACAAGTATTTGATTGACGTCTCGCATCTTCCTAAAATGTATAAAACCAAGCTCTACCCTGACCACCGTGGGCACGTGGTCTCAGGATTTTCTGAGGGCTGTGTCACAGGCCATTGGTCACTCATATTTGGCTCAGAATTTCAATTATTTTATAGAGTTTGACTCTTTTCGTCAACATGGGAAGCATTCAACTGCCATCTTCATTCCACCACCTAAAGATGCTTCAATATCAAATCTAAAATCTTGACTAGCTGCCTTTTGGCAGATAAGAAAGACCGTAATTTGCTTCAAATGTTAACCTTTGTTTTTCTTTTGTTTTCATAGAACAATACTTTGAATTCTGATCAAGCAATGCAATCTGAAATGAACAATTTAGCCTCAATAGTACTTCAATACAGCAATTCTTAATCCCTTAACAACTTAATAAACAAGTTTGTGCTATGATGAAAAAAGTTGTTGCTATGTTAATGAATTAGAAATTGTTGCCCTATATCTAAAAGATCTCAAAGAAAAAATGTGAATTTTTTTCTTTTTCTTTTTTTTTTTTCAGACGGAGTCTTGCTCTGTCGCCCAGGCTGGAGTGCAGTGGTGTGATCTCCACTTACTGCAAACTCCGCCTCCCAGGTTCAAACGATTCACCTGCCTCAGCCTCCTGAGTAGCTGGGATTATAGGCACCTGCCACCGCACCTGGCTAATTTTTGTATTTTTAGTAGAGACGGGGTTTCACCATGTTGGCCAGGCTGGTCTCAAACTACTGACCTCGTGATCCACCCGCCTCAGGCTCCCAAAGTGCTAGGATTACAGGCATGAGCCACCGTGCCCGGCCGAATTTTTTTTCTTAATCAGAAAAGCACTGCCTCTTCTATTGATTTATTCAGCTGGTTAAATCTTGACTCCTGGAAATCTTTGCTCAGAGGAAGTTTTTCAGTCCTCGGCTGTTATTCTCTGTATGGCTATTGGGTTTACCCCTGGTGTATCGTATGCTCCCAAGGGTTTTAAATGCTCCCCAGCAGCCACTTGAACGTCAAATGATTGCCATCCGGCTCAGACAACTTGAGGAAACCACCAACGACTATGTAATTCCTGGCAGTGATATGACTTTGAACCCAGCATATCTTTTGATAACGGTAACATCTTCCTGACTCTTCGTCCCAACAAGTGCATCAATAGTGCTATGCGAGAGGAAAGCTGTGCGATTCGTTCACACTCTTGGCTTGCTGAAGGAATGACCGAAGGGGGAGAAATGTTAAAAGAAAACAATTAAAATGAAGACTCAGGCCTGAAAATTTTCTGAGCAAACAAAATCAGGTAGGTCTTACAATTATCTTCAATTTTGCTTAAATTGCAAGCGTAAGCAAAACAAAACTTGCGTCATTTCTGATAAATGCTTGCGTTAGAACCAAAACATAACCCCAGCCAACTAACGTATGATAAACATCCAACTAACATATGATTTTGTGACTTTCCGTCAAGATACTTAAAAAAAAAGGCAATTTTGTAATTGCAAACCCATCAAATAATTTCTTTATTTTGCTTCCACATTTACCCCATAAATACTTGCCCCAGGCAATTTGCCGCTGGAACACTAAACCTTTTTCAGTCTGGTGTTCCCTAATTCAGGAATTGCTTCTTAAGTAAACTCTTTACAATTTTATTATGCCTCACATTTTTCTGAAATGCTTTCTGAGCTTAAAAATGATATCTAAATAAATAAAAGTAAAAAAAATTGTGACTATAAAAACTGCAAAAATCAAAACGCAAACAACAGACGGGGGCAAAGTAGTTCTAACAAATACCAAACATTTGTTTTCTGACACTGGGGCTGTGAATAATATTTTCTATTTTCCATGTTTTCTGCAATATGGTTACACAACTCTTCCAAGACATTTATATATTCGTTTAGAAAGAAGAGGAAAAAATAGCATTTTTAATTTTTCTGAAAAAAACATTACTTGTAAAACTGGTAGTTTAAGGAAGTATTGAGAGAAAGGACTTAGAGCACTAAATAAAAGAAAATCGATTTGAACACTATGTCCACTATGTCCGAATTATATTTATGTGAAATTAAAAGAAAAATTTTAAGTTTTGATTTTTTTTTTTTTTAATTTGGTGAGATGGAGTCTCGCTCTATTGCCCAGGCTGGAGTGCAGTGGCATGATCTCGGCTCACTGTAACCTCCTCCTCCCAGGTTCAAGCAATTCTCCTGCCTCAGCTTCCTGAGCAGCTGGGATTACAGGTGTGCACCACCACACCCAGCTAATTTTTGTATTTTCAGTAGAGATGAGGGTTTTGTCATGTTGGCCAGGCTGGTCTCAAATTCCTGACCTCAGATGATTCGCCTGCCTTGGCCTCCCAAAGTGCTGGGATTACAGGCATGAGCCATGGTGCCTGGACTGAATTACTTTTCTTTCTACAGTCTAGAAAGAAAGTGCTGCTGTCATGCACATTGAATATGGTTTTACTTCTCTCAAAAACATAAGAAGGAAAACTCTTTAAGTAGACACACAAACATTCCAAGAAGCTAAACATAGAGTTTTCATAGTTCTTTTGCTAAACAGATGGTAACCAGTGACTAGACAAGAATATGGAAATTTTGATGTGACAAATGAACCAAAACAAAACCGCCATCCTTCCTCTAAGAGGCAGTGCTGCTGGTTATGAGACACAAAGGGGTTGCATGGTAACCTGCAATTCCCGTTTCTCTCTGCTGCGAATCTCTTTTCCCAGTTGTAACAACTGAGTAAATATTCCGCCAGGGTGGATCATTAATTGAATTCCCTACTAGGCTGACTTCAGGAACCGGGAAGCCCTGAGCTGGGATTAGCAGCAGGGGTGCTTATGGTTTACGTGATTAAAATGATTTAGCCAGGTCTGGAAGAAAGTCATTATGCTTCTTAGTGTCATTCAGGAGGGCTGCCAGAGACAGGCAGGCTAACCATGCGGTGCGCACCCCACGACTGCCTTGATACGTTTCATTTGAACAGCGATAAGGAACATCCAATGTAAGAAAAATGCTGCGAGTCATAGGAGACTGTGCACGCAGGGACTCAAGTCTGTGGTTTGGGAATTAGAATCGCATGCATTTGAAGAGGCTGGGTTGTTGATGCTAACGAATCCCTCCAGCGATTTCCAAGGAGGAGAATCGTCTGGGGATTGCTTCAGCACAACGGACCCACTGGCTTTCAGGAGAACCCTGATTTACTCTGTGCCAGCTTGCTACCTAGGCTGTCCTTGAAAACCGCAAAACAATTCTACTAGTCTGGTAGCTCATGGATATATCCCCTCCACAGCTCCATCAGACCTGTGCTGGGCATCTTATCCGATGTGCCTGACAGTGACAGGGCTCAAGGGAAACCAAAGAGGACAGGGAACAAATCTCTTCCCTGATCAGCCGTCAGCCGTCAGCCCTCAGCTGTCTTCCAGTTTGGGTTTTCCCAATGGAAGAGCCTTCTTGTTTTGGTAGCTGTTCTATGAGTTATCGTCTCTCTCATTAGGTTAGGCAGTATATCTGGACCATCACTACAGTGAGTGACACATGGTTATTAATTCACTGCTCATGTCCTGAACCAGAGTTTATCATGGTGGTTGCCAAATGGTGGTTTTCTGACTTCATGATGCCATGTACCTGTATTAGTTGGCATTCCACTGTAAGAAGGAGATGTTTTTCCTTTTCCCTTTGTTTGTTTGTATCAGTATTTTATCACTATTTGTTTTGATGCTTAAATTGTCCCAGATTTGGCTAGTGGAATAGACAAGATGGCCTCATGTCCTTTGATAGGTTTTCATTGTTCTTAGTGCGCATTCTTACCTCCAGGCCACCAGGCATAGCAGGATGTGCCAGGCTGTGTTGAAGTTTTCCACCTTCAGACCTGAAGCCGGCCATTTCTCTAAGAAGCCCTGTTTTCTCTTATCCCCTCCGTTCCTCCCCTCCCTTCCGCTACTCCCCTCCCCTCCGCTCCTCTCCTCTTTTTCCTTCCCCCCACTCTCTTTCTTTCTTTTTCTTTTTTTTTTTTTGTGTTTAGAAGCCAAGCTCTTGGTGGAAGTCTTGCTCATTACCACTTGGTATCATTGTTCCTAGGCCCTCAGTAGAAGACAGAACAAAACAAATATTTATATCAATATCTATGTATCTATGTGTCTATCTATTCAGCCATCTATCTACCTACCTATTTATCTATTTTAAATATCATGTTACCTGATACCTCCAATACCTGACTTCAGGGTTCACTCTAAACTTTCCCAATCTCCTTATTTATAATTTCCTTCTCGGATATTGATAAATATGTCTCCCACGATGCACAATATATTGACTGATTTCCTCAATGCTAATGTATGGAGAGTAGTGTCCAAAGTGCTAACTCATACCACTGAGAAAAACTAACCTTCCTGCTAGAGTTCAGTATTTGTTTACTGTTCTTTCTGTCGCCAGCCTAAGGACAGTTAAAGTACTGTGTTCGCATGGCATTTGGGCGTGTCCTTCTTCCTCATCCTTCAGTGCGGTGGTGCTATTCATTTGAAATCACATAATGATGAAGTTGATTTGTTTCTGTTTGTATTTTATTGGTAGTTTTTTCTCATTTCTAATGATTTTAAGCATATGAAACATTAATATGGTTTTAATAGTCAGAACTAAACTCAGGAAGTCCCACTCCCTTCCCTATCCTTTTCATCCCATTCTCTGGAGGTAACCAATGCCAACAGTTTCTGGTTCCTTCCCGTGTTTCTTTGCACAGATGATCTAATACATATGTATTTTATTCCCCCCTTTGGCCTCTTTTAAACTTCACCTTTTTTTCTTAAACTTAATAATGCCTTCTGGAAATCCTTCCAGCTCTTTGTATGGAAATCTTTGATTCTTTTGTACAGCCTCATGGTCTGTTACCTGGATATACCACAGTTTATTAATCCACGGTCTTAGGTGTGGGCATCTAGGCTGTAATATTTGGCTATTAAAGCAGTGCTGTAAAGAATCATCTTGGCTTAGATTTATAGTTCAAAAGGTAAACACATTTGTAGTTTTGTTGGATATTGCCAACTTCCCTTCCATAAAGGTTGTACCAATTTTCATTCTGATTACCAATCTCAGAGAGAGCCTGTTTCCTCACAGTTTTGCCAATATAATGTGTTGTCATACTTGTAAATTTTTTGCCACTCTGATGTATGAGGAATGGAAATCTTAGTGTAGTCTTATTTATTTTTATTTTGGGGGCTGTATATATCTTCATTTATTTAGAACTTCAATTTCTTACAGCAACATTTTGTAGCTTGAAGTGTAGAGGCTTTGCACATATTTTGTTAAGCTTATAACTAAGCATTTATCTCTTCCTCTTTATGTCTGGCAAGATTTCCACTTTTCTATTGATGAGCTGCAGGGTGTTAGCCATGTGCTTTGAAGAAAGTGGTTTGACAGTTTTCTTTTCAGCCTTTGCATAGGTAATCAATTTGTTTTGCTCCCCAATACAGAAGTGGTTCCCACCCCTGCCCCCAGCAAATATTCATCTAGTGATGCATTTAGGGTTATGGGACACCACTTGTAATTCTCTAATTGGCTACCTATCTCTTTCTAATTTATCCTTAGTTCTCACTGTGTGAATATTGCTGTTTTACCAAAATATCTGATTTCTCCTTTTTCAGCCCCTTTAGACAACTTAAAAAATCTCTAAATTTACCAGAAAAATCATCCCATGGGGCCCAGTATCGATTCATGCTATATTTTTATTGCTGCATTTCACTTATTGCTGTGTTGAATCTACAGATCAGCAGAGGGATAGTAGACATATTTATAATATAAAATCTTTAAATCTCTAAATGGTGTCTCTCCTTTTTCTTAAGTATTCCTAAATATCTTTCTGTGTAGTTTAGACATTTTATGACTGAATTTAGAGGTCATTAAGAATGCTTCCATGCTGAGCTTCCAATGCTTGATTATGATGATTTTTCTACTAATTAATGAGTTTTAATTATTTTTTATTTTCGAGGAAAATTTTGCTTTCTTTTTTAAGCTCTATTGAGGTATGCTTGACATAAAAATGCATGTATTTAATGTATACATTTTGATGAGCTTGGACATATGCATACACCTGCAATGCTGTCTCAGTGTAGTTTTTTGTTTGTTTGTTTGTTTTTTCAGATGGAGTCTCGCTCTGTTGCCCAGGCTGGAATGCAGTGGCGTGATCTCCACTCACTGCAACCTCTGCCGTCCTGGTTCAAGTGATTCTCCTGCCTCAGCCTCGCGAGTAGCTAGGATTACAGGTGCCCGCCACCACGCCTGGCTAATTTTTGTATTTTTAGTAGAGACGTGGTTTCACCATGTTGGCCAGGCTGGTCTTGAACTCCTGACCTCGTGATCCACCTGCCTCAGCCTCCCAAAGTGTCAGTGTAGTTTTAATTTGCATTTCTCTTTTATGAGAATGAAAGCATTCTGATTTTTGTGGGTCATTTTTGTATCTTTTTGTAAATTGTGTCTTTTGCCCATTTATCTATCAGGCTTTTGGTCACTTTTCTCTTAATTTTAAAGAATTATTTATATTAGGACTATTACACTTTGTCCTGATATACATTATGAATATTTCCTCCTAATTGTCATTTATCTTTTGACTTTATTTACAATGATTTTGCTGTGCAAAAGATTTTTTTATATTTATGGAGTCAAACGTAAGAATCTTTACTGTGATTGCTTTTACAATTTGTGTCATAGTTAGAAAGCTTTTCCTTATACTAAAGTTGAAGAATTCCCCACGTTTATATGTAATATGTGTGTAGCTTCAAGATTTGCACTGAGATCTCTGATCCATTTAGAGTTTCTTCTTGCATATGGTGTGAGGTGTGGATCTAATTTGAACTCTTCCCAAGTGTCTCCCTCATTGTCGTAGTGCCGTTTATTTAAAAGTTCATTTTTACTCTGGTGATTCAAAATACTATCTAACATACACTAAATTTTCACATGCACTTGGGTCTATTTCTGGACTTTTAGTTTGATTTCACCTGTCTGGCTGTTTATTCATGCCCCAGTCCTCCACCATTTCACTTATGGAGGCCTTCTAGCGTGTATTCACACCTGGAAGGGCAAGATCTCATCATGGTATTTTTCTTTATCCTCGGTTTCCCTAGCTTTTCTTGCATGTTTAATTTGCCACATGAACTTCAGTAGCAACTTCCATAGCTTCATAAAACCACCTATTGATATTTTAATTGGAAGTTTGTTAAATTTACCAATTTAACTTGTGGGAGAACTGAGATCTTTATGCTTTGAATGATCTCTTGCAAAGCTCATCTTACCACCTGCTTCCTCAGACCCTCCTGGTAGCAGTGTGCTAGCTGGGAAGCAGAAGCTGAGACAGAATTAGGAGATTGAGGCCCGGCACGGTGGCTGACGCCTGTAATCCCAGCACTTTGGGAGGCTGAGGCGGGTGGATCACGAGGTCAGGAGATCGAGACCATACTGGCTAACACGGTGAAACCCCGTCTCTACTAAAAAAAATACAAAAATTAGCCCAGCGTAGTGGCGGGCGCCTGTAGTCCCAGCTGCTCGGGAGGCTGAGGCAGGAGAATGGTGTGAGCCCAGGAGGCGGAGATTGCAGTAAGCCAAGATCACGCCACTGCACTCCAGCCTGGGCGACAGAGTGAGTCTCCATCTCAAAAAAAAAAAAAAAAAAGAATTAGGAAATTGAATTAGGAGTGGAAGAGGTTATTGGGAGGTTCATGCTTGTGAAAGGGACCAAAAATAACAATTTGACACTGTTGGATGAAGGGAATGATATTCTGAGATACCTCATAGCAGAAAGCCACCAGCAAATAAAAAGTTGACAAATCAGAGCTGAGTGGTATATGCATAATATTTAGACATAAGGGATAATCCTCAGGGAGAAAAAATTAAACAGTACTGCCTCTGGAGCAAGGGTTGAGGAGAAAGGAATGAAGCAGGAATTTGTTGCCTTTATTAAAACTCTTGCAGAAGTTTTTGATTTGTTTAAACCAATGTGCAGGTTTTATTTTGTTAAACAATAAATCAGTTAAAGATATAAACTTGTATGCAGATTTATAATGATCATAAATTATCTCTTCCTAGATAGATAACCCATTAAGGCCCAAGTGATAGCACTGCTGGGAGTAACCTCTAAAAATGCAAGCAAAAATGCACCAACACTGACAAAGAGGGGAAGTGAAGGAAGTGGTTAATTTGGAAGCTGGTTACGAATACAATTTATTCCATGCATCGGTGTTCCAAAGTGAGAGGGGGATTTGTTAACCCCATCAGCTGGCTTCTTAATTACATCCTTGCCTATCCAAGACCCATGGAGGCGTCGATCACCCTTATCCACGAAGTCATTCTCAGCGCAAAAAAATCCATTATTTAAATAACTTGCATCCTTCTTTGCGAAGGCGCTTTCTAGGCTGTCAGTGGACAAAACAACCAGTTAAAGGATAAAAAACCACACTTGCTCAAACAGCTGCTTTGTTTATAATTGTTTTGCTGATTATTTTTTGAATGGGATGGGTTATTTTGATGTCACGTAGCTGTGGCCTCAGAACCCATAAGTGGCTGGAAGTCAAGTGATGTCAGTGGAGCTTGGCAGCTGCAGCTGACGCTGTGGGAGTCAGATGCTCCCAGTTGGGGTGGCAACAGTCAAGGAGGCTCATATGTAACGCAGAAAGCCACTGTGCAGTTGTGACAAGGGCCAGCTAATTACTGTCTTCCCTCCTGGAAGTGTCAATCTTATGATTTACTCTAAGAACAATCTTCATATAGAGATGAGTTGGACATACTCATTTATATATTCCAAATATGTCTGGTAGATTTCATTTCCAGTTCCAGCATCATTCAATTTGCAGTGACCCCTGGAGTGCACTTGAAAAGGATCTGCCATTTGTGTATGCTAGGCAGGATAATGGCTCCCAAAGCTGTCCACACTCTAGTCCCCTGGAACTTGTGACTACATTACCAGACATAGCAAAAAGGACTTTGCAGATGTTCTTAAGGATAAGGACTTGGAGATGGGGAGATCTTTCTTGGATTATCCAGGTAGACCAATGTAATCACATGAGTCCTTAAAAGTGGGAGAGGAGGCAAAAGAGGTCAGAGAGATGGCAGCATGAGACAGACTCGACCCTCTGATGCTGAGCTGTAGGGGATTATGTGCAGGGACCTGAGAGAGACCTCTGGGTGAGAAAGGCAGCCACCAGCTAAGAGCCAGCAAAGAAATGGTGACTTCAGTCTTATGGCAGCACGGAACTCAATTCTGCCAATAGCTAGAGTAAGCAAGGAAATTCCCCTGGAGTCTCTAGATGGGAGCACAGCCCTGTCAACACCTAGATTTTAACCAGAACCAGATGAGACCCGTGTTAGACTTTAGACTCACAGAGCTGTAGCTAATACATCGATGTGGTTTACACTAGGTTTGTGGTAGTTATCTCAGTAATAGAAAACGAATACAGCCAAGGCTGCATTTAGACTCAGATCAAATAAACCGTGATTGATTAGTGACGTCTGCCATGGGTACAGAACTGGAGCACTGCAGCATGTGCCCTGGCCATTTGTCATCTGATGGAAAGTGTCCATCAGTTGCCCAATGAAGAAATGAATGATGTAAAACAGTAAATGTGTTCCATGAATAAAAGAGGTGCCTAAGAGATAAAAGCTTAGCTCCCCAGACAACCTCCATTCCAGGAGAACCAAGCCTTTTACCAAGGTTGGGGCCGTGGAGGGGGCAAAAGAGGAGAGGGAGAGGTTCAGTTTGAGATCAGTCTCCATGTCCCAGAGTAGAGACCAACAATCTTGATGCTAGTGTTGTCCAGAGTTTTTGCTAAGTAAAGGAAGGGGAGGTGGGGCTTGGTCATAGGGTTCCGTTGTGAGGATTTGTTAAGGGAGTCAAAAGAAAAAGAAGGGCAGTTGCTTCCACTAACCATGGTTTCAGTGAGCAAATACACGGAAGAGCAAAGATACAGCACAGCACTAGTGCAATGTCTTCACGCTGTCCTCCCGTGATTCCAGCTCTAGGTGGTCTCAGGCACCTAAACCTCTTCATTGGAAGCTGGAGGAATGGATGGGATGGTTGTGGTTGGCTAGCAATAGAAAAAAAGCCTCCAGAGTTCTATGAAATGCCTACATAAAAACTGCAGATGCAAACATTTACCCCATCTACTTTCTTAACTTAGGATAGGTAGCAAACCAGGTGCAGCTGAGATCTTGATTACACAACTGCCCTGAACACACCTATTATTGTTCCCTAGCAAAAGATCCTGACACCCTCTTCCCAGACCACCTACACATCCAGAAAGGCAAGCTTTCCCTGGCCTATCTCTCCCAACTCCCCATGTTCAGAATAGAAGTTCACACTGAGTGGAGGGTGGTCTCACAGATGAACCCTGTAGCCACCGGCCTCATTGCCTGGCAAGACTGCCCCTTGATTTACAAAATTGCGGATGAAGTCTACGTTGGTGCCTATAGGGATCAGTTCAGTCGCCCACTGAGGCAAGTGAGAAAACAGTGCTGAATCACGTGTGCAAGCTTCCTGGTCACCAAAACACACCCATGAACGGGACCTAGTACAAGCAGGATAAAGTCTCAATAGAGCGAGTGTGGGGCAGGGTAGGCACTGTTGAAAACCAAGCTAAGGATGTAGAAGAGTAAGTGGAGAAATTCTCTTACCACATAAAATATGAAAGATAAAAGGCCATGAAAATGTATCAAAGAAAAGATTGTAATAATATAAGGGAGAGACCCAGGAGCGGCAATGTCCACGAAAAAAGTCTCCGGTGAGAATTATTGAAAGAAACATCCCACCTGGCCATATCCTGCATTTCCAGTGTAGAGAGATGATCCTGCTTGATTTCAGTTAGTAGAAAAGAGATGGTTTAGAAGGAAAGAGATCGTATTTTCATTAAGCTTCTCAGTTGCAACACAAAATGAAAGGCCAGGGATTTTTACAAGATTCTAAGGAGAAAATGGTGACCTTGGAATTTTATTCCCAATCTAATTATTCTTTACATGGAAGACCCGGTTATTTTCAAATATTTAAGAGCTCAGAAAATATTCCACAGTTATTCTCATTAAGAAAAGATTATTCAAGGAGGTAGTAGAGCAGAATGAAAAATAAATCAGGATGAAAACCTCACAAAAGGGGAGACGGAATATAAAAGAACTAGGATAAACAAGGAAACCCATCTAATTGTTAAATAAGTAACTTTTGATAATGTAGTGATAACATTTAATGCAGTTTTTAAGGAAGGATTCTTAATAAAGAAAGGTCAGTCTTGAAGGGAACCTCTCCCTCTCCTCTTTTGCCCCCTCCATGGCCCCAACCTTGGTAAAAGGCTTGGTTCTCCTGGACTGGAGGTTGTCTGGGGAGCTAAGCTTTTATCTCTTAGGCACCTCTTGAAGGGAAAATCAGAGCATTTCCATGGAACCTGGGCATAGGGCAGGCAAGGAGTATGGTGGGTGGAGAAAACGAGAAAGTAAAAGCATGACAAAGACCTTGTCTGGAAAAAAGAGGAGGCTATTGCTATTTGGTTCTTGATATCAAAAGAGAAAGATGGAATTTGTATATACACTTGTAAAAAAAATAAGTTATTAAAATAGATAGAGGACCTAGCACTTTCATAAAACTGTAGATAAAACAAGTCAAGTTCCATATCAAAAAAACTTTAGCAATTTATAAAAAGTCAGAAAAGGAAAAAAAGGCAATTTTTCAAAACCCAGAAAATAGGAAGCACGTGCAAAAATACACCCATAGTAAATGCAAACTGGATAAATTGCCTTGTTGGAAGATAGAATTTCACACTGGGGTAAAAAAATAAAAATTTAGCTCTATTTCATTCATAAGAGACACACCAAAAGCACAAAGAAGTTACCGGTAAAGATGGGCAAAGATATATGAGCCAAAATGTGCAAAGGGGTGTGCATATATGTATGTACATATATATGTGTGCATATATGTGTATATATATATACACTCTACTTTGATACAGTCTACTTTGAATTTTAAGTATTGTGCAACACTGGCATCAAAATAAATTTAAGGCAAAAGTCATTAAAAGGATGGAAAGGGCCAGGCGTGGTGGCTCACACCTGTAATCCCAGCACTTTGAGAGGCTGAGGTGGGCAGATTATGAGGTCGACCATCCTGGCCAACAGGGTGAAACCCTGTCTCTACTAAAAAATACAAAAATTAGCTGAGTGTAGTAGTGTGCACCTGTGGTTCTGGCTACTTGGGAGGCTGAGACAGAAGAATCGCTTGAACCTGGGAGGCAGAGGTTGCGGTGAGCCGAGATTGTGCTGCTGCACTCCAGCCTGGCGACAGAGTGAGACTTCATCTCAAAATAAATAAATAAATAAATAAATAAAAAAGGATGGAAAGGGATTTTTATGTTAATAAAAGATGCAATTCAAAAACACTTTGCATATATAAACTTGTATACTGATCATAGCTGTCTGATATAGAAAGTATAATGAGAATTAAAAGGAGAATCTGATGAAAGCTTATCATGTTAAAAGATAACACCACATTCTCATGATCAGACACATCTAATAGAAAAAATGGTGCAAGCTCTTGAATAATACAGTTAGCAAGCACACAAATATATAGCATGTGTGATTTAGTTAATTAGTTCTATCAAATTTTACTGAACATCGGCTCTTTGTTCTGCAGTGGGAAATCAGCAATGAGTGAGACATGAACATTCCTAGCTCTCCAGGAGTGACATTTGGCAGTTTGGCTCTGTGAGTCACATGGAGCTCACAGAGCCACCTCTAAGTTGTGAGAGAGGCTGGGGTTTAGAATTTCAGGGCTGATGGCCAAGGTTGACCACATAATTTGCAGGATGCAATGCCAAATGAAAATCCAGGGCCTCTTATTCAGAAAGCAAGGGAGGCCAGGTGCAGTGGCTCATGCCTATAATCCCAGAACTTTGGGAGGCTGAGGTGGGAGAATTGCTGGAGCCCAGGAGTCTGAGAGCAGCCCGGGCAACATAGTGAAATCCCATGTCTATAAAATAAAAATAAATATTAGTTGAGCTTGGTGGCATGCACCTGGAGTCCCAGCTACTTGGGAGGCTGAGGTAGGAGGATTGCTTGAGGCCAAAAATTTGAGGCTGCTGTGAGCCATGATCATGCCACTGCACTCCAGCCTGGGCAACAGCATGAGACCTGTCTCTCCCTCTTTTTTTTTTTTTTTTTTTGAAGGGCAAAGGAAAAGTTTTTGTTTCTTTGGTGGTCTCTCTCCATCTGCAATGGCGTTTTAATTTGCTGTTTAATGTCATGCCCCCTTGAAGATAGGGACACTCACGAAGGAAGTATAGACACTCCAGGTACTCCCTGACTCAGTGTGGGAAGTGTACCTGTCCAGTCCTTCCCGTGCCTGTGCCCAGGTGCTTGGTTGCAGTTGCTGGGTGGAGGTGGGAGAGAAAATGCTGAGAATTGGTGATGGGGGGATGTAGGGAGGTGGCAGAAGGCAGGGCAGCCTGTGGGCCCAGGCTGTTAAGCTATGGTCACACCTTCCATTGTCCCTGGACTTCACTCATAAAACATAAATTAAAAGAGAGCATTATTAAGAATTTTAAGATGATGACCCCAGAGGATTAAACCTCAGGGTGAGATCCCCTTCTGAGGGCATGACTCTGTGTGACTGCACTGGCTGGGTGCCCACGAAGCCAGACCTGCTTATGGCCTCCATAGTGGAGGCTGGCAAGAGCAAAAGACGTGGGGAACAGAGGGGAGCTCTGCCCGCCCACAGTTTCTGCCGATGTGTTAGATGGATGAAAGGCATTTTATCACTCTGGATTTTCAGCAGGAACCACAGCTGCCAAACGGGGCAGCACGGCAGGCTCCTGAGTTTGTTGACTCTGGTGCTAACTCAGAGAGCTTAAAGATCTGAGGCGTCTGGGCCATGTTTGCAAAGACAGTGTTAACAATGCCTTAACACTATCCTGATATTTTCAGACTTACTTGTTTTACTTGGAAATAAAAAGGAGAGGTAGGTGGAAAGTTAATTTTGCATAGAATATTTAACGGGAAATAAGAATACAAGCCTAGTAAACCTGTATTAGTCCATGTTCACACTGCTGTAAAGAACTACCCAAGACTAGGTAATTTATGAAGGAAAGAGGTTTAATTGACTTACAGTTCAGCGTGGCTGGGGAGGCCTCAGGAAACTTACAATCATGGCAGAAGGCAAAAGGGAAACAAGGCATGTCTTACATGTTGGCAGAAGAGGGAGAGGGAAGGGAAACTGCCAAATATGTTTAAACCATCAGATCTCATGAGAACTTACTCATCATCACAAGAGCAGCATGGGGGAAACTGATGCCCTGATCCAGTCACCTCCCACCAAGTCTCTCCCTTGAGAGATGAGATTTACAATTCGAGGTGAGATTTGGGTGGAGACACAGAGCCAAACCACATCAAGACCCTTCCTAGTGTATGTGATCTTTAGAAGTCTCTTGAATTATCAAAAATGTAATTACTGCTATCTAAAAAGTATCTTAAGGAAATGTTAATATATATTAGCAAGTCCTTTCAAGATCTCCAAATATAACTTTAGCTTTATAATTGAATCACACCAAATTTTCATTTCTGTGATTTTTGGATTGTATGATTTTGCTGCCTTTTTTGTCTTTTTCTACCACTGTGTCCCCAGTACCTAGAACAGAGCCTGGTACATAATACATGTTAATAAATATTTGCTGAATGAATGCACAAGTTTTTTCAGAATCATTACTCTGGTTTTATACGATAAGTTATATTCCTTATAAGTAAAGGCAAAATAGAAGAACTGACATCTTGTTAGCCAATTTCTTTAAAATTCTTAGAATGTTTTTCCCCTTTTTGTTTTATAATAAATGAATACAATTTGTTTTTCGAGTTGTTCAAATATGGAATTTGTTAGAAATTCTTAATTATTTCAATTCTGGGTTGGGCTAAAAAAATTACTTTTGACAGTGAAATTATGAAAAGAGGCCAAGTCAGACATCTTAGATTCTTGGTCTGAAAGCCTTGGTTTGGATTAGAGCTGTGTGCTAGAGGTTGGAATTGGAGCCTGTAACATAAGTACATCTGCTGCAGCCCCTAAATAGTCCTTCTTCTGGAGGATGGCTAGCAAATAGCATGGAAGAGCATGGGCCATATGCCCTTCCAGCATGTTATCTGAGATCATGAGTAAGAGAATCAGTTGCATTGTTGAACCTGGAGATCTAGTTATATTAACCCAAAGGCGAAGAATGCTGTTGTAACCAATTCCTCCAGTTTGCACAATCTTGGGATGCAAGAAAGGGTGACAAACAAAGTCACCCTTACAGTGAAACCCTACATACCATACTCATGCCAAGGCTCTCTTGTCCCTTATTATAGCTACTAAAGAGACCTTTCATCCTGAGGTCAGGCCTGGTGGTTCTAGACCTGTGTCAATGGAACAGGAATTTGGATATGCCTCTTAGGCTAGGGTATGCCCCCACCACAGGCCAGGATGCCAGTGATTCCAGGCTGGCCCTATATTTTGTTGACCCACTGAAGATTACGCACTTGAAGATGAGCAAGCCTGGTGTGGAGTCATTGCACCTGAGGAAGACAGATACCTGTGGTCACCATAGAAATAGGATACGCTCAGTCTGGTACTAGCTGCTTAACGCTATGTTGACAGAGGATGGGGGTGGGTCTTGGGGAAGCTAATGAAGATGAGAAACTGGAGAGGGACCAGGAGCAAGATTTCCTGATACTTTAAAGTTTGCAGCCCTGTGGTAAGGCATTTTCCCTTCCCACTTGGCTCATAAAGACAACTGTACAGGTAACCCCATGGAAAAGAGCTTCTGCCATAGCCTCTCAGCTCTCCCCAGGCCCCCGTTGCTAGGGTCAATGAAGACACAATCCAAGAGTTACTTCTTTCAGAAATTTGCAACGCCAGCAGAGACACAGCCTGGGCTACAGCCACTGAAAGACAAGTATGGGCTTTCAATAATATACCCACAGTGCTCAGACCTAGACTGAATGACAGGAATGGGCTTTCATTAGTATGCCTACAGTGCTCAGGTCTGGACTGGGAGCAGCCCGCAGGAAGTGTAGCATCTATGAGAATACAGTGGTGGATCCAGAGAGATGGCATCTGGGGCTGCAAGTCAACTGTGCTCCTACAGCAGGAGATCTCAGTGGCTCATTTTTGTGATTGCTGCAACCCTTGTTGCTATTTCTTGCATTCTGACCCTGGACAGAGCCATCCTGGTCCATAGACAAGTTTTAAGAACTGGAACTTTGCAGGTTCTTTGTAAACAGACTGCAAATAGATATGACTTTGGAGGGTATAGAAGACAGACTCTCAGATGGACCATAATGATCTTCACCTCCTGATCATCACACCCTGGTGTAAGCCCCTTCTCTTGACTGTGGGCTGGACCTTGTGACTTGCTTCTAACCAGTAGAATTTAGCTAAAATGAGAGGATGTCACTTCTGTGACTAGGTTATGAGAGATTGTAACTTTGGTCTTGCTAACACTTTTGCTCTATTTAAACTCTTCTTTGCTGCCTTTGATGAAGGGCCATCTGGAGAGGCCCATGTGGTAAGACTGTGAGAGCAGCTTCCAGCCAACAGCCAGCAAGAAACTGAGGCCCTCAGTCCAACAACCTGTAAGAAATTGATTCCTGCCAATAACATGCCAGGCCCCCATTGAGCTTTCAGGTGAGACCTCAGCCATGGCTGACTCTTTGATTGCAGCCTTGTAAGTCCTTGAGCAGAGGACCCAGCTAAGCCATTCCAGGACTCCTGCCCAGACTCCTAACCAACAGAAACTGTGAGATAAATGTATGTTGTTTTAAGCTACTAAATTTGTGATAATTTGTTACACATCCATGGATAACAAATTGAGGAGCTTGCTCAGCCTTTGAGCAATATCATCCAAACCCTGAATTCCCTGGATATGTTGAAGGAAAGTTATCAAGCTCCTCCCACTTAAAGAGCATGAGACCCAGCCCTGATTCTAACACACACTTGTATACAACACAGAGTTAATCATTGGCTATACAAATTAGTATGCAAAGCAAATATCCTTGTTATCATACTGGAGTTCCAGGAGCAAATGTGAAATATGATCAGCAGTAAATCCTGCTAAGACTCTTAGTTAATTGGTCATGCTTGGCACATGTTCAACTAGGAAAGAAAGCCTGCTCCACAAGGTGAGTGAACAGAGACACAGCAAAGTTGAGTTTTGTCAGCAAAGCTGAAGAAATAAAATGGGCCAGGCTCCTTAAGATCGGTGAGCAAGGGCAAGTGACTCACACGTGTCTAGACAATGCTTTGCTATGGTTTTATCTTAAGTGTACCTTTGCCTAGAAAATGGTTAATCCCTTTTCTGAAATGTATACCTCTCTCAGAAAAGAGTGGCTTCCCGAAGATGTTCTAGAGTTAAAAGCACTACAATGTTCACGAAACATCCCAGATTAAAAAAATCTGTAACACAGGCTGGGTGCAGTGGCTCATACCGGTAATCCCAGCACTTTGGGAGGCTGAGGTGGGCAGACTTGAACTTTGGAGTTTGAGACCAGCCTGGCCAACATGGCGAAACCCTGTCTCTACTAAAAAATACTAAAATTAGCTGGGTGTGGTGATGAACACCTGTAATCCCAACTACTCAGGAGGCTGAGGCATGAGAATCACTTGAGCCTGAGAGGTGGGGCTTGCAGTGAGCCGAGATCGCACCACTGCACTCCAGCCTGGCTGACAAAGCGAGACCCTGTTTCCAAAAAAAAAAAAAAAGTTACCCATTCTTAGCAGGAATTAAAAATAAGAAAAATTGAGTTCAGAACACTAAATCCCAATTCTCAGGTCTAGAAAAAGGTGCCCATGATGGAATAAGGACATAGCAAAGCCTATGTACAAGGGGAGTGTGGAGAGTTGTGTGATATGCTGAGGATTCCTTTTCAGTATACGCATCCACAAATCAACCACACTCTCTTTACTCAAGAATTATGTACGTGGTTCCACATCACTTTTCTGCATTCAGGAAAAGGCCCAGAAAGAACTTATGGTCCTTTCCTGCTTTCCTGTGCTTCCATTGAGTGCTCTTGCTCACCTGTGCACAGTTTTCATGGTGGTTGTCGGTACAGAATGGATCTATGAGTAAGGGATTTGCTTGTCTACCAGTCTAGGAACAAAGCAAGGGGAAGTGTGGGGATGTTAAAAACCCCTGTGAAAATCCAAAGGGAGCTGTAGAACTCTCTCCAGACATAGGCACATTCACTCAGGCGTGCTTTCTGTAATGAATTTCTAAACATGTTCTTGGTCTCCATGAAGTTAAGGTCTGCGGACCTCAGGGTAGGAAAACCCCCTTAAAAAAAATCTTGTCCCTGGCCCATACCCACTTTGTAGGGTGGCTCTTTTGGGCCTTCGGGTTTATCACAGTGGTGCATGAAGACCCTAGAAATTTCATCCTCTTCATCCCACTAGGTTTGGTTTGTGGAGCATCTTCGGGCTGAATGACCACAGACTGGCCTGAGCATGGCTTGTCAAGGGAGCAGCAGGAGGAGACCCCAGACTCCCAGGGGCCAGACTCACCTTCCTTCCCTCCCTCCCTCCCTCTTTCCTTTCCTTTTCCTTCCTTCCTTTCTCCCTCCCTTCCTTCCTTCCTTCCTTCCTTCCTTCCTCCCTTCCTTCCTTCCTTCCTTCCCTCCCTCCCTCCTTCCTTCCTTCCTTCCCTCCCTCCCTCCCTCCTTCCTTCCTTCCTTCCTTCCTTCCTTCCTTCCTTCCTTCCTTCTTTTCTTCCTTCCTTCCTTCTTTCTTTCCTTCCTTCCTTCCCTCCTTCCTTCCCTCCCTCCTTCTTCCTCCCTCTCTTTCTATTTTAGTTGACTTATCATGAAGTTCTCCCTAGAGAGAGAATGCTCCTGATAGTTATTTTATGGTTCATTATAGTGTTCAATGTAACAATTATTCACCATTATAGATTATTAAATTGACACTATGGCCACACACATTACTTACAGTCAGCCTGATTTCTTAAGCCTTTTAAAAAATCAATAGACTTTATTTCTTAGAACAACTTTAGATTTACAGAACACTGAGCAGACAGTATAGAGAGTTCCCCTATACTCCTTCTCCCTCTCACACAGTCTCCCATATTATTAACATCTTGCATTAGTGTAGTACATTGGTTGCAATTAATGAATCAGTATTGATGCATTATATTGATGTCCATAGTTTATATTAAACTGCACTGTTTGTATTGTACACTTTTATGGGTTTTGACAAATACACAATGTTATGTGTCCACCAATACTGTGTGATTCAGATAGTTCTGCCACCCTAAAAACACCCTGCGCTTCATCTATTTATTCTTCCACTGCCCAGTCCCTAGCAACTGCTGATCTTTTTTACTGTCTCTATAGTTTTGCTTTTTCCAGAATGCCATTTAGTTGGCATCGTACAGTATGTAGCCTTTTTAGACTGGCTTCTTTTGCTTCTCAATGTGTATTTAAGTTTCCTTCATCTCTTTCTGTGACTTGTTAGCACATTTCTTTTTACTGCTGAATAATATTCCATCGTATGAATGTATTGCAGTTTGTTTAGGTATTCACCTAGTAAAGGACATTTACGTTGCTTCTTGTTTTTGAAGATTATGATTAATGCTGCTATGAACGTTTGTGTGCAGGTTGTTGTGGGGACATAAGTTTTCAAGTTAATTGTGTAAATACTTAGGAATGCGATTGCTGGATGACATGATATGACTATGTTTAGCTTAGTTAGAAACTGCCAAGCTGTCTTCCAAAGTGGCTGTACCATTTTGCATTCCATGAGCAGTGAATGAAAGTTCCTATTGCTCCACATTCTCACCAGCATTTGGTATCATTGGTATTTTGAATTTCAGGCATTCTAATTGGTGTGTAGTGGTGTCTCATTGTTGTTTTAATTTGCAGTTCTCTAAAGACATATGATTTTGAGTATCTTTTCATATGCATCTTTGCCATCCATATATCTTTTTGTGAGGTGTTTGTTCACTTTTTAAACATATGGATATCCAATCATTCCAGCTTCGTTAATGAAAAGACTATTCCTTCTCTACTGAATTTCACAAAAATCACATGCCCACATATATGTGTGGATCTATTTCTGTACTTCCTATTCCTTTCCATTGATCTGTTTTTTATCTTTATGCTAATACCACACTGTCTTGATTTCTGTAGATCTATAATGAGTCTTGAAACCAGAAAGTGTTAGTCCTCCAATTTTGCTCTTCTTTTTAAAGTTATTTCGGATATTCTAGGTCCTTTTCTTTTCATTTACATCAAAATTTTAGAATTGGCTTGACAGTTTCTACTATAAGTCCTGCTGGGATTTGTATTGGGACTGCGTCAATTCTATAGAATGGGGGGAAATTGTCATCATACAATATCAAGCCTTTCAACCCAGATCTCTCTCTATTTATTTGGGTTTTCTTTGTTTCAGCAATGTTTGTATAGTTTAGTATATACAGGTCTTGTACATCTTTTGACTAATGTATCCAAAGTATTTTATATTTTTGATGCTATTGTAATTGTTAGTTTTGGAATTTCAGATTATTTGGTCCTAGACATACAATTGATTTTTTCACATATTGATCTTGTATACATTTCAAACTAAATTACTTATTAGTTTTAGCAGCTTTTCTGTAGATTCCATTTGCTTTTATATATAATCATATCACAGTGAAATAAAGACAATATTAGTTCTCCCTTTTCCATCAGGATAACTTTTATTTCTTTTTTATTGTCTTACTGCACTGGCTAGAATCTTCAGATATAGAGGTGATAAGAATAGACATCCCTTACTTTTTTCCTGATCTTAGAGAGAAAACAGTCAGTTCTTTACTACTTAGTATGGAGTTAACTGTGGATTTTTCATAGATGTTCCTTATCAGATTGAGGAAATTCCCCTCTAGTGCTGCTTTACTGAGAGTTAGATTTTTCTGTGTTTGTTGAGATGATAATATGGATTTTTCTTTTTTAATCTGTTAATATGGTGAATACATTGATAGATTTTCAAATGTTAAACTAACCTTGCTTCCCTAGGAAATGCACTGGTTATAATGTATTATCCTTTTTTGTATTGTTGGATTCTGTTTGCTAAAATTTTGTTTCGAATTTTTGCATTTATGTTCATGAAAGATACTGATTTGTAGTTTTCTTCTCTTGTAGTATCTTTAACTAATTTTGGCATCAAGGCAATGCTTGCTTCATATAGTGAGTTCAGAAGTGTTCTTTCCTTTTCAATTTTCTGGAAGAATTTGTTTGGAGTTAGTATTATTTCTTTCTTAAATATTTGGTAGAATCTACCTGTAAAGTTATTAGGCCTGGGAATTTTTTTTTTTGAGGGGGGATTTCAAAGTACAAATTCATTTTTAAAGATTGGTGTAGGGCTATTCAGATTCTGTCTTTCTTCTTGAGTGAACTTTTATAGCCTGTATCTTTCAAGGAATTTGTCCACTTTGTTTAAATTATCAATATCATAGGTATAGAGTTGTTAATGATATTCCATGATTATTGTCTTCATTTCTGTAGAATCTGTAGTGGTGTCACCTTGTTCATTACTAATGTCAGAAGATTATGGCTTCTCTGTCTTTTATTCCTGAGTACTCTGCCCAGAGGTTTACCAATGTTATCGATATTCTTCAAGAAGCAGCTTTGGCTGTATTTTCTTTATTTTTATTTTCATTTAAAACTTTGAAAAATTTCTTTGATTCCTCTCTGACCTTTATTTTTTGGGTTTAATTTGTTATTTTTTCTAGTTTCTTGAGGTGGAAACTGAGGTCATTGATTTGAGACCTTTTTCTTTTTCTAATATTGGCATTGTGCTATAAATTTCCCCCAAATGCTGTTTTTCTTATCCATTTAATAATGTCTTCTAGAACTACTTCCATATTAATTTATAGAGATCTTCCTAATTCTTTTGTTTTTCAATTTATTTTTTCTGGGCTTTAAAAAATAATCTTTTTATTTTAGAATAGTTTAAATTTATAGAAAACTTACAAAGATAATACAGGCAGTTCCTATACACCTACACCCAGTTTTCCCTATTGTAATACTCAGGGTTCTCCAGAGAAACAGAACTAATAGTATGTACATATCTAGAAAGAGATTTATTATAAGGAAATTGGCTCACACTTGCAGAGGCTGGAAAGTCCCCATATCTGCAGGGTGGGACAGGAGGAAGCTGGAGACTCAGGAGAAATGATGGTGTCGTTCTACTCCAAAGGGCCAGCAGGCTCAAGACCTAGGAAGAGTCAAGGTTTCAGTTTGAGCCCAAAGGCAGGAGAAACCAATGTCCCAGTTCGAGTCCAAAGACCTCTCCTGGAGAAAACTTCTCTTGCTCAGGGGAGCATTGTTTTTTTTTTTTTTTTTTTAATTTTATTCAGGCTTCCCATTGATTAAATGAGGTCCATCTGTGTTACGGAGAGCAGTCTGCTCTACTCAACGCCTGCTGATTTAAATATTCATCTTATTCAAAGAGATCCCTGCAGGGATGCTCCAAATAATGTTTGATCAAGTATCTGGACATCTTGTGTCGTCCAGCCAAGTTGACACAGAAAATTAATTATCACAGCTATTTTTAACATCTTACATTAGGATGGTATGTTTGTCACAATGAATGAACCAATATCAATACTTTGTTATTTATTAAGGTACATACCTTAGTTGTATCTCTTTAGTTTTCGCTCAAGGTCCTTTTTCTCCTGGGATCCCATCTAGGATATCATATTACATTTACTCAGGCTGGGACTTTGACTGACGAGTACTGGTTAGATTATTTTATAAAATGCCCCTCAATTGGTATTCTTTTTTTTTTTTTTTTTTGAGACAGAGTCTCCCTCTATCACCCAGGCTAGAGTGCAGTGGCGTGATCTTGGCTCACTGCAACATCCACATCCTGGGTTCAAGCTGCCTCAGCCTTCCAAGCTGGGATTACAGGTGCCGCCACCACACCTGGTTAATTTTTGTATTTCTACTACTGACGGATGGGGTTTCACCATGTTGGCCAGGCTGGTCTTGAACTCCTGACCTCAAGTGATCTGCCCACCTCGGCCTCCCAAAGTGCTGAGATTATAGGCATGAGCCACGGTGCCTGGCCTCAGTTGGTATTATCCTGATGTTTTTCTCATGATTAGACTGAGGTTATGAGTTTCCAGGAGGACAATACACAGATAAACGATATTCTCTTCACATCAAATCAAGGTACACCGGATCAACATAACTTATCATTGATGATGCTAACCTTGATCACTTTGCTTGAGGTAGTATTTGCCAGGTTTCTCCACTGTCAAGTTACTCCCCACCTCCCGTTTTAATACTGGACTCTTTAGAAGGAAATCACCAGGTGTGGCCCGTACTTAAGAAGTGGGGAGTTATGCTTCTCCCACTTGAGGGCAGAATATTTATACAAATCATTTGGAATTCATCTCAGAAGACTTGTCTATACTCCTTTATTTATTATTTATTTATTTATATTTTGAGCTGGAGTTTCACTCTTGTTGCCCACACTGGAGTGCAGTGGTGCAATCCCAGCTCACTGCAACCTCTGCCTCCTGGATTCAAGCAATTCTCCTGCCCCAGCCTCCCAAGTAGCTGGGATTACAGGTGTGTGCCACCATGCCCAAGTAATTTTGTATTTTTAGTAGAGATGGGATTTCTCCATGTTGGTCAGGCTGGTCTCAAAGTCCTGGCCTCAAGTGATCCACCCACCTCAGCCTTCCAAAGTGCTGGGATTATAGGTGTGAGCCACCACACTTGTTACTTTATTTATCCATTCAATCATTTATTTGTACCTTTATGAATTTATGGACGTTTATTTTATACTTGGGTTATAGTCCAATATCACTGTATTTTCTTCTCAAATTATCCCAGCTTAGGTCATTGGGAGCTTTTTCCGTTGGCTCCTGTGTCCCTTTGATGTGTCCTGTTGTTGTAGTGTGTGTGTGTGCATGCATGTGTGTGTGTGCATGCATGTGCATGGGTGTGCATGCGTGTGTTATTTGTTTTTGAGTTTCCTTACCTTCTGGTACTATAAGAAGTGCCAGACTTGTCTTCTATATTTCCTGCTCCAGTCCTAGAATCAGCCATTTCTCCAAGGAGCCCTGATTCCTTTCATTGAATAGTGGGATTGGAAACTAAGATCTGGCAGTAGAGAGTGCTCATTGTTCCTGGAGTGTCATTGTTTCTAGGCTCTCTCAGCTGAAAAAATGAGGAAATACATGCATGTGGCTCATTCTTTGTACAGCTGCTTATTATTCCATTGTATGTATGTGCCAGAGTTTACTGAACCAATTTCCTGGGCTCAATAGATTTGTTTTTGCTTGGACATTTTGGTAGTTTCCAATGTCTTGCCATTAGAAACAATGCTTCAGTGAATAACCGTGTGCATCTGTATTTTCATATTGTTGGAGGTAAATCTTGGGATAAATTCCTAGGAGTTGCTGGGTCAAAGCCCAGATGCATTAGGTAGAGATCTTTTGGATATTGTCAAATTCTTTTTCATAGGGGTCACAACAATCATCAATCAGCTATGATTAAGCATCATAGCTGTGATAATTAATTTTCTGTGTCAACTTGGCTGCACCACACAGGGTGCCCAGATACTTGATCAAACATTATTTGGGGGCATTTCTGCAGGGATCTCTTTGAATAAGATGAATATTTATATTTGCCTTCCCACTAGCAATGCATGGTAGGAATGTTTGTTTTCCCATAACTTTGTCAACAGAGTGTACTGTCAAGCTTGTAAATTTTTGCCAATCTGATGGGTGAGAATTGGGTTCAGGGGCTACACAATTCTCATGGACGGTTTTAGGCTTTCCAAGCTAATAGCTGACAGCAATAAGCTAAGCCAAAGGAATCTGAAGTCTTAGGAATGAAGTAAAGAAAATTCCTCTCCTGGGCTCCATTCTTACAGAGTTTTAAGAATGCTACAAATAAAATAAATTTAAAAAATAAATGAAGATAGAAAAGAGAAAAAAGGAATAACACAGAAATACATCATTTCAGTTTACATGTTCTCAAGCAGAACTAAGATTTTGAACAATGACTCACAAACCCCAAAGAAAATCTGCTTCTTAATAGATGTATTACAACCCATGTGGCAATGTGTGATAACTAGTTCTTTGTGGTTACCTGTGACCAAAATCTAACTTCCTTCAAGGCTCTTTCTCTTTCTGCGGCTGGCCACTGAGGTTGCGGCAGTGTTGCAGACACCCACAGCTTTTGTTTTACAATTTCTCTGGTATTCCAGGTTATGGTACAACATCTCTAGAAGTTAATCCTCACTGGTCAAACTATATTCTTTCGGTTGCCTGGGTTTTTAAAACATGAAACAAAGAATTCAGAGGAATTCTTTTTTCTCCCAGGAGGAAGTGTTCCTAATAAAGACCCAGTTGTATCAAAAGTAGGAAGGAAATGTCACCTTAAGTAGCTTTAAGTTGGCACAAAAGAAGAAGCTGCTAGTAAAATAATAGCAGCAGCTGGCTTTAAATGTTGGTTTAGTTTTTCACATTCTCCCTGCTGTCTCGTTAGAGGATCCCCCTTCTCTATCTCTAGTGAGGCAGGGGAAACAGCACATTATCCCATTGTACAGATGAAGAAAGATTTAGTGTGGGTGGAATAGGAGCTTCTGCTCCAGCGAGAGAACTGGGATCCGTGTTCTAGTCTGCACTCCCTTTGACTAGAAATGGAATACAGTTGAAAAAAAAGCCCAGGGGTAGGAAAATAGAGCCTTGTCCCTGTGTGACATCAGCAAGTTGTAGAACGGTTTCAGTCTCAGTTTCTTTGTCTCCCACAGGGGGAGAAAATATAGACTCTAGGACTCTATAACGGAGGTCAAGGCACACACGTATAAAGACATGTTAGTCTTGTTCTACCAGGCTATTATTCATTTAATCATCCATTCACTTAATACCTTTTGACTGTCAAAACTAGATTACAAGTTGCTGGGCTTGGAGTTGTGGAGAGACCCCCCGTCGGCTGTTATGAAGGCATACTCCTCCCATCCTGCTGAGACCAACCACACACGAACTTGGTACCACACCCTCCAAATTCTGCTCTGGCAGACAGAGAATTGCGCAAGTCATGGGCAAAACTCCCAAATGTCCTATTTTTCAATTCTCTGATTTACCTTGCTGGACTTACCCAGGCCAAGGAAGATATTTCTCCATTTCCAAGCTGAGTTTTCATGTTTTTAGTTAATATTATCTTCTCACTCTTTCTGGAGAAAAATTAAGGTGCTCTATACCTTAAAAAGTTTACAATATTTGACCATGAATGAATGGATTGTTGACATATTCTGTGGCAAAGAAAAATGTCAGTTAAATTTGGATAGTAAGGCATTTTGTAGACTACTAGAACCTTAGGATTGAAAAGAGCTTCCATTGTCTTTTAGTACCAAGTTCCACTGGATGCATTTTTTACAAGATCTTAAGATGAGTTTTTGGTGGGTGCCATTGGAAAGATCAAGTGATTATTCAGCAGGTGTATCCACTTAGCAATGACCAAAACTGGATTCACACATGTCAGGACAAAACCACTGTGGTGCTTCCAAGGTGCGGCATTTAAAAAGAAATGTAGGCAGGGCACAGTGGCTCACACCTGTAATCCCAGCACTTTAGGAGGCCAAGGCGGGCGGATCACTTGAAGCCAGGAGTTCAAGACCAATCTGGCTAACCTGGCAGAACCCCATCTATACTAAAAATACAAAAATTAGCCAGGTACGCTGGTGCACGTCTGCAGTCCTAGCTACTCAGGAGGCTGGGGCATGCGAATCACTTGAGCCTGTGAGGTGGAGGTTACAGTGACCTGAGATCACGTCACTGCACTTTAGCCTGGGAGACAGAGTGAGATTCTGTATTGGACAACAACAACAACAAGATGAAAAGAAATCTATTGAACTAATGAAGTTTTTATGAGCCTGGGAAGAATGGATTTATTAAAAGTCAGAAATAAGATTAAACACATCAGATAGAGTAATTAGCTTCTGAGAAGCAGAAAAACTATACTATGTGGTTCCATTCATTGGTTAAGGGTGGAGGAGAAACTGAGTTATTTATAAAACAATATTTTGATTTTTCACAAAGTCCGCTGTTCATTTAAAGAAAACTAAAAACAAAGCAGGAGTATTGGAGAAAATAGGGTAAAAAATTTCAAAAGTTAAATTATTGTTGAAATAAAGTTTTAAAGTAGCTTTTAACCAGTGGAAGAAAATATGTCATTTGTTAGTTTATAAAAGCAGAAGAGGAATAAACGTAAATAATGATGATACATATAAATCTTCTAAGTGACAATCTGTTAATTATGGATATATATTTAGCCAAGAGGAGAAGAAAAAAAAAACTGAAAACATTGAAAAGCCACCTTTAAAATAGTAACTGAGAAGTGGAAACGCAGAGAAACAACTAGGAGATCTCTCTGTAACCCTTCAGTGATTTTGGAGGAGGTAAGAATTTTTGGTATGAAGCATTTTGTAACAGGAAGTTGAAAGAATGCCTACATTTTCCTCTTTAGACTCAGAATGTAAACAGATTTCCTGCTATCATAAACTGTAGCAACTTCCCTTTGAGAATCTCCAATTCTGGACCCAGGCCTCAAGGAGGCCAATGGGGTCATCCATTATGTTAAAAATCGGAGGAGAGTGTGCACACCTTAGTAACCTGTCATTGTCATTACAAGGAACACTGCTCTTGTGCAAGCTCAAAGCGGGGGCTCATGTCTGCAGACACAGCGAGGGGAAGAAAGGATCAGAAGGAAGGGAACTTACATGAACCCTGTGGGGCGTTGCACCCGGATCACCTCACTTAATCCTTGCCTGTGCCCGGTCGGGTAGCTGTCATTACCTACATCTGAAAGAGTGAGATTCGAGGTTCAGGGGAGGTTAAAAGGTTTGCCCAGGGATGAACAATTAGAAAGTGGCACAACTGGTACTTGAAGCCACAGTGTAGAAAGAGAGGATATCTGCTCTAGGCTGAATTGCATCCCCCGAAATTCACATGTGGAAATGCTATCCTCCAATACCTCAGAAGGTGCCTGTCTTTGAACAAGGAAGGGTGAAAATCACCTGCATTTGGGGAGATTGCGGTTTGCAGGCAGGAGGGGTGACTCCAGGATGGGAGGAGAGGAGGGATGGGGAAGGAGGCGTCCTCAAAGCAGAGATGGACATGGGCATGAGGAATTTCCTTTAGTGAGGAAGGAAGGCATTTTGGAATGCTGAGATCTGCTGTCCAATTTGAAGAGTTTCTCATCTGTCTTCAACACCTCTGAGCCTCGTGTTGCTTCAGGGGGCTGGAGGCAGGCTGGTGGGAGAAGGTGTCTGAAACTCAGGCGATGCCCAGCAGTGAGACCACAGCAGAGAGCAGCCTGGAGGGCTCAGGACATGTGAAGGCCTCCGGCAATACCCTACAGTCAGGTGACCCTCCACAGCTTCCTATGGGATGGGCTGGGCTTGAGCCACTTGGGATATTAAAGGGACAGATGAGGCCTGGGAGGCTGGGGGACTTGTGGCCAGCAGAGCAGAACATTCAGGCTCCATGCTGTTCTGATGAGAGACACAGGGAACCGTGGCCTGGGCTGGGAGGAGGTGGAGGCATTCATGGGAGAACAGGTCAAGGAGGGCACTAGCTACAGGAGGAGCAGGGAGGGCATTTCAGGCAGAGGGAAGAGCAAATGTGGAAGGTGTGAGCTGGAAAACTTGGTGAATTTGGGGGACTATGAGAGGACAGTTGATGGTGGGGAGAGGCCTTGGTTGTGGCAGGAGAGGTTGGAAGGGAAGACACAGGAAACACAGCCGGGGCTGGATCAGGAACTGGGTCCATGGCCAACTTTGTTTCAAGATCAGTGAAATTTGAGCAGAATAGGCTGATGAAAGCAATGGAGCAAAGAGTGCAGTGAGAAAGGCTGGACACACAGGAGAAAGGAGACTGGGTGCGTGAGCTCAGGAAGGTGGAGGGCTGGTGGGAAGGCCAATCCCAGAGCACAGATGCCTCCTCCACTGTGACAAGGAAGGAAGGGGAAGCAGCAGAGGGGAGATGCAGGGGGGTCTGTGGGTTTGCAGCAGAAAGGTGAAGGAGGTCCCAGCTCCTAGTTTCTGTCTTCTTTGTGAAGTAGGAGTTGAGGTCATCTGCTGAGAGTGAAAGATGAGGTGGGGAAGGTCATCAGAGGTGAGATGCTCAGGGAAGCCAGGAGAATGGGGGTTGTTGGCGGGGTTGCAGTTAAAGTCCACCAAGCCAATGGCAGCAGTGTGGGAAGGGAGTCATCGAGTCTTTGCTGCTTTCAATCAAATGCCCAGTGGTGCCCACTTCCCATCCTCATCTGGCCATGAGCAAGTGGGAGGAAGAGGCTGGAGGAATTCTGGGCTGGATGCATCAAGGCAGAGGGGGTGCAAACCCCAGGTCTCAACCCTGAGAGAAGGGGCCTCTGAGACATTCAGCAGCAGCCATGTAGGATAGCTGCAGGGAAAGGGTGAGCACAGGGAGTGACACCTGCCGGTAAGAGACGTGTTGCAGAGGATGTTCTGGTGGGAAGTGGAGGCCTGGGTCATTTGTTCAGCAGGAGTGCAGGATGCAGAGGGCATGGGAGGCCGAGGAGGGAGGACAGATGCACGTGCCCAACAAGGGACAAGGAGTCACAGGACACGATGGGATCAGGCTTGGGATGAGGACGATGGGGCTGGGAAGTGGGGGACTCCAGGCTGCTGGAGAAGAGGCAGTACCCTGGGAGGAGCGAGCTGGCTGATGGTACCCTGCCGGCAGTGGGGGCCAGCAAGGTGCCAGTGGGTCCCTGTCCCAGTAGCTGCAGCCTCCCTGAGCTCAGGTGGCCAATGTGCATGCCTGACACTCACTATTCATCATTCCCTTTCACCCCAGGAGCTGGTGGAGGAGAGCAAGGGAGGATACCCAGTGGCTCGCCCCTGCTCTAGTGCTGGGTGGGGAGGGAGGCCAGCTGAGGTTGAGGGAGCAGGTCCCACCTGTTTCTCCTGACTCCTAGGATTGGGCACCAAGGAGCGCCAGGGCTGATGTTCCCACCTGCTTCTCCTGACTCCTAGGATTGGGCACCAAGGAGCGCCAGGGCTGATGTTCCCACCTGCTTCTCCTGACTCCTAGGATTGGGCACCAAGGAGCACCAGGGCTGATGTTCCCCAGGGTTATCTTATCTGCCCATTGGCATCAATGAGCTATAAAGTGGACCTCAGCAATCTCTCTGCTCTGGGCCAGGTATGCATGGACCACTCTTCTCAACTGTATCAGGTGACATTGTCCATCCTACAAATGAGGAAAATGAGGCCTGGGCAGGTGGGGCACATGCAAATGGTCCCACAGATGGCCAGAGCTGGCGCAGCTGAGACCCAAGTGTGCGAGGCCGAGAAGCACCCGCCCCTCTTCTTCCCACACGCACCCTCCTGGGCTCTGCACGGGGCTCTCTCTGCTTGCTCTGAAGTCCATGCTTGCTGGGCTCTTGGTTTGCCTTTGCTTTTTCTCTGGTTTGTTTGGGACATGGTTGAACTTACCCCACAGGCAAAATGTGTACTTTCACCTTAGGCTTCAGGTCCACTGGGGGTGATGCTGGGGATAGGCTGGAACTGGCTGGCTCACTCAACTTTTTGAGATCAGTAATGAGAGAACAGTGGGCTGGATTCAGGGAAGGCAGCAAGGTGTGATGAAGCTCCCTGGGCTGAATGGAGGAATTGGTTTGGAGAGCCAGCTGTGGCTCTAGGAGTGGCCATCTGACAGTGGATGGGGAGGGGAGGCAGCCACGCCAACCCCTGGCCCAGCAACGCAGGGCCAAGTGAGTTGACATGCTGGCCCCTCTCCCTTCCTGCCCTTTGATCTCCTGCCAGGGCCTCCAGCTGGCCAAGCCCACACTGTCTGCTGAAGCAGACTCAGGGTGGAGATGAGGACGTTGGGCCTGCAGGGGCTGCTGGAGAATACCAACACAGGCTTCTAGGCCTCGCCACTGATTCAATAATTTTACAGCCTTAATTAGATTCCAACGTTAATCGTGTATTTTGTTCTAGCTTGCTACAGATTCTTCATCACAGCAGCGTTATGAGTATTATAAATTTAGTACCCATCTGGATAGTTAAGGATTTCATAAAAAGCACCCTATTCTATCCCGAGGGTTCTTCCTTCTGAATTTTTCCCTTCCCATAGCTTGTAACCCTCTAAGCCAGCAGCCCCCAGCCTTTTTGGCACCAGGGACCGGTTTCATGGAAGACAGTTTTTCCAAGGGCAGTAGGGGGACAAGGATGGTTTTGGGATGGAACTGTTCCACCTCAGATCATCAGGCGTTAGCTAGATTCCCCTAAGGAGCATGCAACCTAGATCCCTCATATGTGCTATTCACAACAGGGTTCGCTCTCCTACGAGAATCTAATGGCACTGCTGATCTGACGGGAGACAGAGCTCAGGTGGTAGTGCTCAATGACCCGCCACTCACCTGCCGCTGTGCAGGTGGAATTAATTTTAATGCTATTTTTATTTAGCTTGATATATTCAACATATCATTTCGACATAAAACCAATATAAAGAATTTATCGAGGAGATATTTTACATTCTCTTTTTCATACGCAATCTCTGGAACCTGGTGGGTGCGTTACCCTGGCAACACAGCTTGTCTTGAACGTGTCCCCTTCCCAGTGCCCAGTGGCCCCATGGGGTGAGTGGCTGCTGTGTTGGGCAGCACAGGTGTAGACTTTGTTCCTGCCACTCTAATACCCACGCGTCCCTCTTTGATCTTCTTTCTGCCCAGGTTACTGTCAAAGAAGGGCTCCTTGCCAAGAGTTCCCCTCCCTGCCTGCTGTACAAAATAAAAACAGGAGACCTATTTGAGAATGTGCACACTCAACTTTGGTGTCTCTGGAAGCCAGGTAGCTGAGCCAGGGTGACAACGAGGACAATTTGGGTTAAGGAATCTCCCTCTTTGAGGGAAAAATGTAGATTAATTCTTTGCAAACCTACAATAATTTTCCTTCCTCTTTCTTCAAAGCAAAGGAGCAATTGTTCTCTCTGTGGCCACAGCAGAGGGCACCTGTGGAGTAGTGATAACCTGTGTGCTTTGCAGTCAGACAGGGCTGGGTTCCAATTCCAGCTCTGTCATCTCTAGCTGTGTGACCCTGGCCAAGTGACCTGACCTCTCTGAGTTTCAGTACCTTAATCTATAAACCATGAAAAACATACCTACATTTTATGTGGCTTGTGATAATTTACTGAATTGACATATCTGACTTGCCACACACACACAGCACAAGCTCAGCAGATGGTAGCCACTGTTCTACGTTGGTGAAAAGCTTGTCAGAATAAAAAGGAGAAAGTGAACATTAGACCCAGTACATGTATCTTCTGAGGATGGGCACAGATCTTCCAAGTCCGAAGGTCAAAAAGATGATGTCACACAGCCCTGGTGGATGGGGAAAAGTCTTTGGCTTAGAAATGCTGGAGGGATTTGAGAGGGACGGCTCTCCACTCGATAAATCATGTCTCATGACAGCTCCAGGGGAGTCTATGGGAACAGTAGCTGCTGAGCTCTGTGCCAGATCCGGCGGCTTCTGTATCAGAAAGACATAGCCCAGAAGATGCCACGCGGGAATCCAAAGAGCGAGAGTTACAGGAAGGATGAGTCAGAAGCGAGCCAGGGCGAACAACAGTCGTCTGTTCCTTGAGACACGCCGAGGCGCTGGAATCACGCTGTCCCACCACACGGCGCCTGCTCCTTTCCTGAGCCCGCCCTGACTGCGCTGCAGGGCCATGGAATTGTTTTTCTTTTTTAATCACTTGGGTAAATAGATGCTGTGTGTCTGTTTAAAAAGTAAAGGACAATCAATTGCCTATGGCTGTGGTGATGTGGGGGAAAATCAAACATGACTTTCAAGGAGAAATTAGATTCCTATGGTTTTAATACGAGAGGTAAAGAAAACACTTATCCCTCTGCTTTTCAAAATAAGAAAAATAGGGATGAAACATGGTTGCAAAAACATGACAAATAAGGGACTAACTTCTGCAATCCCATGTTATGGGTAGGTAAAGGAGAGAAGGAAGACTATGGGGAGAAAAAGGCAAAATGTAAAAATATAAAGAGAAATCATAAAGATCATCTACATGGGTTCCAACTTGTCCAGCGTTTGTGAGCAAATAGGGTGTTTTGCTTTCCCCATATGGTAGAAATCCATCTCAAAGTAATTGAATATTCTTTTTTTTTTTTTTTTTTTGTTGAGACAGTGCCTTTTTCTGTTGCCGAGGCTGGAGTGCAGTGGTGCAATCATGGCTCTCTGTATCCTTGACCTCCTGGGCTCAAGGGATCCTCCCACCCCAGCCTCCCAAGTAGCTAGGACTCTATGCACACATGTCCAGCTAATTTTTGTAATTTTTGTAGAGACAGGGTTTCAGCATGTTGCTCAAACTGGTCTCTAACTCCTGGGCTCGAGCAATCTTCCCACCTTGGCCTCCCAAAGTGCTGGGATGACAGGTGTGAGCCACCGCACCCAGCCCCGCATATTCTTTTAAATGTATTCATTGAGTAGACTGAAGAGTTAACTGACCCTGTTATGAGCCTGCATTGCTTCCTCTCTTGTCCTCCCTCACCCCATCTCTTGGCTCTGTTTTCCTCCGTGATGGCGTCATTCCCAGGCAGGAGACAGCAGTGCGAGGCTCACAGTGTCCTTGCACTACCATCCAGACAAAACAACAGTGGCTTTCCTTCCCAGGGTCCCTCTTGTCTCCTGTGCAGCCGTTTCTGCCCCCTTGGGCTAGTGTCAAGGTGGGAGAGGGAGATAAGATTCATAGATTGGCTCCAATTGAGCAAATGCCCAGCTCTGGCTGGTGACGTGTGCAGCAGATCCATGTTCAGTAGCAACACGCACCTCAAGTGGGAGAAAGCAACAGAAGGAGGGGCTGCCATGGGAAGAAAGGAAGGAGTGGGTGCCCCAGCTCCTGGGAGCTCATCTCTAGGGTCCCTGGAACATGATTTAGGGGACCCTGCTCCCTCCTCTTCTAATATATTTTGCAAATAAGAAGGCTGAGGCCAAAGAGGAGAAACAAAATATAGCTGTAGATCCTCATTATTTGCCAATTCCGTATTTGTGAATTGGACTTACTTGCTAACATTTATGTGTGACCCTAAAGTGAACACTCGGCACTCTTGTGATCACCAGCAGACATGGACAGGGCAGTGACCAATTTGAATCTTCATGTGCACATTTTTTCAACTAAGATCAGCCAAGGCAACACTGTCTTGTTTCAGCTGTCCTACGGGAAACAAGTGTCCTTTTCAGTCAATTGAGTGCCCTGTTTTTAACATTTCATCTTTTTGGTTGGTGATTTTGTTCTTTAAAATGGCCCCCAAGGGTGGTGCTGAAGAACTTTCCATGTTCATAGCATAAGAAGGCTGTTACGTATCTTGGGAAAAAAAACACATGTGTTAGGTAAACCCTGCTCAGGCATTCGTTATAACTCTGCTGGCTGTGAGTTCAACGTTAATGAATCAACAATCTGTATTAAATAAGGTGTCTTTACACGGAAACACACACAAAACAAGGTTGTGTATTGATTGGTTGAGGAAAGTGTTGTAACCAGAGGCTCACAGGAACCTAACTTTGTGTTTTCCTTAGGAGCAGCGGTTCAGTATGCACGAGTTCAGTGTTCACAGTGACTTTATAGGCTGGAGCTACAGCAAATAATGAGACCCAAACAAAAGGTCCTCAAGGCCACCCAGAGAGTCATTGACTAAGCCAGGACTCTGAGAGTTTGGAGTCCACCGTTTTCGCATACTGCCATATATAATGTGGGGTAGAGATAAGGAAGACAAAACAAAGCAAGATGTGAGAAGATTGAGGGGTAGGAAGGGGAAACAGCAGTTGAGCAGGCAGGGAAGTGAATGTCTATGAGGCACAGTTGTAGATTCAATGGCTCTCAGGCAGGTCAGGCTCATCATACCAAGCTATTCCAATGGCTTGGACGCCAGCATCATAAGATTGTATAGGGGATAAGACTTACCAGCCTTGAATATCGTAATTGAGGCTTCGTCTAGAAATTGTATAAACCTAGGCCGTAAGTTTCAACACAACTCAAAGAGAAGCCCCTCAGGACATTCACAAATGCTTTCGAGAATGTGAAGGCTTTGGTTAACAACATCCCCTGGTTTAGGAAAATAAGAGAGGTGAGAGAATATTTATAAATATAGACTATAAAATTTAAATTAAATACGTACGTGTTCTCTGTGTTGCCATCGAAGTTTCTGAGTCTGTTTAACAAAAGGGGTGGGGAAATTTCCTGGAGGATTTTGGTGTTTGCATGAATACTTATCTTCAAAGGAGAGCTGGTTAGTAAACTCCAGGCTGTGTAGGACTATCATAGAAATTGCTCGCTGTTAGAAATTGTTGTTAAAGTGCTTGATGTGGAGAACTGCAGTTATTAAACTTGCAGTTGTAAATTATGCATGTCACAGGAGAGTGAATTTACTCACCAAGCTGTGGCATGATTAAATCATGGACTTTACCTTTGCTGATTCTGTCATATTGATTCCACCAATACATCAAACCGGACATTGTCATAAGCCACAATCCGACATGAAAGTCTCCTCCTTGGAAAAGTTATTCTGACAAGTAAATAAGTGAGTGATACTAGCAAACTAATATTGGAATATAATTTACATTTCAAAGCGCTTTTCTTTCACGCATATTTTGTTTGATTCTCTGCTCTTTAAAACTATGATTCCATTGTAGATTCTGGATATTAGCCCTTTGTCAGATGAGTAAGTTGCAAAAATTTTCTCCCATTCTATAGGTTGCCTGTTCACTCTGATGGTAGTTTCTTTTGCTGTGCAGAAGCTCTTTAGTTTAATGAGATCCCATTTGTCAATTTTGGCTTTTGTTGCCATTGCTTTTGGTGTTTTAGACATGAAGTCCTTGCCCACGCCTATGGCCTGAATGGTATTGCCTAGGTTTTCTTGTAGGATTTTAATGGTTTTAGGTCTAACATTTAAGTCTTTAATCCATCTTGAATTAATTTTTGTATAAGGTGTAAGGAAGGGATCCAGTTTCAGCTTTCTACATATGGCTAGCCAGTTTTCCCAGCACCATTTATTAAATAGGGAATCCTTTCCCCATTTCTTGTTTTTGTCAGTTTTGTCAAAGATCATTAAAAAATCAGGAAACAACAGGTGCTGGAGAGGATGTGGAGAAATAGGAACACTTTTACACTGTTGGTGGGACTGTAAACTAGTTCAACCATTGTGGAAGTCAGTGTGGCGATTCCTCAGGGATCTAGAACTAGAAATACCATTTGACCCAGCCATCCCATTACTGGGTATATACCCAAAGGAGTATAAATCATGCTGCTATAAAGACACATGCACACGTATGTTTATTGCGGCACTATTCACAATAGCAAAGACTTGGAACCAACCCAAATGTCCAACAACAATAGACTGGATTAAGAAAATGTGGCACATATACACCATGGAATACTATGCAGCCATAAAAAATGATGAGTTCGTGTCCTTTGTAGGGACATGGATGAAACTGGAAAACATCATTCTCAGTAAACTATCGCAAGGACAAAAAACCAAACACCGCATGTTCTCACTCATAGGTGGGAATTGAACAATGAGAACTCATGGACACAGGAAGGGGAACATCACATTCCGGGTACTGTTGTGGGGTGGGGGGTGGGGGGGGCGGGGACAGCATTAGGAGATATACCTAATGCTAAATGACGAGCTAATGGGTGCAGGAAATCAACATGGCACATGGATACATATGTAACAAACCTGCACATTGTGCACATGTACCCTAAAACCTAAAGTATAATAAAAAAAAAACAAAAAACTATGATTCCAAAGTTTAAATTTCAATATCTTAGAAACTGTCGTTCTTTACCCAAAGAAAATGATCTGCTTTTATTTTCAAACTTCAGAATTTATTAATTTATTTATTTTTTGAGATGGAGTCTCGCTCTGTCGCCCAGGCTGGAGTGCAGCGGCACAATCTCGGCTCACTGCAAGCTCCGCCTCCCGGGTTCACACCATTCTCCTGCCTCAGCCTCCCAAGGAGCTGGGACTACAGGCACCCGCCACCACGCCCAGCTAATTTTTTGTATTTTTAGTGGAGACAGGGTTTCACCGTGTTAGCCAGGATGGTCTCGATCTCCTGACCTCGTGATCCACCTGCCTCGGCCTCCCAAAGTGCTGGGATTACAGGCGTGAGCCACAGCGCCCGGCCCAGAATTTATTTTTAAAAGAACATGTTTACTTCGTTTTCTCAGGAGTTCTAAAAGATTAAGATATGTATGAATAGAAAACTCATGGATCTGAAATTAAATACGTGCTTGGATCGTAAAGCATGCTGTGTAGCCTTAGCCTTATTTAGCAACTTAGTAGATACATTTGTAATTTCGTACATAGACACATAGACTGTCAAAGAATCTTCATTTTGGCTTTTGTTGGGCTTATTCACTGAGATTTCGCATCTGCCTCTGTTGAAGATAGCTGCAGGTTATATCTGGAATTAGCATCTCGTTCAATTCATCAACCTTTTTTTCCAAAGCAAATCTTGGTTTTTCTCATATATTGGCCTTAGAATGGCAAGCATTTAGAAAGTGCGTTGTTACCAGCTTCTATAAATGCCAGTTCAATTTCAAAAAAAAAAAAGTGCTTATGTTGATGTTTTAAGACTCAAGACCTTCAGTGTGGGGGCTCAAGGAAGGACCCTGCCTCAGACTGAGCTGCTTTCAAGCCAGACATATTTTCCTTAGATCCTGGGTCATGGATTCATGCACTGTTGTACAGTTAACTCCTAAACTGTCTTTTATTCTCTAATCATGCTCTTTATAAACTGCCGCATGTAAAGCAATGAGAAGGAACAGTGACTTGTATAGGCATCATGCTTTATAGTTTACAGAATGTTTTCATACTGTTGAAAGGATTCCAGCACCTTAAAAAGGCTTTTTGCTACGTCAGTATATTGAATGAGTGAATGACTGAATGAATGAATGGACCCAGGATCTTATATGAGCCTGACAACGTCTCTGGGAGGGATCTTCATTTTACAGAAAAGGAAACAGCTATGTATCTTATTAAAGTCAACACCGACCTATATTTTCTTTCTATTCAGATAATTTCTCTGACCTGGGATGCTATAGTTCCCTTTAGTTAAATTAGTAGAAAGAAAGCAGTTTCAGGAATCAAATACATAAAAACATTCACCTGTTTTTGGTTTGCACAAAACTGGCTCTAGATTTATTCATTCAATCAAACGACACCAAGGTCAAATGTCCTGTCTCCATCAGGGTTGGGATTGGCATGCTGTACACTTTCTGCTACCAAACAAAAGAAACATGTGGGCAACCTGAAATTAACCTGGCTCACATTTTCAGCAACTGAATGAATCTTTGTGGGCCTGCTTTTCCTGATATTTCACTAGCGTTTCATTGAAGGCTGTCTGCAGGGGCATGGTCTCATTGACTCCTCACTGACCCTATCCTTGAGCTGCATGTATGTCAGTCGCTGCTAAGTGTGTACAATCACTCTCTGTGTATGATTCTTAGAATAAGACACAGGACCCACATGTCAATCAAACCGACCATCGTTTCCATCAGGACCATGCCATGGGCATTCCTCAAGGAAGGTGGAAGCATCTTGCTCTTGTCCACAATTGTGTACAGGCAATATCAGGTTAGCCAAAATGAATGGTGTGGCTATTTACTCTACGGTGTGGTGATCTTTGCTGTTTTAGACCTCAGCAAAGATCATCTGTGACACTTCCTTCTAGGGCTGGCATTTATCACCAACAAACTCAGTTTCATTCCAGGTGTCTCTTTGCTGTTCTGTTACCTGCTGCCCTCTTTCTCTGAATCTTTGTTCTAATCCAGAGGAACAGAGACTCTGATTCAATCTGTCCACGGATGGGTCCTCTTAGATCATGTATGTTCTACCTGATCCAGTCAGCTCTGGATGGGGCATCGCAAGGCCCCAGCATGCTCTCAGGCCCTGTTGGTAGCGGGGCTGTGGACAAGACCAGTGCATGTAGAAGGGGCGTGTGCAGTTCTGCATACCGCATGCATCTCATTCAGGCCCTTCATCCAGTGGTGCTGGATCTGGTTTGCATGGGCTCATGAGAGCCAACTGTGAAAACTTCAGGAATATTGTGAGCCAGTTGTTAAGTATAGCCAGGATTCACAATTAAATTATGTAAATTTACAATAAAACAAATCATATTCAAAGCAAAGATGATAAATGCACAAAACTCATTTTCTAATTATTTCACCACATTTTATTATTATTGATGCCTAATGATGGATATTACCTAGCCCCATGGTAGCAATCCTACGTAATGGTGTGTGACCATGTTTCTCTTCTCAGCTGCACATTTACTGCTGTCAGGTTGCTACCCTGATACCAGTCATGGTGGGAGCATTTACATCATGGCAATCGTCAAATGCTACAAACCGGGGCTTAATTTACTGTTTTGTTGATTATCTAGACCAGGGGTCCCCAGTCCCTGGGCCACAGACCAGTACCCATCTTTGTGGGTGGGAGAGTGAGTGAAGCTTCATCTGTATTTACATCTCATTACTGTCTGAGCTCTGCCTTTTGTCAGCATTAGATTCTCATAGGGGTGGGAACCCTATTGTGAACTGTGTATTCAAAGGATCTAGGTTGTGTGCTCCTCATGAGAATCTAATGCCTGATGATCTGAGGTGGAATAGTTTCATCCTGAAACCATTCCCCCAACTGCCGGGCTGTGGAAAAATTGTCTTCCATGAAACTGGTCCCTGGTGGCAAAAAGGTTGGGGACTGCTGGTCTAGACTTATAAATCAATGGAGTTAGTGTTAATAGTGAAGATTAAATTAGAAAGTGTGGTGTGCCCATAGTCATTATAAGTAGCACAAACAATTGAGGAAATATTTTTGCAGTGTTTAAAAGTATTATCTGACTCAGCAGAAAGGGTGCTCAGGCTATTGACAAACAAGTTAGGTTTCAAAACACAGCTTCATTGCTTTCTTTTTGTCTGATGCTTTAACATGAGGGAAAATATCAAAGAACATTTTTTTTTTTTTTGAGATAGAGTCTCACTCTGTTGCCCAGGCTAGAGTGCAGTGGCGCGATCTCGGCTTACTGCAACCTCCACCTCCTGGGTTCAAGTGAGTCTCGTGCCTCAGCCTCCTGAGTAGCTGAGATTACAGGTATGTGCCATCACGCCTGGTTAATTTATTTTTGGATTTTTTTTTTTTAGTAGAGATGGGATCTCACCAGGTTGGCCAGGCTGGTCTTGAACTCCTGGCCTCAAGTCATCCACCCGCCTCAGCCTCCCAAAGTGCTGGGATTACAGGTGTGAGTCACCATGCCCAGCCAACCAACATTGGTCTCAAAACGATACTTGTTTGTGAATTGAACCATAGGTTGGTTATGGACACAACAGTTCACCAAAAACTGAGACAGCATCTTGTCAGTCAATTGGCTTTTATTTAATACTCTTTTTTATAGAATTTATAATAAAGAGTATCATATATTTGATGATTTGTAAACTGTGTTACACATTTCTTGTATTAGTAAAGTTTATAATAACCATATGCATGTGTGTATATATGCATACTGTTATTGGGAGACTGATTGTTAAATGTTTACCAGCACCTCAGTGCTCTTGCCCACCCATGGGACAGCCCATGGGCTGAGGGGAGCCCAGAAGGGGCTGTGGGGAGGTGGCAGGGAGTGTGGAAGGTGCTGAGTGGGGCCAGCTCTCCTGCATGGGCGGTTGATATGCAGGGAAACCTTGGAACCCCAAGAGAGTGGGACTCCTGTTCCCACCCCTAGGAAGTGTAAAAGAAAAATAAATGCCTGGATCCCCAAATCACTAAGCCAAAGGGAAAAGTCAAGCTGGGAACTGCATCAGGCAAACCTGTCTCCATTCTGTTCCTAAAGAAGGTAGCCACAAAGATCAGGAAGCTACAACCTCCCTCACAATTTGCCCACAAGGATATTCCTTGTGGAGAAAGGACTGACGGAACTCAAAGTTCTCTCTCTGCTCACGGGAGACAAAGGTGTATCTAGATTGCTTCCTCAGCCCTGTTGTTTGACTAAGCCAGACTAGGGCATAAGTGACTAGTCCTGTAAATTGGGTATTCACCTTGGGAGGCTGAGGCAGGTGAATCACGATGTCAGGAGATTGAGACCAGCATGGCCAACACGGTGAAACCTCGTCTCTACTAAAATACAAAAAATTAGCTGGGCGTGATGGTGCCCACCTATAGTTCCAGGTACTTGGGAGGCTGAGGCAGGAGAATCACTTGAACCCGGGAGGTGGAGGTTGCAGTTAGCCAAGATCGTGCCACTGCACTCCAGCCTGGTGACAGAGCAACTCTCCATCTCAAAAAAAAAAAAAAAAAAAGGAAAAAATTGGGTATTCAGTGACAGGCTAATCAGAACCTCAAAAGAATGCAACCATTTGTCCAATTTGTCTCTTATCTACCTGTGACCGGGAAGCCCATTCCCCACTTTGAGTAGTCCTGTCTTTCCAGACCAAACCAATGTACATCTTACATATATTGATTGATGTCTCATGTCTCTCTAAAATGTATAAAATCAAGCTGTGCCCCGACTGCCTTGGGCACATGTCATCAGGACCTCCTGAGGCTGTGCCACGGGCACATCCTTAACCTTGGCAAAATAAACTTTCTAAATTGATTGAGACCTGTCTCAGATACTTTTTGGTTTATGGAAGGTACTGACAGTTACGGTGACAGGCAGAGCTGCAGAAACAGTCGTCTATGGGACGACAGCCCAGTGGCTGGGTGCCTCTTTCTCCTCCCCACAGCAGCACTTCCGAGAAAGGAGAGAAAGCCTGTCATCCTCTCCTCCAATCCAAACAGAGCCTGAGCTCAAACATTTGCTCTAGGGAGAAGTCCAGGAAGAAGAGGAGATGAAAATCATACTGGAAATGAGGCTTTAAACTGGATTGAGTTTTTATACCCAAAGCAATTGGAAAGTTTTGGATTCTGTTTAAGATATCATCAAGGAATGGAAAGGAAAGTTCAACAATATATAGTTCTAAGTGGTGATTTTTAAAAATTCCATATTTCCATCTCACAGTTAGAACTAACTACCGAAAAGCCTGGTTGGACTGGCCTTGAATAACTGTTAGATTTTTTTTTTTTCGCTCTTTTTGCCCAGGCTGGAGTGCAATGGTGCAATCTTGGCTCACTGCAACCTCTGCCTCCCAGGTTCAAGCGATTCTCCTGTCTCAGCCTCCTGAGTAGCTGAGATTACAGGCATGCACCACCATGCCTGGCTAATTTTGTATTTTCAGTAGGTTTCTCCATGTTGGCCAGGCTGGTCTTGAACTGCTGACCTCAGGTTATCTGCTCGCCTTGGCCTCCCAAAGTGCTGGGATTACAGGCGCGAGCCACCAAGCCTGGCCACAACTGTTAGATTTTTATTGTAGGTGAAGTGACAGCTTTTCCTCTTTTCTTTGCCCAAACCTCAGAGTCAAATTAGTGACCAACTTCATCAACTCACTATGTGCTATTTTGCGGCAATAATCTGTATTCTCTTCCTGTACATATTTTACAATCACTCTAACTTCCTCAAATACTTTTTCTTTTCTTTTATATCATGAGTAGTTTGTAAATCACCTCATGTCGTTTTTAGGAAGGGGAGAATTGGAAATAAATGAAGAATTGCACTCACTAAAGTAAGATGTAACTTTTTGGGAATTGAGATGGTAGAACAAAAGTTCATGACCATGAGACATGCTAGATATGAAAACTGAGTGATTGACGTTTGAAGAATCTGTTACAGCTAGATGCTTAGATTGTGCAGACAAGGTGGGTCTTTGGTTTATCATTTCATTTCTTTTTAACTTCAGGGAAGGAGCACTGAGTTAATAACACTTCTCTGGTCATAACCCATTTTTGTTACTGATTCAAGAAAATTGCCTCTTTTACTATACGTTTATCCCCATTTCAAATTCCCCATTCCTCTCCCTATATAGGTAATGATTTAAATGAATTTCACGTTTATTTTCTTGTTCACATGCATTTCTGAAAAAATGTCCATTTTTGTTTTGAGTGCATTTTTAAAGTTGGACATCTCTTCACATTTTTATATTATTTTATTGCATTTTCTCTCCCGTGAAACATCTGTTTCTTTTTTCTTTTTGCACTTTAGTTGTCGGTATTTTTTCACATTGATTTGTTGGAGTTAAGTGTATATTCTAGATACTACTCCATCATCTACATGTGGAATGCAAGTATCTTCCTGCAGTCTGCTGTTATAAAAATCTTAAGTGTAGTTTAATAAATTTTTATGGAGTGATAAGCCCCAGGTTGAGAAGTAGAACATTGCCCACCCCAGCAGCTCCCTCGTGGATCCCCCCAATTGCTCTGTCCTGCTTTGTTTCCAAGCGTAACTGTAATCCTGATCTCCAATATCAAAAGATCAATTCGCCTGTTTTGACATTTCATATAACTGAAATAATACAATACACATTATTTTGTGGCTGACTTCTTTTGGTCAACAATATATTTCTGAGAGCCATTCATCTTGATGCATGTAAGTTAGTTTTCATTGTTGTATACAAACAGAAAACAGCCCCTTTAAAAAGTGTGGGCAAAGGACATGGCTGGACACTTCTCAAAAGAAGACATTTATGTGGCCCACAAACATACGAAAAAAGCTCAACATCACTGATCATTAGAGAAATGCAAATCAAAACTACAATAAGATACCATCTCACACCAGTCAGAATGGCAATTACTAAAAAGTCAAGAAACAACAGATGCTGGGGAGGCTGTGGAGAAATAGGAACACTTTTACACAGTTGGTGAGAATGTAAATTAGTAAATTAGTTCAACCATTGTGGAAGACAGTGTGGCGATTCCTCAAAGACCTAAAACGAGAAATACCATTTGACCCAGCAATCCCGTTACTGGGTAGATACCCAAAGGAATATAAATAATTCTATTACAAAGATACATGCTTCCATATGTTCACTGCAGCACTATTCACAATAGCAAAGACATGGAGTCAATCCAAATGACTATTAATGATAGACTGGATAAAGAAATGTGGTACATATACACCAAGGAGTACTACGCAGCCATAGAAAGGAACAAGATCATGTCCTTTGCAGAGACATGGATGGAGTTAGAAGCCATTATCCTCAGCAACTAACACAGGAACAGAAAACCAAACACTGCATGTTCTCACTTATAAATGGGAGCTGAACAGTGAGGCCTTTCAAAGTGCTGGGATTACAGGTATGAGCCACCATGTCTAGCCTGTGCTAGATTTTTAAATACATTCCTGGAATAAACATGAGGCCATGATATGTTATCCTTCTGAAAACTACTAGATTTTATTTGAAAACATTTTTTAAAGCATTTGTACATCTATATACTTGAGCGAGATTGACCTGTAATATTCCTTCTTTGTCATGCCCTTGTCAGATCTTGGTATCAAAGTTAAGCTGGATTTGTCTATGAATTAAAAAATGTTTCCCTTTTTCTGTTTTCTGGAAGAATTTGTAGATAAACAGTGCTATTTCTTCCTTAAATAATTTGGAAGAATTCACTGGTGAACCCATGTGGGAATACAGTTTTCTTTGTAGATAATTAAAAAATTATGGATTAAATTTTTTAGGTAAATAGAAAGTTTATATTTTTCTACCTTGTGTGGATTTGGGTGGTTTTAAGTTTTTTTCCCCTGGAAGTTTTTCATTTTTTTTCTAAATTTTTAAATGTATTGGCATAACGTTATTTTACAATATTCTTTAAAGATATTTTTAATGTCTGAAGAACCTGTAGTGATGTCCTCCACTTTATGACGTGTGCGTGTGTGCATGTGTATGTGTTCTTGTGTGTTGTGTCCTTTCTCCCTTCCTCTCTCCCCTCTCTCTCTCCTTTCTGAAACAGCATTGGTCAAGGTTTATCAATTTTATCAGTAAACTAACTTTGGCTTTATCAATTCTGTATTGCCCATTTAATTTTCTATTTGGCTGTTTGCACTTTTTAAAATTACTTCCCTTTCTACTTTCTTGGGGCTTAGTTTGCTCTTCTTAAAACTTTCCTAGATGAGTTGTCAGCACTGATTTTAAACCTTACTTTTGTTTTTAAAGTTTTTTTAAATTTCAGTAGTTCTGAGCGTACAAGTGGTGTTTGGTTACCTGGATCAGTTCTTTAGTGCTGACTTCTGAGATTTTGGTGCACCCATCACTCAAGCAGTGTATACGGTACCCAATGTGTAGTCTTTTATCTGTTACGCTTCTCCTGTCCCTTTCCCCTGAGTCCCTAAAGTCCATTGTATCATTCTTATGCCTTTATGTCCTCATATGAAATCTTATTTTCCAATACATGCAATTAAGGCTATTAATTTCCTGCTAAGCACATCTTCAGTTGTATCCCATAAGTTTCATCTATAGTGTTTTCATCACCATTCAATTTAAAATATTTTCTGATTTCAATTTTAATTTCTTTTTTAACTGGTGGGTTATTTAGAATTTTATTGCTTATTTTACAAAATTAGAAGAGCTTAGTTTTATTTTCATAACTGTTTTCTAGACTAAATTCACTGTGGACAGAAATCTCATTAGCTCATGTACTATATGAGTTAATTCATTTAAAAATTTGAACTTTATGGACCAGCTAATTGTCAATTTTGGAAAATGTTCTACATGAACTCAAAAAGAATATATATTCTACAGTTGCTGGGAGGAATTAGATACAGTTTATTATGAATACTGTCCAAATCAATATCTATAGATTAAGGAAGGATGTGTCTGATTGTTCTATCAGGTACCAAGAAAGGTGTTTTAGTGTTCCAATCTGATTGTGTACATCTTCTTTTAGTCTGACAATTTTTTCTTTTAATATTTGGAATCTATGCTATTTAGTAATGCAAATTTAGAATTCCTACATCTTCCTAGTGGACTACACTTTCCTCATTATGAAATATCCCCACATTTCTCAAGTAATGCTTCTTGTATTATGGTTTATTTTGCCTGACATTAGGGTAACTATGCCAACTTATTTATTTATTTATTTATTTGTTTATTTTGAGAGACAGAGTCTCACTCTGTGGCCAAGGCTAGAATGCAGTGGTGCCTCAGCCTCCTAAGTGGCTGGGATTACAGGTGTGTGCCACCACACCCAGCTAATGTTTTGAAATATTTTTTGCAGAGATAGAGTCTTGCTATGTTGCCCAGGCTGATCTCAAACTCCTGGCCTCAAGTGATCCTCCTGCTTTAGCCTCCCAAAGTATTGGGATTATAGGCATGAGCCACTGCACTTGGCCCCAGCTTACTTTTGATTGGTGCTTGGATGGTATATCTTTCCCTTTCCTTTTAATTTAAATATTTCTCTATTTTTTATTAAATGTGTTTCCTGTAAGAAACATATAGTTAGGACTTGCTGTTTTATCCTGTTTGACAATACTGTCTTTAAAAAAACATTAGTAGATTTCATTCTTTGGGGAAGTTTTAGGTTTACAGAAGAATTGAGTGGGAAGTACATAGAGTTCTTCTGTACCCCCTCAGTGCCCCCATCCTCTTTCATTAACATCTTGCATTAGTGTAGTATATTTGTTATAATCAATGAGCTAACATAAATACATTATTATTAACTAACATCTACGGGCTACAATAGAGCTCACTCTTTGTGTGGTAAATTCCATGGGTTTTGACAAACGCATAATGACATGGATCTCCTATTACAGTATCACACAGAATAGTTTCACTGCCTTAAAAATCCTGCATGCTCTGCCTATTCATCCCTCCCTTTCTCTTCAACATCTTTGTACTATTTAATTTTTTAATTATAGTTTTTAATTTGACTACAGACAATAAATTACTAATATATTTTATTTTAACTCTACCTCTTACTATTGGATTTCTATTTGTTCCACATGTCCCATGATCCTTTTTCTTTCTTTTTTTGATTATTTATTTTTTAAACTTTTTTCTCTCCTCTATTAGTTTGTGACTTATACACTCTTGTACTGCAAAGTTACCCTAGAGATTTCTACACACATCCTTAACTTTTTAGTGTCTAATATAAATGAATATTTTTAATGCTTCTGAAACAATGTAAGGACCATGGAATACTCCAACTTTATTTACTACTTTCACCACTACATCCTATTGTTGTCCTATATTTTATTCTATATCTATTTCAAAACCACAAGACATTATTTTTTCTTATGTAGTCAATATTCATTTGTATTTACCCACCTATTCATCTTTTCTATTGCTCTACATTCCCTCCTGCATTTCTGAATTCTGTATGAGAGCATTACTTTCTGCCTTAAGAATGAAGGCAGCCAGATATTTAGACAAACTTCCTTCAAATAAGCAAAAATAAGACTGCTAACTTCTCAACAGAAAACAAGACTGCTTCTAAAGTGTCCAAAAAAGCCAGAAGACAATGGAACACCTTGAAAGTTTGAATAACTGCCAACTAGAATTCTGTACACACAGCTGAAGGGCAGATTAGATACTATGAAGAGAGAATTAGCAAATTGGGAGACAGATCAGAAGAAAATATCCAGAATAAGCTTGTAGATGTTAAAGGGTCAAAAATATGAAAAAAGTTTAAGAGACAGAAGGGATAAGTATAAAGATCGATGTGGAAGTGGAGCCTCTTGAAATAGAAGAAATATCTCTTAAAAGTGAAGACAAATAAGATTTGTCTTCCAGATTAACAAAATCTGACAGAAAAGATCATAGGTAGACCTGCACTAAGGCAAAGCCAAATGGTATCCTTAAGCTTTTAATAATGTTAACTGCTAACAAAGAGATATATTTATTTATTTGCTTCTGGAAGGCAGCATATCACATCAACTGGTCAAGGTGTTCAGGTGGCTGAATGCTGGATGACAGTCCTGTTGTGAGCTAGCCCATTGTCTCTGCACCTTTCCTGCTAGGGAGCAGTCTTCAGGGTCCCATTTGAGAGCTTGGTGTGTTCACAAGGGCCCCTTCCCAAGACTGGGCCTAGAACACCAATTTTGGTACCCCCACACAGCAGGGACACTGAAAAGGAGGGCCTTCGGTCTTTCCTTTTGGAAAAGGACAAATGCAACACAAATGCTAGGCTCACCTGTCTTGGCTTTATTATTCTTCTAGATCCTTCTCCAGACAAATGTTGTCTGTATGTTTTTCAACTTTTAAAGTTTTTCTTAGTGGAAATATTGGGCCTGAAATGACCTAATCAGAATATGTTGGAAAGTGAATTCTCCGAATACATTTTTAATACAGTTGTCCCTCAGTATTCTCAGGGGACTGGTTCCAGGACTTCCTGCACATACCAAAATCTGAGGATGCTCAAGTCCTTGATATAAAATGGTGAGGTATTTGCGTACAACCTACACACAGCCTCCCATATACTTTAAATCAAGCTTGTCCAACTCGCGGCTCACGGGCTGAATGCAGCCCAGGACAGCTTTTAATGCGGCCCAATACAAATCTGTAAACTTTCTTAAAACATTATGAGATTTTTGGGCCCGGCGCAGTGGCTCACGCCTGTAGTTTCAGCACTTTGGGAGGCCAAGGTGGGTGGATCACAAGGTCAGGAGTTCGAGACCAGCCTGACCAACATGGTGAAACCCTTCTCTACTAAAAATACAAAAATTAGCTGGGCGTGGTGGCATGTGCCTGTAGTCCCAGCTACTCAGGAGGCTGAGGCAGGAGAATCACTTGAACCTGGGATGCGGTGGTTGAAATGAGCTGAGATCACGCCACTGCACTCCAGCCTGGGCGACAGAGCGAGACTCCGTCTCAAAAAAAAATTATGAGAATTTTTCTGATTTTTTAATTTGTTTAGCTCATCAGCTGTCATTAGTGTATTTATGTAAGGCACAAGACAATTCTTCTTCCAGTGTGGCCAGGGAATCCAAAAGATTAGACTCCCCTGCTTTAAATAATCTCTAGATTCCTTACAATACCTAATACAATGTAAATGGTATGTAAATAGTTGTTATATTGTACTGTTTAGGGAATAATGACAAGAAAAAAGTCTGAATATGTTCCGTGCAGTCATCTTTTTTTACTGAATATTTTCAATCTGCAGTTATTTGAATCCACAGATGTGGAACTCATGGATAAGGAAGGCTGACTGTATGTGAATATGGTATCATGATATATATTCATATATGTCTCATTTGGTTTCTTATTTTTCACTAGCATCCATGTTTATTTGTAAGATTCACTCATATTAGTAAATATTCTTGTAATTCTTTTTGTCCCCCTTCATTGATGCATGATACGTCAGGAAACACACACACACACACACACACACACACACACATATACTTGGGTGCTTCCAACACCCTACCCCATAAATACTGCCATAATGAATATCTTTATGCATGCTTCCTTATTCATCTGTGCTATATCTCTTTGTCATATCTACCCAGGCACAGAATTTTCCTGCCTCAGGTGGTGTGCTATTATCTAATTTGTCAGTAATGCCAGATCATTCGAAATGGCAGGTATACTCTGTTCTCTCTCTAGCAGGACATCAGAGGGCCTGTGACCCCATATTTTCAACTTTTCGTTTATGCTCATCTTCAGTTGTAGAGTGATTTCTTATAGTTGTTTGGATTTGCGTTTTCCTGATGCAAACTAATGAATTTGAATAATCATCATATGTTTTTAGCTTTTTGAGTGTTCTCGTTGTCATGTCCTTGTTGATATTTTGCCATTTTGTTGTTTATTAATACATTTTCCTAGAAGGTCTGTAAGAATCCTTGTATATTACACAGGTGTATCCCTTGTCAGTTTTTGACATTGTAATTTTTATCTAATAACTTTGTCCATCGTGCCCTCCCTTGAATACCAATCTTGAATTTTAATGTATTCAAATTGATCAATTTTGCCATACAATGTGTGCTCTTAGAGTTTTATTCCAGAAGCAATTTTCCAACCCAAATCACAAAAATATCATGCTACATTTTCTTCTATTAACTTTATAATTTTACCTGTCCCATTTGGTTTTTAATCTAAATACAGTCCACTCTCAAATGTGGTTTGGTATAGGAACCCAGTGTGACTTTCCTTTAGATAGTAAGCCAGTTTTCTAAGATCATCTGCTGAATTTGTCCATTGTTCACAGATATGTGTCATTCACATGCACTAAATTCCCATAGCATTTCTTTTTCCTGAGCTGTTTATCTGTCTCCCTCATCCAGTTGTCCATTCTACAGCAAATAGCACATTCCTGTGATCTTGAAGTATGTCTTAATATCTGTTAAGGAAAATCCCCTGTTTCTTCTTTGTAAGATTGACTTAAATGTTGGACTTTCATTTCTGCATGTAATTTTAAAGTAAGTTAATGAGTTTCTTAAAAAAGATCTGAAATTTTGATTGGAATTGCATTGAATTTATATATAGTTTGGTGATGAAAGACATCTTTATAACATTACATCATCTCAGCCAAAAGTAGAACATCTCTCCATTTATTTATATCCTCTTCTGTTTCCTTCACCATAATTTTGACATTTCACAACTCAAACATTGTATATTATTGGTTAAGCTCATTTAAAAATACTTATGAATGCATTACTCCTGTGAATGGACTATAGCTTTTTAAAAAAACATTTTTTGTTCTTAATGCTGAATAACACATAGAGAAATGCTATTGGTTTTTGAAGGTTAATCAAGTAATCAGAAATCGAATGGCCAATCTTTTTAGCTCTAATACTTTGTGGAGCCAAGTTTTGTAGGTAGATAATCATTCAGTGATGATGGTTTTATATCTTCCTCTTTCATTCTCATACTCTTTATTTGTTTTCTTCCTTTGTACTGTTGGCCAGAGCCTCTGATAACATCGTCAGCAGAACCAGTAAAAATTAGCATTCTTGTCTATTATCTTAGCAAAAAATGTTTCCAAAGTTTCTCCATCAGGAATAGGATTGGCTGCAAGTGTTTGGGCATAAAGCATGATCAAATTAAGGGAGTTCAGTTCTTCTCCCAGTTTGCTAAGAAGTTTTTCATTAGTAGGTGTTGAGCGTCACTAAATACTTCTATATCAATTGAGATAATCACATGCTTTTTTCTTCTGTAATCTATTATTGCTCAGTGTTACTGTCAGAAGTTAACTCCATGACTATATGGAGTGGCTGAGTATGGGAGAATTTTTCTTCAGGAAAGATTTAGAAAAAGAATTTTGTTAACTGTCCCAAACTTTTAATTTTTACCTCCAAGTTTGCAACATTAAACTGGTGCTTAGAAGAGGACTCTTCAACAGGGGTCCCCAGCTTCTGGGCCATGGACTGGTTCTGGTCAACGGCGTCTTAGGAACCAAATTACGCAGCAAGAGGTGAGCAGTGGTTATAAAGTGGAAGCAGAAGCTTCCAGCGAAGCTTCATCTGTATTTGCAGCAGCTCCCCATTGCTCACATTACTGCCTGAGCTCCGCCTTCATTCAGATCAGTGACAATATTAGATTCTCATAGGAGCACGAACCCTATTGTGAACTACACATGCTAGGGATCTAGGTTGCATGCTCCTTATGAGAATCTAATGCCTCATGATCTATCTCCCATCACCCCCAGATGGGACCATCTAGTTGCAGGAAAATGTGCACAGGGCTCCCACTGATTCTACATTATGGTGAGTTGTATAATTATTTCACTATATAGTACAATGTAATAATAACAGAAATAAAGTGCACAATAACTGTAATGTACCGGAATCATTCTGGAACCATCTCCCCCTCGTCCCCACCAGGTCCATGGAAAATTTGTCTTCCATGAAACTGGTCTTTGGTTCCAAAAAGTTTAGGGACCATGCTCTTCAAGATTAGTTTATAGTCCAACCTGGATAAAATGCTCCTGGAGTCCTCTTGTCATTAAAAAAAAAAAAGCTGCATTGGCCAGCAAGGTGGTTCATGCCTGTAATCCCTGAGCTTTGGGAGGCTGAGGCGGGAGGATCGCTTAAGCCCAGGAGTTCAAAGTTACAGTGAACCCATGATTGCACCACTGCACTCCAGCCTGAGCAACAGAGCAAAACTTTATGTCAAAAAAAAAAAAAGATGCATTATTCTATCTGAGAGCAGTTCAGCAATTACACTTACTGTTGGCATGAAAAAAGAGGTGCAGAGGAAAACACAATGTGAGATATAATTAGAAGTGCCTGTGCAAAATGTCAGCTCGGCTTCCTCTCCTCCTGCTAGTGCTTCCAAAATGTGATTCCTGGAATCTTTGAGTTTATTTCTAGTTGATCTGAATGCGTTTTATGAGCCATTTCCCAAAATATCCATTGGATCTCCTTTGGCCATCGTAATCAGCTCATAAGTTGAGCTCATCAGCTGTAGGGCTGGAAGATGTTGGTGCTTCTCAGCCACGAGGGCCATCATGTGGGATTCCTCTCTTCCAGCCACTGAAACCACAGCTGAGATGCTGGCTGGGACAACTCGGCTGCAACCAAAAGCATCCCAGTAGGAGGCTGAAGTAAGTCTGTGGCTCCTGAGATATTTTCCGTCTCTTACAAGGCTGGATTTAATCTAAAGCTTGATAAAACAAAACAAAACAAAACAAACGGTCTGCTTAGCTTTTAGGAAATAGATGCCATTTCTTGTTGCCACTTGTCTATTGTCACAGCTAAGTGAGTAGTTCTTGGGATGACATCATACTTAACTGTGCTCTCATTTTAAATTACCCTTTGTTGCAAAGCCTCATAAATACTGAGCTGCATTATTACATAAACTGAAGGCTGATGGGTCACCCCATTTGTCTTGTGGAAAATGAGTGTGTTCTGTGACCGTGGGAACAGCCCGTTCTTGGGAGAGGCATCTTTCACTTCCAGTGAGGATTGGTCTCTGTCTTGGTTACAAAGGGAAGGGTTTCTCCCTCCACCCTGTTTGGCAGAAATCCTTTTTCTGTCACATTTGTTGCTGCTGTGGGTTCTGTGGTTTTCAAGAGAGCAGAAATGTTCAGCCATTCTGTTTTCCTCTTTTTCTGAAAACCCAGTATTAATTTCTCCTGGACTGGCATTTTGTAAAATTTGCCTTTGAAAAGCATTCTGTGTTGTGAAATGCTCATATACACGTCTGGAAATATCCTTCTGTAACGGATGCTGCCAGGCAGCAGGAGAGGCTGCTGTTGGTTCTGTGAACAGCATCATTTCTTTGCTGCCTCCTTCTCCCCAGTGGGCATGCAGGCAGCATGCCTGGGGGCCTGAGGGAGCTTCTCCCTAAGGCCTGGGCTTTGAAGGCCCAGTGGGCAGGTGTGGGGTCTGGACAGCTCCAACTAGCTGGCAGCTTGGACAAATCGTCTCATTTTTCAGGCCCTTGACTTTATCTGTGACAAGAATTTTGGGCTAGGTCATCTCCAAGGTGCCTTTCAGCTCTCAATTTTTTATTTCATTTCCTTCTCATCACCATTGCTTCTATTCATGGAGGGGTGCACTGAACTCCTGAGGAAGCGTGCTCTCTCTAAGTTTCTAAGTTTCTCTTGTCATTTCCGAAGCATGACGTCAGTGCTTTAGGAAGTGGTGTTTAAGTCAGAGCAGTGTGTCCTGTCTAAAACCTTCTCTCTGGAGCCTACGTTGAGAAGATTCCTGAAAATTCCATATGATCATTCTTTCTTTTTTCTTTTTCTTTTTTTTTTTTTTTTTTGAGACAGGGTCTGGCTCTGTCACCCAGGCTGGAGTGCAGTGGCGTGATCACAGCTTACTGCAGCCTCGACCTCCCGGGCTCAAGCAATCCTCCCACTTCAGCCTCTCAAGTAGCTGGGGGACTACAGGTATGCACCACCACACCCAGCTAATTTTTGTATTTTTTGTAGAGTTGGGGTTTGCCATGTTGCCCAGGCTGGTCTCAAATTTTCGAGACTGCCTGCCTCGGCCTCCCAAAGTGTTGGGATTATTGGCATGAGCCACCATGCCCAGCCCATAAAATGATTCTTCAATGTGAGAATAACATTTGAGATATGAATTGCTGTTTTTCCTCCCCCATATTTCCTTAGTTCTTCGGCCTGTTCAAGCCGAGAGCCACCAGTGTGGAATGTCCAGGCCTTCCAGAAGATTTGGAGGAGGGTTTCCTATGCAGGTTTCCAAACACCCAATTGGTTATGGAAATTGGATGTAGGCGTTGAAGGGCATGAAATGACACTGTGTGCCTCTGGGGGAAGAAGGAGAGAGAACTGGTCAGATCAAAGGCAATCCCAATAGACTGGGGAGGAGGAAATGAATTTTACTGGGGAGGAGGGAATGAGTTTTCTGGGCTCTGACAGCTGTGAGGTCTTGACTGGGCTCCTTGTCAAGTTACCTTGATGTGGCTGACTTCAGAGGGCATGTGATTAGGGGACGCCAGGTTTGAGGGTGCCCAGCCAGAGTCTGGCAGGGAGAAGACCACGGGCCTGGGACAAGGATGGGCTGATGACTGCTCGGACCTCACCCTGCCCTGGTGCTGCTCCCTCACTCTTTGCCCGGCCTCAGTGCCATTACTTTTAGGAAATAAAAGTGATTTTTCTCGCATACCTGAATATGGGGCTTGCAATTTGCTCCCCCCACGGTAATTTCTAGTAGGGTTTTTCCAGCCTGGAGGGTTAGCACATGTTATTTTAGCGAAGGCTGTGGAAAATTCTAGGATGTCAGTGCAGTGGTAGACATGGCACCCTGTGGTGAGGTGCAGGGCACAGGGAACAGCAGGAGACACCCAGACAGGCAGGGGCAGAGGGGAGATGCAGTGAGAGGTGACCATGAGGACAGGCAGCACCTGCAGGTGCCCTTGATGGGATGCACAGAGGGAGTTCCTGCAAGCACCCTCCCTCCCAGCAGCCTGGAAGAAATCATCACAGAGGGCTGAGGAGGACAGAGGAGGTGGGCATGACGACCAGGGCAGAGAGACAGCAAGGACGCTGTCCTCCTTCACTTGCAGGAGGAGGGATCGCTGGTCTCAGCTGAAGCCGCTGCTCTACGGCTCACTCAAGGCTGGGGTAGAACAGGCTGCGGAGGTGGAGTGAGGGGTGTGGACTGGGAAGCCAGATGGCTGGGTTCTAATGTCACCTCCACCTTGCAGAGACAAGTGACTTAATGTCCCCTTAATTCAGTCTCCTTGCCTCTGAAAAGAAGGTAACAGCTCTGTCTGGGTCCATGTGAATGGGGTGCAGAGTGAGGGCTACAGTCAGCTCAGCAGACTTTAAACAACCCCTCAATAGCAATGGCCTAGGTGGGTGGTTGCCAGGTGCTGGGGTGGGAAGATGAGGAGCAACTGCCTAATGGGACAGAGTTTCTTTTCGGGGTGATGAAAATGTTTTGGAATTAGACAGAGGTGGTAGTTGTACAACATTGCAACTGTGCTAAACGTTCAGGAATTGCTCACTTTTCAATGGCTAAGTTTGTCGTGTGAAGCTCACCCTAATTTTAAAAAATGTTAAATAATTGAAAAAAAACAAAGAACCCTCAAAGCAGTGGCTTAACTTGAAAAAGCCAAAACCCTAGGTAAGGATGGTTTATGTCAGAAAAAAAAAAAAACTGTTAGCACTTGCTATGGCTTGAATCTTGTCCCCTTAAAAGATACTGAAGTCCCACCCTCAGAATGTGTGAATGTGAACTTATTTGAAAGTAGGCTCTTTGCAGATGAACAAGTTAAGATGGTCAGTAGGTCATTGGGGTGTGCCCTAATCCAATATGACTGTTGGCCTTAGAAACAGGGAAAATTTGGACACAGAGACAGAAATAGATAAAGGGAAGAGGATGTGAAGACACAGAAGACAGAGAAAGACCCATGGATACCGGATTCTCCCACGCAGCCCTTAGGAAGAACAAACCCTGTCCAATGTTGGCCTTCTGACCTCCAGAACTGTGAGATGATAAATTTCTGTTGTTTGAGCCACCTAGTTTTTGGGACTTTGTTAGGGCAGCTCCAGGAAACCAAGACAGTCTGAGTGGCCTCTTGATGCCTAAGTTGGCCGCCATGGATGGCCTGACACTCCCTAGTAGACTCCACCTCCAGAAGGCTGCAGAAAGGTGGTATTCCTGCCTCCGCCATTTGAGTGTGAACTGAATCTAGTGACTGGTGCTGGCTAATAGGATGTGGTGAAGATGATGGGATTAGATCACCTCACAGGGTAGCACCCTTGACATTAATCTGCTGGCACACGGCTGTGTTGCAGAGGCCCAGTAGGAGCTGACGGTGGCCTCCAGACAGCAGCCATGGGCACATGCTACAAAACATTCCCAGGCCAACACTTCAGAGGTAGGCCAGGGAGTGCACAAGCCACAGGCACCACATAGTGACAGGTAGAACGCAGGTATCACACCAACAATCACACCAACAACCACACAAGCTGGGAAGCAGGCTCTTCCCCAGTGCACCGTGAGCTGTGAAACACCTCGCTGACACCTTGAAGACCTAGGTGTGATGCTAGAGACCGTGAAGTCGAGGAGCCAGTACAGTTGTGCCAAGGTTTCTGATCCACAGAAACCACGAGATGCATGCGTGTTGTTTTCAAACACAAAGTCAGATGGCAATTTGTTATGCAGCAATAGATAACCAACATATGCTCCTTATATCCTATAGATGTAAAATGTCAGGTTTCTGGATTCTTGTCCTGACGGCTTGCAGTTGCTAGGAAGAATAATAGGAAGCCTTTGTCAGGGCCAGGGCCAAACTCAGAACGTCTGGGGGTGGGGCTTAGGCAGGGGCAGGAACCCAGAGGAGGACTGGAAGGAGAGACCCTGTCCTGGGGCTGTGCTCATCTGACATGACAGCAGACTGAGGAATCTTTCACAGTCCGTGTACAAGAATGGGGCTTTACCTTGCATCTCCTGTTTCCTAGAAAGAATTCCCTTATTCAAGAGAATTCAACTCAGAGAATAATGTTCAACCATCCAGAAATGCATCACTACAAGAGGGGGCATTTTTTCTATCCATGATATCTTCTGCTTCGTTTGTTTTATGGCTTTTACTGAAAGTTCCTGAAGTTTGCCACAAAAATCAACTCACCAATGCCTTGTGGATTTTGTTTCCTTTTCTACTGAGATCCTAATGCTTCAGATGGACAGGTTTTTGATAAGAAGTAAAAGAAAGGACCCAATGCAGGTGACCTAGCTTCAGCTTCATCTAGGATGCCAATAGTAGAAATTAAATATTAAATAGGAGTATAAGGGGAAGGTGTTAATTACCCATGTATTTCTGGTCTTACAGATATTTTCAGTAAAAGCCTGGTTTCGTTTGCTTTTGGTTTTTGTCGATCAAGGTAGCTGAGAATTGCTCTTGTATTGCTGAGAGAGTTTCGGAATGTGCCAACTTCACCAGCCTGTGAAGCCAGTTCACATTACATTACACTACTGCCAAAATCAAGAGGCCTTCCAGCCCCCATTTGCCTATTCATTCATTTATTTATTCAAAAATATGCATTGGGTAGAGGAGATAGATACAATGGCAAACACAATCAGCCAGGTTCATGGCCTCATGAACTTATGGTTTAGTTGGGAAGACTGACATCAGTCATATAATCAGACCACACTACAGTGTGACCCAAGCACAGCTCCAGGCGCTGCAGGGAAGGCGCCAATAAGGGGACAGATCTGGGACTGAACTCCAAAGGTCGAGAGGAATTAAGCCATCAGAATGCAGGGGGAAGAGCATTTCTGGCAGAGAGGGAGGCAAGAAGGAGTGATGCAAGCATATGAGGACAGAAGGAAGCTGCTTCTCTAGAGAGCAAGGGAAGTGTGTCTGGACAAAGGCTGGGATAAAGGAGGACTCTCGTAGGAAATTTTGTACAGATTTCTTGTTAGAAGTGGCAGGCTTAACACATCCATTGAGTCACCCTTCTTCCTGAAATATCACTAAAACAACAAAAAAGTTTCTTTTTTTTTTTTTTTAACAGCATAAACCTTCAAGGATATAATGAAAGAAGAGAGAACAGCAATAAAATTGTATAAGCAGGTGAACCTAAACAGGGAAAGCAGAGAAGCAATCTAATACATGCCTCAGCCCCTGCAAACTCCATGACAAGGTTTTATGCAGGTGGTTCAGACACCCAGACCCCAGGCTTATTCCCCACTTGACTCCTAACACCTCCTTCGGGAAGGAGACTAGAAGAACCTTCTAGAGAAGAAGGTTCTGACTCTGGTCAGTCAGAGATGAACACTTAGCATTTCACCTTAGGGTACAAACACTTAGAGAGCATTAAGAGTACAACATGGGGCCAGGCATGGTGGCTCACATCTGTAATCCCAGCAGTTTGGGAGGCTGAGGTGGCCAGATCACCTGAGGTCGGGAGTTCGAGACCGGTCTGACCAACATGGAGAAACCCTCGTCTCTACTAAAAATACAAAAAAAATTAGCCAGGCATGGTGGCGCGTGCCTGTAATTCCAGGTACTCAGAAGGCTGAGGCAGGAGTATTGCTTGAACCCGGGGGGCGGAGGTTGTGGTGAGCCGAGATCATGGCATTGCACTCCAGCCTGGGCAACAAGAGCGAAACTCTGTCTCAAAAAAAAAAAAAATAAAAAAGTGTACAACATGGGAGTGTCCCCAAAGATGCATCCTGGGCCATTACCCTGCAGTGGAGATTGACCCTTCCAGTGGCCACACAGCCAGCAGCCCCACCCACATACAGAGCTTAGAGCTTGCAGTCTGCTTTTCGAGGCCTGGCACTTAGATGGAAACCGATTGCCAAGGATTATCAGACAGTCGGGGAAACAGCTGCCTGGCATCTGGGAGCTCTAAACAAAGGCAGCTCCTGGCACCACCCCAAGCAGCTCTGACTTAATAGTCTTGGGATGGGGCCTGGAGAATGTTTGTTTCTTTCTTTGTGTGTTTTGTTTGTGTTGTCGGTGAGTTGCTTTTAAACTCTCCAAATGATTCAATGTTCAGGTGGGACTGAGAACAGCTGATACAGTCCATTGAAAGAGTATGGAGCTCAAAACACCTGTGTTCAAGTCATCATCCACCAGTTGGCAGCCATTGCTAGCTATAGGTTTGCACATACAGATGAGAGCATTAGGATTACCCCAGAGCTTGCAAAAAGGCAGAGCTCCACCTCCAGCAGATCTGATACAGCAGCATCAGGTGAGGCCCCAGAATCTGCACCTCTAACAAGTTACCAAATGGTGCTGATGCTGCTGCTGCAGGGGTCACACTGTGAGAACCCCTGCCTTAGTGCTAAGTGTGCTGGGCGTGGATGCAGACCCAGATGCTCAACTCCTGATTTTTCCATTCACTGGCTGTGCAATAACAGGAATATTACCTAAATTCCCCCATCTTCACTTCCCGCATCTATAAAATCTGCATCCTAATGCACTCACTCAAGGTGCTCTTGTGGGATGACAGGAGAGAACCCAGGAGAGCTGAGAGCTCCTTGCTGGATGCGGAGCATGGCTTTGTGTTGTTACTGGGCGTCTCTCTCAACCTCACCTTCAATAGAGCCCAAATTAAATAAGGTGAATAGAGCCCTGAAACTTTAGAAGGTGCAAATGGAAGCTCAGCTTACACATGACACTGCTTTGAAAACGACAAAGTGCCACATTAGTGTGAACCACCCAGATATTGTTACTATCACAAAGGAACTGGGGTAATCTCAGTGTTCTGCTTAATTCACTTTTTTTTTTTTTTTGAGACAGTCTCGCTCTGTCGCCAGGCTAGAG
>NW_026652276.1:6584098-6627991 GCF_009828535.3 Hylobates moloch
CTAAAGAGGGTTTTCATTACTGCTTTTTAAACTGAGTAGCCTGAAGCCAACAACACTGCCTACAACAGCGCGCTGAGCCTCCAGCTCCACATAGGTGAGATGGGAAGAAAAACCTTACTTCCCAGGGCCATTTTAAAGGTCAAACAAATTCTCATCAAAATGTTCTATACTGAAATTTACTATGTAGAAAGGTGAGCAGATGTTAATCGTATCGTTACAACGATGGATGTATAACTCTTGGAATTAAGAGTCAACATGAAAGAGGTGACATCTCGGGTTTCATAGGCATGATGGCCTTCCACTCGCGTTCACTATGACAAGATTACCTAGCGGTCTTTCCATTTATGGTGCTCTGGAATGCTTAACTTATAAAATTCTGGGTTCAAATTTGCAGTATTCTGGGAAAGAAATTGTCCAACAAATGTTATAAAGCTATTAGAGCTTTATATTTAGCTTTAAATTTTTTTTTATTTAGACCCAGATGTCTGTGTTCTTCAACAGATACACATGGGCTCCAACGCTGGGCCAGGTCCTATGGCAGGAGCTGAGGCTGCACAAGGGAGAAGATCTGGCGCCACCCTCAAGGGTCTACTGGATGGTGCAGGCAAAGGAAGGAGCCAGCCCCATGCAGTGTGGCTCACCACGATGGCAGAAGCAGGCTGCTGTGGAGCTGCAGAGGACAGCTCAAGGCCAGGTGTGGGCTGGGTACCAGAGAAGTGCCTCCAAAGGAGGTGGCAGGCAACCTCAAAGGAGTGGATGGGCAGGGGGCCCCTGGGTCCCAGGAAACCTCTGCAATGAGAGAAGGGGTGCTGTTTTGGGGGAAATGCAAAGAGACTCAAACACTGTTTAACCTGTCCTCCCCAGCCACTGTCACTTGGTATTGCAAGGGTACAATTTATCGCCACGTCAGCTGTTTTCCTTTCCATGCATCCTTCCTGTCCTCATCTTTATGCATACATGTTTCACATGGTTGCAAGCATAACATGAATGCAGGTTATGTACTTTTCACTTAACTTTGTATTTTTAGTTTGCTCAAAGTTGGCATAATTATACATTCAGTGACAGTATAAAAGTTCTACAGTTAATGCAACTGATCTATCTCAGCGTTACTACGTTGTTGGCAGCTTCTATTGTTTTAACCGCTATAAATCTTGGTGCATTCCCATATTTATGGATACACCTTCGGCTTCATCAATCATGGTTGTATAATAAAATGAATAGGAGAAAACAGACCCTGACCTTGAATCCTAGCTTTGCCACTTCCTGGCTGTGACCGTGGATGAGTCATTTCACCTCCCTGTGATTCATTTCCCCATCTGTAAAATGGGAACAATGACACTATCTACCTTAGAGGGTTGTTGTGAGGGTGAAAGGAATGAATGCATCAGTGCTTAGAACATTCTCCAGCACATGGGAGAATATATTAAGATTGTCAACCTAAATAACGGAGAGAGGCTGTCTAAAAAAAGAGATGTTTTACTTGAGAATAGAGCATTACTATACGCAATGCCATAGTAAACTACGTGTGTGTTCAGGAAGGTAAAGAGGCGAAAGTTTTCAAAGGAAAAAAATGTGGAGGATTATGTAATTATTTTGAAATAATTATCCTTGGTGACAAAGATCCATAACAAGGGTGACGCCATTCCAAGGTTGGACAGACAGTGGCTGGGCAGATACCCTTGCAGAAGTATTTTTCGAGAGAGATTGTGACAGACTCTGCGCAAGGTTGTGGTTTTTATAGTCTTTTGATGCTATCAGGCACACAAATATGAGAACCCTCTCTTCATGGCCTTCCCTGTCTCTATTTGTCAGGGTTGTCTTAACATTAGTGACTCCATTTTGATTCTGACAACTTTCACACTGTTAAATAAAATATTCTTGTTCATCTTTGCATCTGTTAGTTGATAGCAAAGTAGTGCTCTATGGGTTAAAATAGTTTTTTTTTTTCCACGAATCTGTTGAGTTTAATTTTTTTCTAATCAATTTCCGTAAGTTCTTTATGGACTCTGGTATTTTCTGGTAGTATTTATCTTAGCCTGTCCTCATTTATATATTTTAAACATTTGTAATTACCAAATCTTTTGAATATCTGTTTTTTGTGATTTTTTATTACATCAAAGCTCATAAATTAATCTTGTATTTAAATTCTAATAGTCAATTCCATTTTTTCGGCATAATTTGATTTATTATTATAATTTTATTTTAATATATAGTGTTTTATTTTTCCAATAATTTACTATTAAATTATTTCATTTGTTTGGTAAGCATTAGTTCAGGGAGCACTTGAAAATGTTGGAGAAGATAAAATTTCTCTACTTTAAATATAAACAACTAATATTACAATGTATCATATTGAGGTCATAAATATGGACTGGAACATTTCTACTTTAAAATTTATTGAGTATTTCTTTATGACCTTGGAAAAAATATAATCACTTCCCATAAATATTATTTTGCTTCTTGGAAAACAGCTAACACATTTATGCCGCCTCATAGTTTACAAAGCTCTTTTGTATCCCTCATGATCCCCAGACAGCAATTTGAGTGGTTGCTGTTGTCTGAATTTAGACGGCAGTGAGTCACAATCTCATGTAATGATTGTATTTCTGTCTATTTCTCTCATATGTCTAATAAATTCTTCTTTACATATTTTGTTGCACGTTGCTCAGTGCATGGAAAAAGGAAATTATTGAGCAGCTATTTATACCCGTTATCGTGTGAGTACCTTCACATACAATCCATTTAATTCCATGACCTTGTGGGGTCACTAATGCTATTTCTGCTTCTAGGGATGAAGAAAACAGTGCAGAGAGGTCCTGGTGTCCCCAGACTGGCTGATAGCAGGTCACTGTTGTCGTTGTTGTATTTTTATTTTTTATTTTTTATTTTTTTTGAGATGGAGTCTCATTCTTATTGCCCAGGCTGGAGTGCAATGGCGTGATCTGGGCTCACTGCAACCTCCACCTCCCAGCTTCAAGCGATTCTCCTGCCTCAGCATCCCAAATAGCTGGGACTACAGGCACCCGCCACCACACCCGGCTAATTTTTGTATTTTTAGTAGAGACGGGGTTTCACCATGTTGGCCAGACTGGTCTCAAACTCAGGTGATCTGCCCACCTTGGCCTCCCAAAGTGCTGGGGTTACAGGTAAGCAGGTCACTGTTAAGAGTTCAAATTCACACCTAATTCTCAACTCCAGGCTCTGTGGCCACCATAGTGCCCTAGTACATATCTGAAGATGACCTTTCATGATGAATTCTATACAAAATAACAAGATTTCTCACAATACTGTACAACTTCTTAATTTCAATTTAATCTTCTATTAATTTTAGATGTCTGTGTCCTTTTTGCTTTCTACTGTTTTTTTCCCATCATCATTAAGCATTGTGTAGTGGGTTTGTTGGATTTCTTTGTGGCTTTTTTTTTTGGCTTTTAATGTAATCTTATCAAAACATTTTGTTTTTAGTGGTGAGATCGAGACTATATAGATGAATTGCTATACACATTCTTTTTGTTTTAATACATCAAAATGCGCATTATAAAATTTTGTAGATTCTCTACAAAATCTCATTGCAGAGATTTTGGAAAATGCTATAAATCACAATGACCCCTGTAGCCAGAAAGAATCATTCTTAACATTTTTGTTTCACAGAAAATTGATGTACTGAATATAGTTTTATGTCCTTTTTTTCACTTAACATTGGCTGTTGAGAATTTTTTCATGCTGTTGAAAACATGGATTTTCATACAAGGGATGTATTGTAATTTTTCAATCATCCTCACCCTTTAAACTATCTATGTTGTTTCCAATTTCTGCTTTTATAAATACAGCTGAAATAAACAGTGTTGAAGTTAAAGCTTCGACTGTATCTCTGGTTGAGTCCATCGATGGATTCCTGGAAGCAGAATTAGGCAAAGATTGTGAATAATCTCAAGATCCTTGTGGCATATTACCTCATCACTTTTCATTAAAAATCCCCTAGTTTATAATCTCATTCTCTGTGCATGAGGAAGCACTCTTCCCCCCAGTAGTCCCCCACTCCCTACCCACCCGACACACAAGTCTGGAAAAGTTGTGCTAATCCTCTGCTGCCATAGATGAAATGGCACAGACTTTCAAGTCAGGGAGACACAGAATCCAGGCTGTACTCCGGCTCTAGGCCTTAAAATTGGCAAGTCACGTAACCTCTAGGCACCTCAGTGTTTCCCTCGCATGACAGGCACGTTTAACAATCGTGCAACCAATGCTATCCCCCTCCCTGGGGAAGGCCAGATGGTGGGGAGATTTCAGACATGTCTGGTTGCAGTCAGCCTACCCAGATCTCATTAACTCCCTGCAGAATGGGCTCACCCAGGCTCCACAGACACCTAAGAACACGAGCAGGCTTTTGGGGGTCCATGACTCCACTACAAAATCTTAAAAGTGTCCTTTGTAAAATAGAGTTTGTGTTATAGGATAAAAATACTGTTTCTCTCCAAATAGCTGTGAGATGGTGTGAGACACTACTGTGCTTAGCAAAACAGACACAGTGACCATGGGAATCACAGGAACATTCCGGGGACAGGGGCTGAGTGCACCCAGGCACTGGCCATGCACCAGCTGCATGAGAAGTACCCTCCGCAGACCTGCCTCTCCACAACCATCCTGCACCAGATAGTACCACACTGGAGACATAAGGAAAGAGGCCCAGGGAGGCAAGGACCGCTCAGTCAGGATGTGGAGGGCGAGACTGGATCCGAGGCTCGATCCGAGGCGGGCCCCGCAGTGATAGCGCTGTCATCTCATGGTGATATCCAGACTGAGTTCCACTGCGGAGGGAACAGGGCATCCTTTCTCTCCTGACTTTGCTGTTGCCACGGCAGCCACCCCACACTGCCTTGTGTGGCGAGAAGCTGGCTGTAGAAATCTGAAAACTGCTCTCCTGCTCTGGGTCAGGGCAGCCCCCCACCACCTGCTCTGGCCGATTTGAAGAGAGTTGATGAAAAGAGTTCAGTGTAGAAAAGGAAGGCCAGGCAATGCCAGTGCCATCGCCACAGTCAGCACACGCAGGAGGTGCAGCCCCCAGCCCGGCTGCCCCGACCTTGCAGACCCTGCCGGGCTGTGCCTCTGGTATCAGTGTGCTCTAAAATATGTAGAGGGATATAGACTCTCCCTTTACTCTCAATTCAGAAATGAGAAAGAGAGAGAATTGTGAAAGTGAATTGGGTGCGTCGCTCTCCTGTTGAGCATTCAGTGGTGTCATGTTAATAGTTTTGAAATGGCCACGTCAAGAGAATTTACACTGCAGAAATTGGCAACCACTGCACCTCCTCTTCCCCAGAGCTGGCTTGTTAAACATTTTCCATGACACTGGGATGGTCCCTCCTCCAGGCCTGCTGAAATCACTCCGGTGGTCAAGTTCACATAGACCCCCATCAGCTAATTCCTTCCCCTTCCCCGGCATCTCTTTGAGTTTAGCTTTGTCCTGCCCTTAAGTCCATAAATGACTTGCCTGTCTTCCCCTTAAGAATATAGATCAGTTAGTATTTGATTTATCATCATACCTATCCAGATCAATTTTTGGAACAGACTCTAGTTTTCTAAATAGCTTCCAATTTGTCCATATCCCACAACTACCGCATTAGACACAATGGGCAATGCTGCAGGGGTTAACAGTGACAACAGAGATAAAACACTTAGTATTTTAGACAGGGTTTTGAAAAACACTTTACAGTGAAAAAGGACCGTATAATAGTTTTTACAGTCCTCACAGCCCAGACAGCAGAGCCATAAGTCACAAAATGTAAAAAATAGGGGGAAGATCATACACAGATCTTTGGGATTAAGGACCATTTTATTGCTCGTTAGTGCCAGATTGTGGTTTCTAGTCTGAATTACTTAACATTTAGAGCAGAAAGAAAGGAGGAACAGTTCTAAGTGGGACCATCCAAGAAGAATCTTGGCTGAGGCTCCCGCACCCACCCCAGCCCCCTACAAAATGCTTTCTTTTTTTCTCTGTAGACTTGATTGTCCCATGGGAGCTGATTGCATAAGGAAGAATATTTTCCTATAATTGTCAGCACAACATTTCATAAAACGGCCTCTAGCTAGGTTTTTAATAGACAGTGGCCGGTTCTTTGGGGGTATTTGAGCATTCTCACGCCTTTGAGAGAGTCCCCACCACGTCTGTCAATGCTCAAGTCCAGCTAAAGATTCAGATGGCCAAGGGAAAACAGAAGTCTTCTACCCTGTGAACCACGAAGTCTGTACATTTCACAGTGGTAAAAGCCGATTGGCTACTGAATTTCCCCTTGATTACTACTGAACACATAATTGCTATACAATTAAAATGTAATTATACTGTCAAAGAATAATTCTACAGTTACCCTAGCATAGTGATTTACAAAACTGAAAACATTTTTAAAAGACTTCTGAAAGTTCCTTTCCACATCGCGTTGCTAAATCTTTTACTAATTAGTGCCTTTCTGGGCATCTCTCCAAGAGCTTCTTAGCTGCCACGCTTTTAAGGTCAACTGTACAAATATTAGCTTATCATCTACTCAGGGCTTCTGAAAACATGATATTAGTTATCAGGAGTGATCTAATTATTGCTTTGTTTGGAGAATAGATAATAAATCCTTTGTGCTTCTGAAACATCGCACATTCCCAGCGCTCTAAACCTTTCATAATTCCTTTGGATAAAGAATTACCAACTCTTCCTTGAGACTCTGAAGAAGGAAAAAATAGAAAGGAAGGAAGGAAAGAAGGGAGAGAAAAAGAAAGAGAAAAAGAGAGAGACAGAGAAGAAAAGAGATGAAATGAAAACAGGCTTTGCTTTCGAGGTTCCCAGGAGGGTTCCAGGGCTCAGTGTTGTGGCAGCCTCTGTTTCTCCCCCTCTGTTTGTTCCTCTGCTGCTTCCTGGGTTCCCTTTCTCCTACCCTAGTCTTCTGTCTCCTCCTCCCATTCTTTCTTTAAGTTTCTTCCTTCCTCTCATCTTTGCTTCCTGTGAAACCTCATGGAGAAAAGTTAGTCCTCCCACCAGGCTCAGCTTCAGGTCTCTGCTACAGACCTGAAATCAGATAATTTTAGAAAACTGAGTACTGTATGTTTAGTTGTGTGTAATTGAAACTTTGCTTCACTCACAAGATCTGGTTTTGTTTGTTTTCTTGTATATGCCAGGGGAAGTGCCATCTGAGAGCCCATTTTTCTTTCTTAATGATCATTTACTAAATGTTAGATATCTGCACTTTTGTGCCACAGGGAAAAGGGAATGATTAGTTTTGTAATTCTTGCTGTGGAAAATTCTTTGAAGCAATGGAATCAGCTAAGCCTGGCCTGTTTGTTGTATTCTCAAATGTTCCTCATCTCCAAAGGGACATTTGAAGTCTTCATAGGCTGGGGGCAGTGGCTCATGCCTGTAATCCCAGCACTTTGGGAGGCCGAGGCAGGTGGATCACTTGAGGTCAAGTAGTTCAAGACCAGCCTGGCCAACATGTTGAAACCTTATCTCTACCAAAAAACACAAAAATTAGCTGGGCGTGGTGGTGTGTGCCTGTAATCCCAGCTACTTGGGAGGCTGAGGCAAGAGAATTGCTTGAACCTGGGAGGCAGAGGTTGCAGTGAGCAGAGATGGCACCAGTGCACTCTAGCTTGGGCGACAGAGTGAGGCTGTGTCTCCAAAAATAATAATAAATAAATAAAAATAAACAATCTTCATAGAATTTGAGGTTTGGACATGCAAATCATGTGGAACTCATAGTCTTTTTCTTAAATTATGAGCAACAGAAATGAAGGTTAGGTTGACTAAGGAAAAAGTAGAAGGTTCTTAAGTTATAAGGATTAGAAGTAAATCAAATAGATTAAGGAAAATGTGGGGTTATATGACATATGGGTTCTGGAGTGTCTCCAGGAGCCAAGAACTGGAGTGAGTGGGATACAGGATGGGGAAGGCTTGGAGGACTCTCCATGGCTCTTCTGCTCATTTGCCTCATTTGCTTTCTCTTTGTAGGCAGCCTTCCTTTACTTCCTTGGGCACTTGGATAGGGCACAGACACTCACGCGCAGCTCTGCAAGGCGCATTGCCAGCTGCCTGCTGGTTGCCCAAATGGAATTTCACTTCATACTCTTGAGGTAAAAACTGGCCTAGGTTGGGTCCGGTGTCCAACCCCAGAGATACCCAGATACTGCCGGGGGGTCGAGTCAGGTACAGCAGAGACCACCTTCATCTGTAGTCAGCCACAGTATCACACTGACAACACCTTGCTAGAGCGTGGGAGAGCAGAAACCACCTCACCTCAATCCTCCTTTCCCAGCTTCATGGCCCTTCACACGTCTTTCTCCCCACCTTAGTTTCCTTGAGAACAAATCTGTGCTGTTAATTTCAGAGAGTGATGGAAATTGCATACGTAAATGTAAATACTCTAAAACAAATAGGAAATGACTTTGTTTTACTAATCTGAAAGCATTGATAAACTTCCTGAAGGAATACATTGATTGTCACCTGCAGTTGGCTTGTGGGGATGTCATATTAAATGCAGCCTAGAACCAGTAGGATCTGCTGGTTGTCCCCAGTGAAGACTCAGGGCCAGAAATGCCTACGGGGTCTTCTAGCACAACCTACAAATAAAAATGCTAAAAATAATGTACAGTGCTTTCCATTTCAAATAGGCTACAGTGAGAATGTTCAACATTGGGTGGTAACTGAAGTAGTCAAACTGGACTTCTCATGGCGAGAAAACGGAGCTCCATATTGACCAGCACCACTGTGACTCTTTTAGTGACTCTTTAGAACCTTGTAAAATATTATCTGCACCGTATAAAAAAGAAGAGGTTGTAAATAGAAGCATGCCGTATTTTTAAATATTTATTTATTTATTTATTTTGAGCGCAGGGTCTCACTCTGTCACCCAGGCTGGAGTGCAGTGGTGCAATCACAGCTCACTGCAGCCTCGACCTCCCTTGGCTCAGGTGATCCTCCCACCTCAGCCTCCTGAATAGCTGGGGCTACAGGCACGCACCCTCACGCCTGGCTAATTTTTGTATTTTTTGTGGAGATGAGGTTTCACTATGTTTCCCAAGCTGGTCTCAAACTCCTGGGCTCAAGCAAACCACCCGCTTCGGCCTCCCAAAATGCTGGGATTAAAGGCATGAACCACTGTGCCTGGCCTCATATTTTTTAAAGATGCAAAAATAATAATATCATTTATAATCATGACAATTCTCATTGCTTATGCTATATATCAAGCACTATGCTACATGCTTTATGGATGTTATCTTGAAATGAATTCTGTGACATAGGGTTGCCATCTTTCTTTTGCAGTGGGGGATCCTGAAACTCAAGAAAGCTGCATGACTCTAGAAGAGCTCACGTGAGTCCTGGGTAGCCAGGACCAGCCGGTGGAACTCCCGCTCAGGGACACACTGCGGGACAGAACGTAGCAGCTGCCTAAAGACCGATGCTCAGCGATTTGTGCTTTTAAGTATATTTTCTTAAGATGACCCTACATGTAAGAGGAAAGAGAGGGCTAAGCATCTTCAAACAAACAAACAAACAAACAAACAAACAAACAAAAACCCCCGAAAAATTTGGACCTTGGAAGGCAGTATTTCAGCTCGTATAGTGGGAGCTGAAAATATCCTTGATTTACTGAGTTTGCAAGAAGAAAACAGAAAAAGACAGCAGAGGTCAGTGTGGATTTTGGAGGGAGGGCTTTGCCAGTACTGAAAACAGTGATTTGCACTGAGTTGGGACAGAAGGTTCTTCCCAGCATGCTCTTCACAAAAGCAGTGAGAAGCGAGGAGGCTTCACTGAGCTCTGTCAACCAGGAGACAGGAAACCCCAGGGATGAGAAGGTTAGAGTCTTTCCAGCTATGGCTGAAGGACTTGTGGGCTGAGGTAGGAGCCCGAGGGGTTGGAGGCACCATACACCAGAGGTCCTGAGGGGAGAGCTGCTGAAGATTAACAGAAGAGGGCTGAGAGCTTCTGGAGGGTGCCTGGTTTGGCCAATGAGATTGGCCTGAGATTCATTTTGGGAAGAGCTTTAGCTGACCAAGGACAAGGTGCCATTGACATGGCCAGCCTGGGCAATATGGTGAAACCTATTTCTACAACAAATACAAAAATTAGCTGGGCGTGGTGGCGGGTGCCTGTAGTCCCAGCTACTCCGGAGGCTGAGGTGGGAGGATCACCTGAGGCCTGGGAGGTTGAGGTTGCAGTGAGCCACAACTGCACCACTGCACTCCAGCCTGGGCCACAGAAGGAGAACCTGTCACTTTGTCTGTTCCTGACAGAGTTCCTAAAACCCTTGTCAATGGGGGCACCAGGAGAATCTTTTGTTCTAATGTTTGGCTTTGACCCTGGTTCCTCACACAGAGCTCCTAATCCCTTGGAATTTCCTGAGTGACAGAAGCATCTTTTGTCCTAATGAAGTGTCCTTGGTGGGCTCCTGGACAGCGTCAGGATGGGGGGCTGCCTGCAAGGGGAACCACCGTGCAATTAGAGGATTGGAACTTTTGAATCTGTGCCCTCACCCCCTGGCATCTAGGGAAAGGTGAGGGACTGAGGTTGAGTTGATCACCAATGGCTGATGATTTAATCCATCATGCCTATATAACAAAGTCTCCATATAGCCCCCAAAACTGGGTTCAGAGAGCTTCTGTATAGCTGAATGTGAGAAGGCGCCTGGAGAGGGGCGCCTAGGAAAATCCCTGCCCTCCCTCACACGCCGCCATACGCACCCCTTCCGTCCGACTGTTCATCTGTGTTCTTTGTAATATCCTTTATGCTAAATGCATAAACATAAGGAAGGTGTTTCCCTGAGATCTGTGGAGCCCTCTAGCAGATTAATTGAACCTGAGGAGGGCGTCATGGAAACCCCTAGTTCATAGCTGGTCAGTCAGAAGCACAAGTGACAACCTACTACCTGTGGTTGGCGTCTGAAGTGGCGGGCAGTCTTGTGAGACTGAGCCCTCCGCCTGTGGGACCTGATGCTGTCTCTAGGTAGATCATGCCAGAACCGAATTGGATTAGAGGATGCCCAGCTGGTATCTGCTGAAGAATGGGTTGCTGGTGGGGACAAATCCCCACAGTGCATTTTGGTGACCAGAGGGGAAGTATTCTGTATTGAGTCTAAGAATAGGCAAACGTTTGTGTTTTCTTCAGACCTACCTTGAATTCTTGTCTCACCTCTCCCTCTTCCGCCCTGCTTTCACTTGGCTAATCCCTTTTGGTCCTAAAAATCTTGGGTTATTTTCTTCAGGAAGCGTTTGCAGCCCCCTGGGCCAGCCTCTGAACACCCACTTGCAGGCTTCCTCCTATCACTTTTGTCACATTACATTGGCATCGCATTTATGGGCTGTTCTTGGCCTTGGAGCACATGCTCCTCAGGGGAATGTGTCTCACTTCTTACTGCATCTCTAGCAGCTAGGAGAGTACCTGGTGCAAAGTAGTTGTTCAGTGAGTTTGCTGAGCTGTACCAAATAGCCTTGGTGGCAGGAATGGAAGCATTGCTAGGAGTAGCTGTCGTGACACACATTGGGAAGAAGCCTCCGTGAAAAGGATGCACTCCTGAGCTGTGGAATAATTCAAATCTGCCTGATCCAACAGTGACCTGGGCAGAGGAATCCAGGCGCGGCTGCCCACCAGCTCACACAGCACCACCTTGCCGCAATGGCAAAGACGCGGTTTTGAAGTCCTGCAGCTCGCCAGCCTGGAAATTAGGTGATTCTTGATGTTTGGGCTTTAAGGCATTGTATTATTCAAAATATTTGCATATAGTTAAGTTGTATTAATTTAAAAATAATATATAATTTCAAATTTGCATAATTTGAATTCACAAACAGTATTTATCATTCAATCGTAAGCAACACACAGAAGTGGTCTGATCACCCCTGAAACTAGAGCTGAAGGGAGCTGGGCCAGCAGAGGACCAGGAAGGCAGAAGCAGGTGGAGCACCTGACACGGCTGGGCTGAATCATCAGGCCACGCGTCCCCAGGGAGGGGGTGAGCACCGCACTGACAATGTTGACAGCAGCTGATTTCTTTGATTTTTCTAGGCACAGTAAGGCCCTGAATGTGTTATCCAGTTTAATCCTCACAGTGCCATGCAGGGTGGGTTCTGTTACCAATGAGGAAACTGGGATACAGAGGGAAGTGGAGGCGTCTTGCTCAAGATCGTACTGTGAGGATAGTCGGTGTCTCAAGCCAGCGCGCTGACTGTAGATTCGTGTGCTTTCCTGCTCCATCTCCACCCTGGCCCCCGTACTCCTCTCTAACTCGTGAATTGATGTTGTTACCTCTTAAGAAAACCTTATACAGAGTCGGCTGAATTCAACAAAGCCTTCTCGGGCACCCACCGTGTTAGGCAGCAGTTCCTCCCTGCACTCAAGGCGTTCGCTGTACAGAAATTTGAGTTGCCCAAAGTTGACCTTGCTGGACTGTGGGTGCTTTCGAGAGTCTCTAAAGCCCAGAGTGAAACAAACAAAAAGTAAACGAGAGCTTCAGTGCTCTAGAAATTGTGCGCGGTGAACAGTCCAACGCAACCTACAACTGGAGCCTGGACAGGGATGGCCACAGACACGGCACTGGAACAAAGACCATCCGTGGCCTAGGCATGCTGCTGTGTTAGACAATTCTGCCACCCTTTAATTATACTAGCTTATTGGCAGTGGCTTTTATGACCGGGCTAGGCAGTTTGCCCCCTGTCCACAAATGTCTACTCACCAAAGAGATGTGGTTGTTCTAAAAGAGAGATGCTGGTTTTGTGCTGTGGCAGTGAAACAAGACACTGCGGTGTTTCAGCTTTTCCTTGTTCCTCTCTGAAACAGTTCAGCAGGCTGGCATCAGCTAAAGACTCTTAATAACATGATATGCGTATCCGGTCAACCTCATTCTCTGGAGGGAAATTTGCAGTGAAGTTTCTGTGACTGTGATCAGAGCTCCCCAGTGTTCATGGCAAATACCAAATCGAAGGCAGACTTGCCGCAGGACCGTCTCGTCTCCATCCACAGAACTCCGTGTTCTCTGGTTTCTCGAATGCAAACCAAACCAAACAAAATAATAGATTTTCCCTTAAGATTGAACATAGAGAGGTATTGTTGAAAACTGAAACTCCATGAATTTAAGGAGGCAGGGCCTTAAACTAAGTTGGTCCTAGATTAGGATAAGGGTTGTTATGGGTTTGGGGGACAGTAGATTTCTCTGAGTTAAATGAAAGTTGGTCGCACTGTATGGAGCCGCAGTAGCAGCAACCACAGGCATCCTGAAAAACGTGTGCTGCAAGATCTTGGGGGACTGAAGATGACAAATGAATGGAACTTCAGAACATAATCCTGGTTTTTATGTCCATTTACATCCACTTAACTTTGAGTTCTGTTCTTATCAAGTGTAAATAGAAGAACAATAGCAACCTACTTTGCAGTGTCTTTATATTGAGATGATTGGGAAGAAACTCAGCCCAGGGATGGTATATAGAATGTTTAAAAATATCATCAATATGATAAAAGATTAATATTTCTATACACAGCTCTTAAATAAGAAAGAAAACCAAGAGAAAAATGGGCAATGCATATGAACAAGCAATTAATGGAAGAAATACAAATGGCTATTAAATTTAGGAAAATGCTTAAACTTACTCTCAATGAAAGAAATGCAATTAGAGTGGGGAAATATTTTTTTCTGCCAAATTGGAAACATGAAATTGAGGCTGTCTGGTGTAGTGAGGGTAGGGGGATATAGATACAGTTGCACACTAAATTTGTAGATTGAGGTAAGTGTTTCAAAGATCCTTTTAAAATTATATATAAACATTTTAAGTTTCTCATCCTTTGGTAGAATTCCGCTTCCAGGAATTTGTGGCTGTGGAATGGTAGCTCAAGTGCATGAAAGTGTATATATAAAGATACTTTAAAAAAGGTTTTGCTGGAAAAGTGATATCAAAAGGGAAAAAAAATCCCTTTCATTACCTCTCCAAATTGAAACGTGTTTAAATTTCTTTCCTACTGTGCTGGACAAAACTTTATGTAGCAACACAAAATGTTAATTTTGCAGTTTAACTTGACCTCTTTAGAAACTATTCCAACTGTGGTTGAATTTTAAATCTTTACAGCAAACTGTTTTTTGAAGGAAAAGTGCAAATCTTGCCAAGAGTAGAAACTCATGTCTGGGTACCAATTAGACCATGCTTATGTTGTTATGGTGACCCTGTCATTTAAAAAATTGTAAACTAATATCTTGGAAGAGTTAATGAGCTCCATAAAATGACTGGATTACATTCAGGGAAAAGAAACTGGCTGAGTTTCTGAGTCATCAGTGAAATTACTGAGCAAATTGATATCTGGGCACCATGTGTGGTTTGGTCAAATTTGATGGTTAAAGAGATTACATTAGAGTCAGAGGTTGTGCCCTGGCCTGGTCTAGAAATAAGAAGAAGCAAATGCAGCTTTTTAGCCCTTATTTTTGCACTCCATAGAGATGCTATGCTGTAAGTTAAGTCATAAACCTTTTGATGCACAAACAACATAGCATCGAAATATGTATAATTACAAATTGTTAGAATTGCTAGGAGAAATTATCAAGACACAGTAACAATGCAAGACATTAATGCACCAATTCAGAATTTGCTGGAAACAAGAAATAAACAAAAAAGGATATGAACATTGCAATTAACATGTTTATTTTAATAGATACAATGAATTTTGTACCCTACTAATAGACACTAATAGAGGCTTTTCCCCCTCAAATAACCAGGGAATATTTATAAAATTTGGCTATATGTAGGCTAAAGGAAAACTTGATTACTTACCTCAAAGTAGAAATTACACATCTCATTATTTAACCATTTGTATTAAATCTAAAAATAGGCTGCAAACAAATAATGAAATATAAATTATAAGTATCCTGGGACATTTTCAAAGCACTCTTTCAAAACAGCTTTGAGTCAAAAAATAAATCAATTTATTGTTAAAGTAAATTTACAGATGGGTTAGAAATTAATAATAATGAGAAAAATACAAATCAAACATACAAATCAAAACTACAAATAGTGTTGTCAATTCAAAGCTTTAAAAGCCTTTACTATTAAAGAAGAAATATTTTTAAGAATTAATGAGAAATATTCAACTCAAGAAGTTACATAAAAACAAAAATAAGCAAAAGCAGGTATTAATCATGATAGAAGAACACAATAAGTTAGAAATAAAATGCACAGAAATAATAAATAGAGTGAAGATCCAGCTCTTTGAAAAGATTAACAAAATAGAATTGTTTTGGGGAAATGAGATCAAGGGAAAAAAAGAAAGAAATTAAAGCATATAACATTTGGAATTAGAAAGAGGGTATCACCACAGATAGACAGCAAACTAAAACTTTTCAAATAAAGAACTTTTTTTTTTTTTTTTTTGAGACAAGGTCTCACTCCTATCACCCAGGCTGGAGTGCAGTGGCATGATCACAGCTCACTGCAGCTGCAACTTCCTAGGCTGAGGTGATTCTCCCACCTCAGTCTCCCGAGTAGCTGGGACTACAGGCAAGAGCCACTGAGCCCAGCTAATTTTTGTATTTTTTGTAGATATGGGGTTTTGCCATGCTGCCCAGGGTGGTCTCGAACTCCTGGGCTCAAATGATAAGTGTCCTCCCGCCCTGGCCTCCCGAAGTGCTGGGATTGCAGGCATGAGCCACTATGCTTGGCCAAGAATAAGTTTTTTATAGTGGTAGTATTCTTTTTTTTTTTGTAGCTCATATTTTATTTTTATTTTTTATTTTTTATTATACTTTAAGTTCTAGGGTACATGTGCACAAGGTGCAGGTTTGTTACATAGGTACACATGTGCCATGTTGGTTTGCTGCACAATAGTGGTAGTATTCTTAATAGCAAAAAACAAAAAAGCCCAAGTACATATTCATCAATAGATAAATCAAATGTGTTACATCCGATCTGTGGAACAGATGGTGCTGTGAAAAATTATGAGATAGACCTGTATGTACTAATATGGAAAAATTAGAATTACGTATATAGAATGCTTTAACCTGTGGGCAAAAGGATAGGTATGTTGTTCATCTTTGCTTCCATGTACATTTAACAGCTCTAGAAGAACGCACCAAAAATGTTTGATAGCACTGGATAGATACTTGGGTATAGTGCATGGCAGGAACTAATTAGATGGAATCAGAGAAAAGGGAGAGATTTTTTTTCTGTATATATACCTTTATACTTTTGCCCTTCAAACCTTGTGAATGTATGACCTATTCGGTAAGTTAAATAAATAAAATAGAAGTATTGTGAATAGAATTTAAGCAGATTATGGCCAGGCACGGTGGCTCACCTGTAATCCCAGCACTTTGGGAGGCTGAGGAAGGTGGATCGCCTGAGGTCACGAGTTCGATACCAGCCTGGCCAACATGGTGAGCCCTCCCCCCCCCCGTCTCTACTACAAATACAAAAATTAGCTGGGCGTGGTGGTGGGTGCTTGTAATCCCAGGTACTCGGGAGGCTGAGGCAGAAGAATGTCTTAAACCCAGGAGGCAGAGATTGCGGTGAGCCGAGATCGCACCACTGCACTCCAGCCTGTGCGACAGAGTGAGACTGTCTCAAAACAAAACAAAACAAACAAACAATTAAAGCAAATGAGGAATCTGGATGTGGTTGATGTCTTTTCATACAGGCTGCTGAAATGGGCGAAAGGAGTGGTGTCAAAGCTTAGCATGCCTGTCATCTCAGCATCCTCCAGTTACACCTTTCTAACCTGATGCATCTGTGTGGAGACAGCACCATGCAAGTTTGTCCTCAGAAGCTTTTTCAAAGCCATCCTTTCTTCTTTAGCTGACCCTGTCCCTGCTCTGGGCTGGGCTGTGACAGCCCTCTGACCAGGTCTCCTGCCTCGGTGGCTTGGCCCTGGTCTGCCTCTCCGGGCACCTGCATCCTGTTAAAACCACCAGCTCTGCATGTGGAGGGCTGGGGTTGTACTGCTCCTGCTGCATGCCAGCCTCGTGGTTCTGAGTTAACATTACCTTCCTGAGCCATGTCCCTCACCTGGAAAACGGGAATCATTCTAACAGCACTTCTCTTACCGGGCTCCCCTGAGGGTTGAATGAAATAATGAAGGGAACGTGCTCAGCAGGAGACATACCATGCCCTCGATAAGCTTTCACTCCTGCCACTGCTGGATCTCATTGTGGCCAGCACAGAGATGTTGCCCAGCGTTGCCTTCAACAGGAGGTGGTCATCTGGAGCCTCCACCTGTTGGCTCCTTCAGAGCCTACCCTTGGCTTTTCAATCCAGGTCCTACTCTTCTCAGGGAGGTCCCAGACTGTGTAGGGTGGGACTAGGGTGGGGGGTTATGGTAAAAGGGCCTAGCCCTGTCTACCAATGTGGCCTCCATCAATGGGAAGGCCTTCATGGGGGCAGGGGAGCTCTGCGCCATCTCTTTTTCCTTCTCAGATGTCATCACCAACATGTTCCTGGGTCTAAGTCTGTTTCCTGAAGAACCCAGCAGGCCAGCTTGTCAGTTCACTTTACCTGACCCCATCCACCTGAGGGCTAAAAGCCTTGACCTCTGTGTTATGGCCATGGCCTTAAAGACCATTCTCTCATTTCTTCACCCTGTAAGTTTTGCTCATCCTTCAGGAATAACCTGTTCACTTGCTAGTCTTCCCCAAGACCCTGAAGTTATGTGCCTCTCCAAGCCCCAGGTCACTCTGCCCACTCCCAGGGTTGTCTGGGCGACAGGCCAAGCTGGCACCACCATAGGCAATGGAGCACCCAACCCACTCCTCAAATCTATGTTGTCAAATCTACGGCAATAATTTGGCTTAATTTTCCCTATGCACTTTACATTCTCACTAAATATTATGGAATTGTTGAACTTACTTAAATTAGAAGTTTCGTGAGAAAGATTTTCCTCCCCTTCTTTTAATAGAATTATCTATTTAAGAGAATCATACATTTAACAGATTCAATACATTCTCCCCATGTGATTCTAATAAATGGAAACACCCAGGCCCTTTAAACGTTCAATTATGTTGGGGGTTGAAGGGGCATGTGTTTTCTTTTTACATAGTATTTTGACTTTTAAAAAAATCTGCAATGAATCAGAATTCCTCCATACGAATCCTGGTAAATGTGTTCACAGAGTCATCATTCACAGCTCCAAGGGGAGCTTGGGAATCATAACCTTACATCAGTGTTCAGGCTGTCATTTCCAGGCCAATGAGCAGCTGGATGACTGAACACAGGGCAAAGGGGATCCCGCGGGAGAAGCCAATCAATGGGCTCTGAGCTCAGGGACCAATCTGGACTCTGGGGCGTGGCCTCAGTTTGATGAGGTATGCAGCGCGCCTCTGATGGAATCTCCTTGCACATACTCGGAACTCAGTAGGATCAGAAAGGTGTGTCAGTGGGGCCAACACTCAGCTCCTCCCCAGCCTGGCTCTGAGACCCTCTCTGAACCCCAGTGTCCTTGCCTGGGACAAATAGATTCGCCGATCTCCACTTTATTGGGCCCTTCCGAAAAGTAAATGAGACAATGGCAAGGAGTATTTAGTGGAGGCTGAATTTGAAGCACAGGACTGGGGGACTGGATGAATTTTAAATGGGGTCTAGTCGGATCTCCTGAGACTAAGTGAGGGAGCTGGAGCACAGACAGGGGAAGAGACTTCCTCGCTGGTTCCTGGAAGAGTGAGTCTCAGGACCCAAGTTTCCATGCAACCCATCCTGATCCCGTCAGCTCCACCTCGCTGATGAAACTTCTAGCCATGAGATGAAAACCCAGCATGTGTTGACTTTATCCCGTGCCAAGTCCTTTTCACTCATTATTTTCATTCCACAAACAACCCTATGAAGCTGGGGCTATTACTTCCCTTTTTTGATGAGGAAACCTCGGTTCAGAGTTGGGAAACTTGCTCAAGATTATGTAGCTAACTGCTGGCGGTAGAGGATTGGAATGCCATTGGCATCCACAGTGCTGCTGGCATCTGTTACCCAATCAGGCCTCCCCCGGAAGAATCCATACTGCCTCCCAATCCTCAGTAGTGACGAGAGTTTTATCTCATTCTCCAAACAGATATCACTTGTTGTAATAGAGTTCATGCATATAGAGGAAAACAAACGTATTATGTGTTTAAATAATGCATTTAAAAATGAATGCTATTAAATGTTTCTTTTTCAAGAACATTTTTATTTTATGTTGATAGTTTTCCCAGCTTTGTGGCCCATGACAGAAAAGAGAAGTAAAGGAGATACGTGCGCGTGCACACACACACACACACACACAAATTTGTCCTTGTTATTCTTCCCTTTTAAAAAAATCTAACTTGTTCCTTCCTCAAAATATTTATACTTTAATTAAAGTGGCCTAAGGCAAAACTAATTTTCACAAGAGATTGCTCTTCACTGATCTCCAATTATAGGCAGTTGCTATAGTTACACCTGAATTAAGCAAGATATGTGATATAATAACTTCACAATGTAGAACTTCTCCCAGAAATGTGTTGCACACTTCCACCATCTTTTGGGTAAGTAGAAAGGCTTTTCAGGGCTCCCTCTTCCAAATTAGCTTTAAGAAAGGTTTAATGGAAGGGAAAGGAAGGGAGGGGTCAAAGGGAAAATCAGAAGGTTTTTACAGTGGTGGTGTGCTTCTGTGCCCTCACTGTGTTTTTTGTGAAGATATTGAATAAAGCAGTGACTCTTTAATGAAATCTATGAATTAGGCCCTTTAGTTAGTGTCAACCTAAATTTCTGCCAGGGCTGAAGTGGTGGGGGATGGTTCCTACTAGGTAGAACTTGAAAGCTCTGTGAGAGACATGTGTATAGTATACATTTCTTTAATAGTTTCAAGTAAGGATAAGACCAAGAATGATTTTTATTTTCATAAAGAAAACTGTTAGAAGAAAGACAACAACAAAATTGCATGTGGCAATGACTTGTATTTTTTTAAATAATTCCCCAGTGACCTTATTTAGTATGGAGAATGTTGAAAACCAAACATCAACTCTTGGAAGGTAAGCTTCAAAAAGGCTTTCTTGGGTATTGAAAAATGTTGACTACAAGACAGAATCAAAGATATAGCTATTTTTCTTCTTATTTTTAACTCAGATCATAATTGTATTATTAAATAAATAGCCAACAGTAGACACATTTGGAGCATATATGTTTTTAATTCCAATTCTATGTGTGTCTTGGGAAATTCTTAGGGGGTTTTTGCTAAAATCATACAGACCATGAGTCTGGATCTTGTACTACTCTCTCCCCCATAGCTCTTCCTTCACACACAGAAAATGCAGGGGGAGGGGGAGAAGAAGGACCTAGCATGGGAGGAGCCCTGCTGTGGCTCAGCTTCCTGTTGGGTCATCTTCAGAAGACCCTGCAAGGCAGGCTTCATGGATTAGGAAGTCAGGCTTCATAGAGGCAAGCAATTTGCCCAGAGCCTCAGTGTCAGGATTCAACCCTAGACAATGCCCAGCCTCTCCACTGAGCCTCCAACTCCCCAGTGGATGCCTTTCCCCTTACTGAGCAGAGAGTGAAGATGACTTTGAGTTCACCTCAAGGTGCCACATTCTTATTCTATTGTCACAGTGATGCAAACAACACAAACATCTCAGGAGAAAAAAGAACAGTCCAGGAACCCGGCCACAGGGTTAGGCTGATCAACCAGACTTTTAAGTTGTGGTTTTCTTAATTTTTGCAGCATTTTTCCTATGTGTGGACCCAATTTCTTCATTATTATGTGATACGCAGATTTTATCTTTCCTTTGCAGGATTAAAATATTAGTATCATTATTATTACTAGCTACAGATCATTTTGAGATGTATTCAAACTCTTCTGTCCCTTCCTCACTAAAGTGTTATTTTAGAGAAAGCCCTGGTTACACCTGCCTCCCACCCCACAGTGGGAGTTCTGTCAATATTAATTAATAATTGATGGTGAGAAGTCTGGACTCCCTCCTTCAACCCTGGAGTATGTGTTTTTGATGACCTGCTGCCTAGGTCAACAATGACGAATCTTACTAACAGAGCATAAACCTCACTTTCCAATTTGTCACATCTCTCCAACCAAACTCAACCCTTTGGGGAGCAAAGATGCACCTGTGTCCTTGAACTATCAACCCAATTACAGGATTATGCTTCCCAGAGTCCCTAAAGCCCTTGTCCAGTCAGCTGCCTCACAGGTGAGCTCATCAGGATGAAACTCTCCCCATGGTCCTTGACCTCTCTGCTACCTCAGGGTGAACTTGGCTGGGCTGAGAAAGAATATTATCCTCATGCTTCGTACGTCCTACCTCATGGCTGGGGACCAAGCAGGACCAAGCACCAATTTAGAGACAAGTTCCTCTTGGGCAATTTTTACATTTGCAAACCAAAGAAGTGGAGCTCTGAAGCAGGCTTGGGGGGGCTTTCATTTCTCTCCTTTTCCATTGGCGGCCAATGGCATTTCCAGCAAAAGTACGTCATCTTGGCCTGCTCATCTGCCTGTCTCTCTTCTTGCCTCTTTGTCCACTCAAGTTCCCTGATACTCAGCCTCCTTGGCCTGCCTTCTCACACCCTGAATAATCTGTTCATCTTCTGCCCACTTACCTCCAAGCACAGACCCAGTGAAAACTCCCTTGATTCGGATTTATGCAGGAAGTAATGGATGCACCTCACAATAGCAGCCGGGGGAAACAGCAGCGCTCCTCCCAGCCTCCATGGGGGATGTGCAACCTCCCCTGGACAGCCTCTCTGCTGTTAGCTCCATGATGAAAGTATTGAGTAAGGAACATAGCCTTTCCTGTGTTCCAGGCGAAGTTTCAGGGGCTTCAGCTCTACTGTGTAACAGACTCCTGACAGCACCTGCTATACTCAAGAATGTTCAAGGTTTCTAAGTAGGACAGTCCTGGGCAACCCCGAACACGTGCTCACTCTACCTCTAGTCATGATTCCTGCCGAAGTCTTGAGAAAACTGAGCAGAGAGAAGCTACATGCATTTTCCAAGGTCACTCACCTAGTGAGGGGAGGAGGTAGCCTTGAACCTGGGTGGTTTGGCATCAGCATGGGCGTTCTATGCTGTAGCACAGGGGTCCTCAACCCCCAGGCCACAGACCAGTACCACACAGCAGGAGGTGAGCTGTGGCCAAGTGAGTGAAGCTTCATCTGTATTTACAGCCACTCCCCATCACTCGAATTACTGCTTGAGCTCTGCCTCCTATCAGATCAGCAGCAGATGGCATCAGATTCTCATAGAAGTGCCAACACTACTGTCAACTGCACGTGCAAGGGATCTAGGTTGCATGCTCTTTATAACAATCTAATGCCTGATGATCCATCACGGTCTCCCATCACTCCTAGATGGGACTGTCTAGTGGCAGGAAAACAAGCTCAGGGCTCCCACTGATTCTACGTTATGGTGAGTTGTATAATTATTTCATTATAAATTGCAATGTAACAATAATAGAAATAAAGTGCACAATAAATGTAATGGGCTTGAATCATCCCCACACCACAAAACTATGCCCCCTCTGACCTCCCTGGTCTGTGGAAAAATTGTCTTCCACGAAATCAGTCCCTGGTGTCAAAAAGGCTGGGGACCACTGCTATGAGCACCTTCTACTGCCTACTCTGCTTTCCTGTTTCAGTGCCAGAAAACCAGGATCAGAAGCCTGGTGCCCTGCTTCTGACAGGGCTGTGTGAAGGGCTGTGTTAAAATCAGGACTGGGCAAGTGAGCAGGAATTAGAGGGAACCCCACCTGGAGCTCCTTGGCGCCAGCTCAATGCATACCAGAGAAGTGGCCATGTATCTTGAGAGTCATCCTTGCCTCCTTGCCCCAACCTCCCAGGACCAGCTCCTGACAACCGGACTCTTCTGCTCAAGAGCACCCACCTCAGAATGCAAAGGCACTCACCAGACAACTGAATGCTCACTGCAAGGAGGGTCTGCCATTTAACAGAGGCCAGGGAAGGAGTGGCCCATTGCAAGGATGCAATGCCTGTTGAAATGTCATGGGACTTTGGGAAAGCAATTGTATCTAAGGCCTTGTCTCAAGTCATGAGGTCACTTACGGCCTCAGAGATGAGACAGGAAGGGAAAGGTCTTTGGCAGGGGGCCTCAGGCTTGTGTTACCAGCAGCCGATGGCCCCAGAGGTGCCATAGTGGGGCCTACCCATGCCAAGGGGCGTGATAAAGGGAGGGTTGGTGCTGAATTTGGGTCAGATCATTGTGTAAGGGGCAACTATCACCTGGACCAAGGCAGGGAACTCCTCAACATGAGAATTTTGGATCCTAACCAGCAGGGGGACTGTAGGGGCACAAGAGATCCAATGTCACCACACAGACCTCCTAAAGCAGCTGTTCAGGGTGGACACACAGTCGCCCCAGCCTACATTTCATGGGTCACAGTAAGTCATGTGGCCAAGCCCAGTTCAGTGGGGAGGGAGGCACTCCTTGCCCGAAGGAAGCCATACAGGATGGGAGGGACAGAAGAGTTGTGAACCAACACTACAATCGACTCCTCTCTAACCTTTGAGGGACATCTGCCTGCTACCCTCAAGCTCAATTTGTGGGTCCAGCCCAGCCTAAAACCTCCAGGAGGAGCAAATGAAGAAGTGAGGGTTCTTAGCAATGGAATTGTCTGTCCCATGTGCGCTGGGCAAAGCATGGAACAGGCTCGGGGACAGAGGTTCTTCAAACTTCCAAGTCAGATGAGGTGGACATTGAGATAGGCCCTGGTTTTGCAAGGCTGGTGAAGTGGGATCAGGGACACGTACAAAGTCCCCTCCATGACATCAGCCAGGGGGTTCAGCTTTTCCTGCTATAGGCCACTGAGACAATGAACTTCAGAGCAACTGCATGTAAGGAAATTAAATGATTTGTGAGATTGTTTTTAGAATAGAGAAGAGCTGTGAGTACTACAGGTTAAATGAAAGAGGAAAATAATGAGGAAACCAGAAATTGTTAATAAGCAGCCAATAGTATTTCATTTAATATTCAGAACAACGTGGAAGGTAGGTACTACTATTCCTATTGTTCAGAAAAGGGAGCCAGGGCTTGGAGAAAACTCATGACTTGCTCAAAAAAAGCTTATTCTTTGTCCCATTAGATGTACTAAAATTAGACGGAGGTGGAGAAAATGATGGAGAGGAAGGCTCACTTTTGTGGATAAAAAGTATTGCCATGGGTAAATAGTTCCTCTGTTCTGCACATATGATGGCATTGTACCTGCAGGATGACAATTGGCAGCACATATGGGAAGCAGAATCACCAGGAATGCACTCCCAGAAAGAATCTGAAGGACATGTCTGAGACCAAAATGGGGGTTGGGACAGAGCCTAGAATGAGTCTTGAGCTCTCAACCCCTAGTCTGGGAACTGGTCTTCTTTGGTGCCTTCACTGTAGTTGGTTTCAGCTGTTAGTTCTCAACTTGGGGCATAGCTCATGCTTCTGAAAAGCTGAAAGTCCCAGCGAGCATCTCCTCCATAGCAAGGCTATTTTGATAGCAGTGATATCTTCAAAGGACCTTGGTGGGTTGGGAGTTACAGGAGATAATTCCTTTCTACTTGCACGGACACCGTCAGTCCTTAATCTGGATATTTTCAGATGTATAGTCACTTTTCTCTGCAGACAGACTTCTGTGATCACCAGGGGAAAATACAAATCCATTACTATAATTTGCATAATCTGCCCTTTGATCTGCTGAATTGTTTTCTCCTTAGAAAAATGCTACTCTGCCTAATTTTTTATCTTAACCTTTTCCACAGTGAAAATGTTTTCCAGGCTTCAGAAATTTCTTAAGTGGATATGACATAAATTTAAAAAGAGATCCTTTAACATCACCAGCTTAAGTGCCAGACTGGCCATGTGGCTGGGCTTTTCCTGGGGCTTCCTGGCAGCTGTAACAGAAAAGGCTTGATAGACCACTTAGTAAATGAAGCTGGTAAATCAAATATTCATTCTAAGAACTGTCCCTGAGTACTTAGTACCAATTTTACTACTATTCTGCAATATACTCAGCACACAGAGAGATGGGGCAACTGATTAGCTGGAAATGGGGGCAGGGATCATCCCTCCATTTACTTTTTTTTAGTCCTAGACCATCACAGCACAGAGCCCATACTCAAATAGGCAAATGATAACACATTTTAAAAGTGACCTTTTCAAACCAACTTTACAAAAGTCACTTTTGAAGCCCTTAGAGACATTTGAAATGGGTACCGGATGATTTCAAACAATTGTTAATTATGTTAGGTGTTAATAGCATCATAATTATTTAAGAAAATCCTCATTTTTCAAAACAGGAAAGCATACTGAAGAAGGTTAGAATGAAATGATCTGGCATCTAGAATTTGCTTTACAATATTTCAGAAAGAAGGAAGGACAGGAAGAAGGAAAGAGGGAAGGAAGGAAAGGAGAAAGGGGGAAGGAAGGAAAGGAGAAGGGGGAGGGAAGGAAAGAAGACAAGAAAACAAATAAATATGGCAATTTTCTGATAATATTTGAGATCTGGGTGATGGGTATATGGGGTCATTGTAGAGATACCTTTGTGGTGTTTGGTAATTTTCATAATGAAACAAGCAGGCCTTTGATATGCATAAGCTACAACAATAAAATAAAACATCTGTGTTTCAAGAATGAGGCAAGCAGAGAACAACAGGGAGCAAGGACCTAGAGGTATTTGAAACATAAAAGGATCATTGTTATAAAAACTAAGAGGAAAATCTTCACCCGAAATGAATGTCTTTCATGGAACAAAGGAAAATCTTATAAAGGGATGGTTTTCTATTCTTAAAGAGATAAAAAAAACTATGTCATTTTTTAAACAGAAATATGATGGTAGAAGGGGAGAATAAAATGTTTATTAAACCAAATAGCATCATTGTTGGAAGAAATTAAAATAAAAAAATAGCCCCTCAGCAAGTTAAGCAAATGATATACAAAATAAAAATAGAGAAAAATACTCAAAAAGTTGAAATTTATTAAGAAATAAGGAGAATGTGAATAAAGATAACATTTTTGCATATCAGAATTGATACTAGCCAATGTTGGCCACCAGAGTACAAGAAATAAATGCTCTAGTTTGGGGCTTATAAATTGGTATAGTAGTTTTGAGGAACCATTTAGCATTATCTGCTAACATTTTAAAGATACACGCTCTTTGGCCTTGTAATTCTACCTCTAGGAAAATATCCTATAGAAATGCTTGCACACATGCAGAATGATACATTCACAGAAATATACAATGCAGCTCTGTAAGTGTGAAAAACTACTAATCACTTAAATGTCCATCCATTGGGAGGAGGTTGAATAAACTATAATATGTGCATTTGACGATGACTACTACATAGTCAAGAAAAATAATCATAAATATGTCAGTACTGACAGGAGAAGAAAAGAAAGAATGTCACCTTTACAATTTTCTATTTTTTGAATTTTAATGAAAAGCATGAATAAATCTGTTATTTGCATAATTTTATTAAAGGTAACACAAAAACATTTTTAAAAATCAACAGACATAGAAAATAAAGTCTGGAAATACTGTCCTCTGTAATGGGATCAGAATTGGTAATCAAAGGTATAATGCAATTGATTAAGACTAAATATGAAGACAGCTCATCATATTCAAGGCAAAACAAACAGAAAATTTCTCAAGACATTCTGGTAGAATGTTTGAGCTTTAAGATGAAAAAGAAAACCCATTATTAGTCAAAAATCAGGTTACTTTAATTCTATAAGGATTTGAAGCCATCTCCTTTATATAGTGTTCACTGTTCTAAACACTGGAGATGAACACGATGAGGACTTTTGGTAGGAAAAATATGGTAAACAAGGAAACAAATAAACAAAAAAGTCATATGTTGTAATTCAAAAAACTAAAATATGGCAGTGTAACAGAAAAGAATGGCCTTTACTATAATACTGACTAAACATGTCTTTAAGTCTGTAAATGTTGAAGATAAATATTTGAGAGTGAGAAAGTTGTTGTTGAAAAGAATTATGGATAAACATCTAAAACCAATAAAAATATATCCGTAGATATATAAATACACATATTGATGACTCACAGAAAAAGCTGTGAAATATCCCAGATAAAAACGTTTTGGAAAAAAAATTTTATGTTAAAAAGGTAATAGAAAGAACATAATTTTTAAAAAGTTTCTCAAGTTAGATGAGTAAAAAATGAGAAATTGGCCAGCAAAAGACAGATAACCCAACAGGAAAATGATCAAAAGACTTGAACAGGCACTTCACGAAAGAGGAAATCCAAATGTCCAATAAACATGCAAAAGATGCTTGACTTCCTTAGTTGTCAAAGTGAAAATTAGAGCCACAATGTAGTATCATTGTACCCCTCTCCTCTCCTCTGTAATTTCTCTTCTCCCAGTCTGAGGGGATTCTTCTGCAGATAGGCTAGGGAGATAGAATCATACTTCCTTAGACCCAGATGTAGTCTCTCTTTTCAGCTTTTGCTTTTGTTGCTAGCTAGTCTTAGAGTCAAATCATCTTTTATATGGCATCTTCTGGATTTTTAATAGACATAGCCTTTTTTTTTTTTTTTTTTGAGACAGAGTCTCTCTCTGTCGCCCAGGCTGGAGTGCAGTGATCGGTCTGACTTGAGAGAGTCAAGGCTCTGTTGGACACAATACACATAAACAACCATGGGTGTACGTCCGCAGGTTTGTGGTTTCTCTGCTCCTCCCCACTGTGTTTCTCAGCAGTGCCATTAAGGAGCTCATTGATTGAGTACCCTGGGGACTTCCTTCTCTCTCCTTTCATCTCCATGGTGGCCCCGGGGCCCACAAATTCAGGGCAGAATAGCTTCAGTTTTCCACTTTCTTAGAGTTGCCAGGGGCTTCAAACCCCCTAACTTGCTACCTCAACTCTTGCTTCCATCCTGAGAAAACTCACATTTCCCCAGGGCGGCGTGTGCAGGCGGTGGGGAGTGCCCATTTTCCATCCAGAAATTATTGACTTGCTTTGGGAATTCTTCAAAGGAAACTTTCTCACACTTGGCAATTTAATGAGTTTGTTTGTTTACTCCAGGGCTTTATAGGAGGTGCAAACCTTTCTCATCAAAATCACATGTGGACTTAGAGTATTGCTATATTCGGATTTTCAATCAGTTTTTTTTTTAATACTAAGCATGGTTTTGCAGACAGCTTTATAGGTGGCATCAGCTGCATCACCCACGTTTTTCACTGTGTCCTTGATCAGGCTGGGGTGGCGTGCCTCCTGTCTTGCGAGGAATGCTGGGAACCCAAGACTCAGGCAGAGCATGATGGAACTTCCTGGGAGAGAAACAAGAGACTCGGAAATTCCCAAGACCAAGACACCACATCTGCTCAGCATTCCCCTTCAGCTGGAATTCACAGGAACAGCTGTGGGCTTTGTTAGAATAGCCACAGCTAAGGGTGCTTTGCAGACCTCGTGAGCTGAGACAGATTTTCTGAAACTGTGCTGGGGCAGAGGCTCCAGGGTGTGTTTACTGGGGTCTCTGGCGACACCCCATGAGTGTTCTCCTCCTCCAGCCATGCCCAACTGGGGCGGTGTGTTCATCCACTTCTCACACAATGCTGTGTATTGCTGTCTTGGCTGTCACCTTCCCAACCAATGTTCCAGTCGGGTGGACCCTCATGGAAAAGGCACCAGTGGTCTCAGACTAGAATTGCTCCCTGTCCTACCTCAATGTTGCAAATGTCCCCTGCCCAAATGCCCACTGTGCAGTGGGAAAGCCTACGTGACACCCCGCTCATGTGAAAAAGAAAGAAACGATTTCCTCCTTTTGTCCCTTTCTTGGAAGTAGAGCCAGAATTTGTCCCATTTTGACTTTGCCGTACAAGTGACTTAGGGTCCCGTGGGTGAGTTGGACGCCTTGAAGAAGATCTCACTGTGAGGAAAAGTGGTTTTTCTTCTTACCCTTGTTCCAGATGATTCACAGGCTCTCATGGTAGAATTAGAATCATTTCAGTGGAAGTATCTTTGAAGACACCTGCGTTGATGGCGGATTGATAGGAATTGTGGGTATCTCTGAGTAAAAGTGTATTTCCTTACTAGGGTCCTCCTTAAGAAGTTGTACATATTCAGGGACTATGGGCATTAACTAGTGAGGGAGGAGCAATGCTTGTGCGATCCACCCAGCTACAAATCAATCGGTAGGGTATTGAGTTACACTTAGGTTGAGTCCATGTCTTTGCTATTGTGAATAGTGCTGCAATAAACATACGATGCAGCTATGTCCTTGATATACAGACTTCTTTTGCTTTGGATAAATACCCAGCTGCTTCTTCATCTAAGTGACGTTCTGTTGATGATCTATGGGTTGGCTGCATGAGTGTGTTTACTTTATGAGATCCATTTATCTGTTTGCTTATTATTTGTGCATCTTTCTGCATGTGTGTTATACTTTAATGAAACTGAATTTAATGAAATTTTATTTAAAAATGGGAAAAAGAAAGAACGAAGAGGGGCTTGCTGGTTCTTAGGGGGCTAATCACTCATAAGCCCTAAATCTCCTATGAATTAAGACCTACTAAGAAATAAGACATAGGAGCTGTAGAGATTGAGTTTTAAAGCCAACAAGAGATTTTGTTCATCTGTTGTTTGTTGTCTGAGAGGTAAATTTATATTGGAGAGTTCAGTTTGGATTTATGGCTCCAACTGGGCTTCTTGTCAGCCTCTCTCCCAGGCCAGCCCTTGGGCTGAATCACATGGAGGAGGATTGAGGTCTGCAGAGCAGAAAGAGTCAGACTGTTGGCTGGGTCAGCACTGGGTGCTCTGCCTGACAGAGGGAGAAGGGCGTCCTGACCCGCACCTCACCCTAGTGTGCTTGCTGCAGAGTGGGGAGCTGAGGTCAGCCACAGTGGCCTGTTCCCCTCTCGAGTCTCACCAGTCAGAGAAGGCTTTGGGACAAGTGAGCAAATTGGGATGAGGAAGAAGGCCAGGAGAGGTTCTTCCAGGTAAAGGCAGAAACATTTCCCACGGCTGTCCTAGAGACTCATGCATCTGAAGGAAGACGGACAGACAGAGGGCAGGTCAAAGAAAGCTCTTCTTGATTTCACTCCTGCCAAGCGTTAGGGCCATGTGTCCAAAACCAGAGCCTCCAGCTCTACACTGGTTTGGAAAAAATCTCCTAGTGGTACAGTGGTAGATTAGATTCAGGGTCCCAGACCTTCACCCTCTCTCTGTAATAGATCATACAGCTAGAACTAGTTCCATGTGATTCCTTGGTGCCTCCTGGTGCAATATGTGGAGGACAATCTATTTTGGGTTGATTTAGAGGTTTGTCACATGACTTGCTTTCTTGGCCCCTGGAAAGTTAGCAAACAAGATGCTAACAGAGTCCTCACTTGCACCCATGTGGTTTAGCTTGGCTTCTTGCACTTCTTCCATAAAAGCGACGTGCCCTGCTAGCCGCCGTTCTGAGAGGAATGAGGGGATTCAGGGAGTGAACCTAAGCCATGCCCACAGACTGGAGCCAGGCCCAGCCAATCCCAGCTGAGCCCAGCAGGGCCACAACCTGCACATGACTCTGTGAGTGAGAAATAAAGCCTGAGGTTCTGGGTCTGTTTGTTACGCAGCATTTTTGCAGCAATAGCTGTCTGATGCAAAGACAAAAGCCAAACGCAGATGTTTCCTGTATCAAAGAGTGACATCTGAAATACACCCGTTATCTTGCAAAACTTAGGAAGTTATAATGACACCCTGGTCTTAGATTTGGGTTCCTTTTTGCACATTTTGAATATATAAAGACTTGTAATTTTCACTTCTCTTTGAGCCTCGTGCTCTGGCACCTGGGTGCTGTGTTGAGGGTGGGCTGGTTAGCAATGGCACCTGGGGCCATGCTGTAGCTACCACCACCACTTGCTCCTGCCAGTGAAATCTAACAGCTAGAGGTTATTTTATTTCTCCTTCTCAGCATCTATTTTGGCACGAGACTCCCCCTCAGCAGATGCCTGAACAGCAGCTGCTATTGATGATTGCAAGGTGCCCAGCGGCCTGGTGGGACCAAGGCTTCTGCCGTCTGCTCTCCTCCAAACCTGCCTGTGCTCAGTGTGGACTCTGCAGACCTAGAGGCCCAGTGCAGGGGTGGGCTGGGCCTGGAGTTGTCTCTTCTGGTTCCAGCTTCATCCTGAAACTTCTCTAGCTACTGCCCCAGGTCTTGTGGTGCCCATGTCACCCGCGTCCCACATGCAAATCCCAGGTAAGGATAATTTTGGTCTTTAGATTTTCCTGAATGTCATTCAACTTTATTCTTCCATTTCCCTCTCCAAAATGGCTCTTCACACGCTCCATTTGTTCATTAATAAAATCTATGTCCCATGGGGAAAGCTGTGCTCCCATTTCCAAAATCCAGAATCATAATGACACATTTCTGGATTTCAGAGCAAATGGGGGAAGCCACATAATGACTGGATAAGTCCCCCTTCACTTTAGACGAAGGTCGGACAAGATGAAGAGGAAAATACCAAAATATCTCCTAGTATAGATACTGACCCGGCTACGGAACCAGGGAGAACTCACAAAAGCATCTGCTTGCCCACCTGCTTTGCCTGGCTGGGCCGCAGAGACTCTCTTTCTGGTTTTCTAGTCCCTGCTGTGGCCCAGGTGGACCTGGGGAAGTCAGACCAAGGTGAGGCCTGGGCAAGAGCCTCACTGGAGTCCTCACCTGTCACTAACGAGCCCCAGCACCATCCCTCTGACACCACCAAGGTCAAGGGACTGAGCTTCCTAAAGCAGTAATGCTGAAAGCCACTGCCCTGGCCCAGCCCCAGGCTTCTCTCTCTTCACACGTGAATTCTGACCAGCACATGTCAATCCTTTCCAGCCACCTCTCCAATTTGGTTCACTGTCAAATCCCAAACCAGTTGGCAGGCAGATAGAGGATTCAGACATACGGACATAATAAATCAGTCTTTCTACTGCAAAAGCTGGCTGGGAGACCTGAACTGGTACTTGGGGCCACAGACTGGCTTCCAAACCCGTTGGCCTTTGTCAGAAGTGCAGGACGATGACATCAGAGAGGGTTGGGGTTGGTTGAGCCAACTCGCTTACCCAGGGCTTCCAGAAGGCAGGTGGGGCCCGAGCCCACCATGCTGAGCACAGGGAAGCAGGGACACAGAAGAAGACCCCCTCCTTCCTTTACAGGCACGAGGAGGGAAACGAGAGCACCCCAGGAGCTGAGTGGCCCACGCAGGCTCTCTCCTGCTCTTGGTCTCACCCTGCAGAGAGGTACATGACAGTGGGGTGGGGAGAAAGGCTCAGGCCTCTCCCCTCTGCGGGAAATTGAGGACTAGGAATTGACCTACGGCAGCTGGGTTAACACACATTTCATAGCGTATTTCGATATGGCACATACAGGGTTTGAATAGTGCTTTTCCCCTGCATTCCTGTCCTTCCTGGAACCTCTCAGAATGTGGCTTTCTTTGCAAATAGCATCATGGCTTGATGTATTTTGTTCAGATTAGGTCCTTCTGGAGTAGGGTGGGCCCTGATCCAATGGGACTGGTGTCCTTATAAGAGAAGGAGAGATGCCTAGAGGAGACGGGGTGGACACCACGCCTGGCAGAGGCGGCGGTGGGAGCGCCGCATCTCCTAGTCGAGGAGCTCCGGGGAATGCCTGCAGCTCCAGAAGCCTGGAAAATGGAGCCCGTTCTTCCCTGGAACCCCCAGAGGGAGCGCGGCCCTGCCGGCCTCTCGATTGCAGGCTCCTGGGTGCTCCATCTGTGGGACAATCAGTTTGTTGTTTTAAACCATCGAGTTTCTGGTGTTTTGTTACGGCAGCCCTAGGGAATGAAGACACCTCACAGCTGAGTTGTTTAGGCCCAGCTCACTGGAGTCGAGTGCACGCCCACTCAGGAAGACATTGAGAAAGAAAGAGGAGATGCAGGAGGAGGCAGAGGAGGAGGAAAGATGTGACTTGCCCAACCAGTTACTCCTGAGTGCCCTGCTGGTCTCCAAAAGCAGAACATGCTGCTCTGGGAGACAAAATGGAGAGGCTGCAGACACTTGTGCATGTAAAGATGCGAACAGTGTGACAGGAGAGTTGCGGCTGTTCTCGGCCGGACACTGCTGACACTTGCTGGCCCGATGAGGTTTGCACGTCAGCTGTACCCCGTGAGCCCCAGACTCCTTGTCTACAGGATGAAGGTGGTAAGAGCCCACAGTGTAAGCTGATTGTGGGAATTAAATGAGATGCTCAGGTAACGTGCTTCGCAGTGTTCTGCTCACACGAGTATGCAGGGCATGGAGGATGATTGCGGCGCTACCACTGGGTATGAAGTGAGACGCTGGGGAAACAGCAGATATGACACACAACTGATATCAGAGAAACTTATATATAAGGACATACTATTCGATAAAAGTGGCGTTTTGAATCAATAAAGAAGGGAGGAATTGTTCAACCGTTGGGGGAAAATTAGCTGATGATTTGGAATTTTAAAACGATGTATGCCAAACTTTAAACCTGACGTTAAAATACGTTCTAGAACTATTCAAAAGTTAAATATAAAAATCCAAACCAAATAAACTTACTTGTTGATATTGCAATGTAAAAAGGAAAGAAAAATAAAGTTCGACTGCATTAGATCTGCATAAAAACAGAAGAAAAATTTATAAATTGAGGAAAATATCTTACAAATGATTTACACGCAAACAACTAGTAATTACGTGAAAGTCTCATATAAATCAGTTAAATAAACTAAAATACCTGTAGGTGTGTCGGCACCACACTATCCATGAAGACTTTTGTGGTGATCATGGAAATGGGTCTCTCAGATCTTCAGCCATGGGGACAGTCATTGACCAAGGGCCCTCAGTCACCACATTATTTGGTCACCAAATCTGTCACCAAGTCTATCACTGGTTTGCAGTGAGGTCACACTTGCTGCAGGCTGTTTCTAGGCAGAGACGGAGGGCTGCAGGGATACTAAGTGTCTCCTAAAACAAAAATGAAGTCTTTAAGAATTAAAGTTTGTTTTGCTCAGAAGTCTTCCTAAGGACTGCAGCCAAGGCCCACTTCCCTGGGCGGGTCTTTCGGAGTGATTCTGTCAGCCGCTGCCAAAGCAGCATTTTGGCTCACAGTTGATGTACAGGTGCTGAAGGTTCAGTTCGTGCAAAATCATATGAAGGTTTGGGTGCAAGAGGACACCTGGTCATAGATTCCAGAGGCACAATGACAAAGCCTTCAGACATTACCTTACGTGCAGGAAAAGGCAGGATTGGGATCATTCAGCTTTTAAGGAAGAGGGTGACCCGGGCGAGAGACCTGGGGGGCAGTGTGCCCTGTCCAGTTTTATCTTCAAAGCATCTTTCCAGGGAGGTGCACATCGTCCCAGAGTCAGGGTCTTTGTGAAGTGACGCTAGCAAGCAGAAATGAGCAAATGTGGCTTCTTACATCTGCTGCTTTGTCTCACTGGAGGCAGGCCATTCCTGGGGGGTGTGGGACTCCTCTGATTGACAACATCAGCCCCAGGACTTCCTGACAGCCTCGCTGGACTCCACCAGACAGCACTGCAGCTGAGGGTGCTGTTTCTCAAGCCCTCCCTCCTTCCCTCCCTCCCTGCCTCCTTCACATGGGTCACACATTCATTACCTTCCGGCAGCCCCCTAGTCTTCCCAGCACCCTCCCAGCATCCTCATGGGGCAGAGGTTTCGTGAATTTCTTGCAGGGCTGAACCCAGCTTGGCATCTGTCTCTCAGCAGACACAGACTCACAAATTTTTAACAAACCACTGCTAGTTTAACAACATTGAGAAAAAAATATTCAAGCCCTATAATACTCAAATATCCCATTCAAATTGCAATCACTATCATGATGAAAGTTTCGCTGGTTTGTTTTTTTTAAACTAGACTACCCCTGGGTGGCTTTTTCAAGGAGCTAAACATGCTCCTATGTTGCTGGGTGAAACACAAAGTTGCTCAGATGTTGTGAGAAAAAATTAGCACTATACTAAGAACCTTAAAAATGATCACATTTTTGACTCCGGCATTTCATGTTGAGAAAACTCTCCTAAGCCATATAAATACTTATAGCTAGGCACTAAAAATAGCCAACATGCTTTTATTGGTTTTGGAAAAAATAAGCAGTCGTTTAACTTAATGTTGGCAACAAAGTGGAAAGGGTTCTGATATGATGGGATGTCTGACAGCTCTGGAGGCTGCTACATGAACCTCCTTTCAAGGAAGACCCTGGCATGGAACACAGAGCTTACTCCTCTACCTGAATGTAGGTTTGTGCCCATTAACCATCCTATTGTCACCCACCCGTCGCCCCTGCCCCTGCCCCTGCCCCCAGCCTGGGGGAACCATCAGTCTACTCTCTACCTCCATGAGATGAACTGTTTTAACTTCCACATATGAAAGAGAATACATTATATGCATGTAACAAAATAACACACATATCCCATAAATATGCATAAATATTATGTATCAATTTTTAAGAAGATGCAGTGAGCACTCATTTTTTAAAAAAGAGCCTGCTCAAGGGATGGTAAGCTGGCAGCTTCCAGCCTTTAGCAACTTCCGGTCAATGCCAGGTTTTTGGGCTGAGGCCAGGCTCACTGCGGGCACTGGGGCCTGGGCCCGTCCACCCGTTGTGGACCCCCTCCTCGCTAGCAGTCTTTGCTTGGGAGGGCTCTGCATCTTCATCAGATCTGCAGTGTCCATGCGGTCAGGAGTCTACCCTACCCAGTGCTGCCTCCTCACCCCATCCTTTCGTGGATGTCAGGTCTCTATGACAGCTGAAAGGCTCTTCCTACTCAACCTTGCTTCCTTCCTCTTTTATGTTCCACAGGACACGTCTACTGGGTAGCCAGTTCGAGAACTCCCCCTTGGCTTGGCCAGACTGCTCTTGAAACTGGGCTGCAGTCTGAGACAATTCCCACCTGCTCCTCTTTCCTTCTCTCTTCTTCACTGGGGGTCAGACCTGCGCTGGTCTAAGGTGCTCCCTCTACCTCTGGCTCCCATTCCTTTATCCCCCAGTCAGTCTCAGGCTGCCTGGATGTCAGCCTCTAGCGGACCCAGGCTAATACACCAAACTTCCAAAGACTGGACCCCGAGGATGTTGCCTCCCGGGCCTGCAAGTCAGGGCTCTTCGGGTCTCAACATTCTGGTTTTCAAAAGCGTGCTTTGCGGCCAGGGAAACTGCAAGAGTTCCATGGAATTACTACCAGCTCCAACTGCCTGCAGAGCCCTGTGGGACCCTTCCACCCAGGGATCAGTGGGTAAAAGAGGACTTACCATCTTGGCAGAGGTCTTCAGAAGGGTCAAGACTGCTTTTAACACAGTAGGGTCAGGAGGAATCCACGAGGAACTCAGGTGATGCACTTGTGTGAACTTCTCAGTGTTTTCTTGACCCATTGTGATGATGAATGGAGGGACGCAGCAGCCCCAGCCTGAGGAGGGATGTGATCCAGAACTCTTCCTCCTGGGATGGGGGTCTGGGTCACACCACCAGGTAAGACCCCTGGACCTGCCGAGTGGATGGTGCAGGGTGAGGTGAATTTACAACAGATAGTGGAGGAGGGGGAAAAGGAGTCCCACTGGCACCTTCCTTCTGCTCACAAACAGAAGCCCACTGGCACCCTGCAGGTGCAGCTCCAGCACATGTATGGAGAAGCAGAGGGCCAGGGAGCAAGAGATGGGCTGCAGCGTCCATGAGAAAGCACAGCAGACATCTCTCTGCAAGAGAAAACTTGCCGTTCAACTGCAAGGGTGCTGTGGGCTCCAGCCAGTAGCACCTCCAGCCCCCTCCACACTCCTTCCAGGCTGTCCCCAGACACTGACTGAGCACAGCCGGGCACTGAAGCCTGGCAGTTTCTACCCAGTGTGGGAAGTCCTCCCTGTGTGGTTGGCCGAGACCATGTCAGAGCTGCATCGCGCCTGAAGGCGCTCTCTGTCCGATCCACCTCTCTCTCATCACTCACAGAGGCCAATTCCCAGCAATCCTCTGGAGTCCTAACTCCATCTCAGCATCTGCCCCTTGGAGGACCCAACCTGTGCATTAAGCACAATAAATGACGGAATGAATAAAGAGAGTTTCTTCAAACACCAAGTGTGAGGATGGCCGATCTGGAAACACCAACTCCAAGAAACGGAGTCAACGTTTCAAAGTAGGAAAGTTAAGGTTTCACTTACACAGGCAGAGACAGAGGAGGTTTTTTTGTTTTGTTTTGAGCAGGATTACATTTTTCACATAAAGTTGGTGTATACTAATAGTTGCAGCAATTTGATTGGTTAGGCAGTGTTTCTTTTTGGGAAGGGTACACTTAACATTTTGTACAGAGGAAGTACTAGTCATGGGCTTTCTGTTATCTGGTCTAAGCAAAGCAGGGCAACAAAGGGGGAAGTTAATCTATCACATTATTAATCTATCACTCATTAATTTAGACGGCAGGAGGTTTTCATCCCTGGAGTCATTCAGCTCTCTCTAGTCATTGTAGAGAACAAGAAAAATAAAAAAGCAAGGGACTCTATAATCTGAAAAACAGACGTTATAACCATCTGTGACTCAGATCACAGTCACACCTCTCTCAAGGCTTAAAGTGTTTGAGGGGTTTCAACAGCTTTTAAATTGTATTTATTTTCACACTTATGAAGCAGGTATTATTCTTCCCATTTTACAGACTGGAAAGCTAAGCCTCAGGAAGGTTGAACAATTCACCCAAGGTCACAGAGCTGGAAAGTATAGAGATTTGGATTCAGACATACCTGACTTCTGATCTAACTTTCTTGAGCACCGTGTTTCCCAAATATCCATCCACACACCGCCTCCACCGTCGTGGCCACATTTGCCCACATCTGCCTACTGTGAGTCTTTAGTTCAGGGTCAGACAACTCTTTCTGGAAAGGGCTGTATTGTAAGTATTTGACATCTTGGCCTACATGGTCTCTGTAATCTATTTATCTCTTTAATTTTTACTCCTTTAAAAAGAAAAAAAAAATTTTTAGCTATAGGCTATACAGAAACAGGCTTCAGTCAGCTTCGGCCTGAGCCAGTTTGCCAACCCCTGATTTAGCTTATTTTTTTCTATATACAGACTTTGTAAGTGAATTTTACATATTTCTTTTCTTTCTTATTTAGCTTTATTCTAAACAGTGGTATCTGTAAAGTCCCGGGATGAGTATCCCAGTTATACATGTCTTTAATACACACTTCAATAAATACATGCCAATTCTTTTTTTTTTTTTTTTTTTGAGATGGAGTCTCACTTTGTCACCCAGGCTGGAGTGCAATGGTGCAATCTCGGCTTACTGCAACCTCTGCCTCCTGGGTTCAAGCAGTTCTCCTGCCTTAGCTTCCTGAGTAGCTGGGATTACAGGCACGTGACACCAAACCCGGCTAATTTCTGTATTTTTAGTAGAGATGGAGTTTCACCATGTTGGTCAGGCTGGTCTCAAACTTTTGACCTCATGATCTGCCCACCTTGGCCTCCCAAAGTGCTGGGATTATAGGCGTGAGCCACCGTGCCTGGCCAATACATGCCAATTCTTATGGAAATATTGGTTCTATATCCCCATGCTTTGGACAGCAGTACATTTGACTGCCCTGCCATCTACCTGATATGAGTGGTCATCCCACAGGGTGGGTAGAGGCTGGGGAAAAAGGCTTTTTTTAAAAACAAAATTTCTTTTTATCAGGCAGAGTCTTATGATTGATATATATCTTGGTTGGAAATGTAAACCTTTCAGAGAGGCCGACAGCTGTCTGCCTAACGTGGTGTGTGGTTGTTTGGTACCAGGCAGAGTCAAACTTCTGAATGATGACTGGTGGCTTGACATCAAAGGGCCTGGCACCGCTAACTGGTCACCATTGTTCTAGAGCCAAGACGATCAAAACACAGCATTGATTCCTTTCTTCAGTCACCAAGCATCCACCAGGGCTCACCACATCCTAGTCACTTGCTAGGTGCTGGGGATAGGATGATAACAGGTGCAATCGTGGCCTTTGCCTGGGGAAGCCAGTGGTCCTTTGGGAGACAAACAGTAATTGCTAACCCAAGCATGAGGAGGGGGTTTGATTTAGGGAAGTAGGGGAAATTTCTTTGGGAGGTGATAGCTGTCCTGAGATTTGGCAGGTGAGCAAGATTCACCTGAGGAAAGAGGGAGAAAAGGGGGTCTGGACAGGATAAGCAGCCTATGCAAAGGCCCTGTGGTGAGAGAGCAGTGGGCAGGGGCAGAGAGGGTGCAACAGAACGGTGGGATGGAGCCAGGAAGGCCAATGAGTCAAACCGTGCATGGTCACAGGCCATGTCTAAAGCACGTGTCTTTAGCCTGCAGGTGGGATGCTGTACAGTGATTCATGCAGATAGCTCCTGGGAGGATAGCTGCATTTCCCAAAGATCCCTCCCGTGGCAGGGGAAGACTCTTTCGGGTTAAGCATGAGGGAGTGCAGGTGGAGGAGATGGTGAAACACTGCAATCGTCCAGGCAAGGTTTGATGGAAGGCTGGAGGGGGCTGTGGCAGTGGTGGTGCAAGGAGGTGAACGTGATAGACACAGGGAAGGGAGAAAATTGGTAGCGCTAGATGAGAGGTGGACAGATGGTTCCAGGGAGAAAGGAAAGGTCACTGATGACCCCCAGGTGTCTGCTGGGGCATTCATTGAGAGAGAGAACAATTGGAAAAAAATTTAAACGCAACTTTAAGCTTTTCTTACGTAGAGAGCCAAGCATCAAACATCTCAGCTTTCCTTCCTTGCTTTCCTGGTCTTGCTCCAGCCATGGCTCTAACGTTGACCTCAAATGAGAGCCTCATCCAGTTCCAGATCCCAGATCTGCCCTTGAAAGCCGTGCTCTTCTAGACCATGTGTGTGTTGCCCAGACAAGGTTTTCATAACCTGCCTGCAGATCTCTGCTGAGGTCCAGAGTGCAGTCTGCTCTCTGATGCTCAACTCTGAACCCAAATACACAGCCACAGAGCTTTTAACTACCACTTCAGACACCTGAATTCACATTTACCAAGCTCCTCAACTAACATTTCAGTATGAAGAAGGGTAAATTTTGCACATTGTGGATGTCTTTATGAAAGAAGGCATGCTAAATGTTGTATCCACAGGTATTAATTAGACGAGCTGTGCCTTTAAGAACTGATTTATCTCTTGGCAAAGGTCCTCAATAATCGAACATCAGCAGAGGAATGGTGGGAGCAGACATATGAGTGTTACAATCAGTAGCAACACAGTGCACACACCCACAAATGCACACACACGCATGCACACACATGCACGCTGTTCTGTATAGTAGCCTATGTGATAATCAGACAGAGCATATCTTATTGTCAAGGATGATTGCCTGAGCCCAGACAACAATGCTTTTGTTCCTGATGACTGCTGTCTGTGTGTGTGGTTCTGTTCCCATGATGAAACAATGGTCCAGAACGATAATAACACAATGCCAGAGTGTTTCTAATATTATCAAATGATCTAGGGTGTCTTTGTACACATGAGGTGAAAGACAGGAATGTAGTAACAGAACTTTACTTTCTATGTCGAGGGACTCAATGTTGGGTGTCTGTGTCTTACTGGCACCCTGTGTGTCTTGTACCCTATGAAGGTAGGTGCATTGTCTTGTGTGGTTCTCAGCCCTCAATGGGCCACTAAAAAAGCATTTTGGCTTCATGGAAAGAGTGTGAGCTGTAGGGCCTGTACACTGATCCAAGCTCCACTACCCGTGGCCTGGTGGCCTTGGGCAATATCCTCATGCTCTTTGAGTATGACAGTGTCTCCATCTGTCAAGTGGGCTCATGCCACCCATCGTATAGTTTGCTGAATTAGAAATTCAGCTGGGTGCAGATGCTCTTCCACTTCCAGTGGTCTCATCATGATTGATTGGTTTGGGAATCAGAGACCAACTTGCAAAAGGAAAATAAATTGGAAGATAGCTCGTGTGTGTGTCTGCATACCTGCACACAGGTATGCGTAATATCTTCATGAGTGTTGTATTGAAGATGTATTATATTAAAGTGTCAAGAATGGAAAGGTCAGCCAGGCACGGTGGCTCACACCTGTAATCCCAGAACTTTGGGAGGCCAAGGCGGGTGAATCACCTGAGGTCAGAAGTTCAAGACCAGCCTGGCCAACATGGTGAAATCCTGTCTCTACTGAAAATACAAAAATTAGCCAGGTGTGGTGGTGCATGCCTATAATCCCAGCTACTCGGGAGGCGGAGGCAGGAGAATCGCTTGAACCCGGGAGGCGGAGGTTGCAGTGAGCTGAGATCGTGCTACTGTACTCCAGCCTGGGTGACTAAGCAAGACTCCAACTCAAAAAAAAAAGAATGGAAAGTTTTCCAGAAATGGCTATTTGTCCCTGGAATGAGTGTTTTAGAGTAAGTACAAATATATTGGTACAAAGTGGCTCTGCTGGTTTTAGTAACATTTTAGAGGAGTCGGGGGAGGATGAGCTGAGTTGTAGGTGATTCTCCCCCACTCTCTTTAGAAGGTGCTTTTTCCGGCCGGGCGTGGTGGCTCACGCTTGTAATCCCAGCACTTTGGGAGGCTGAGGCGGGTGGATCACGAGGTCAGGAGATCGAGACTATGGTGAAACCCTGTCTCTACTAAAAATACAAAAAAATTAGCCGGGCGTGGTGGCGGGCGCCTGTAGTCCCAGCTACTCGGAGAGGCTGAGGTGGGAGAATGGCGTGAACCCAGGAGGCAGAGCTTGCAGTGAGCCGAGATTGCGCCACTGCACTCCAGCCTGGGCGACAGAGTGAGACTCCATCTCAAAAAAAAAAAAAAAAAAAAAAAAGAAGGTGCTTTTTCCCTGAAGGACCAAGCTGGACTTGCCTAGCCAGTGGGCAGCAGTCAACTGTCCTGTCCTTGGAGCACATTTCTCCTTCCCTTCCATTTTATGCACATTTCTGCCAACTCCCTGGAGAACTTTGGAAAGGCACAAATGGTGCAAGTCAGAAGAAGTCACCAGTCCCACATGCCTGGAAACCACGTTATGTAACCCATGGTTCTCTTTCATCATTGCTTGAAATACAGAAGATTAAAAAGTCAGGAAACAACAGGTGCTGGAGAGGATGTGGAGAAATAGGAATGCTTTTACACTGTTGGTGGGACTGTAAACTAGTTCAACCACTGTGGAAGAGAGCGTGGCGATTCCTCAAGGATCTAGAACTAGAAATACCATTTGACCCAGCCATCCCATTACTGGGCATATACCCAAAAGATTATAAATCATGCTGCTACAAAGACACATGCACACATATGTTTATTGTGGCATGATCCACAATAGCAAGGACTTGGAACCAACCCAAATGTCCATCAATGATAGACTGGATTAAGAAAATGTGGCACATATACACCATGGAATATGCAGCCATAAAAAAGGTTGAGTTCATGTCTTTTGTAGGGACATGGATGAAGCTAGAAACCATCATTATGAGCAAATTATTGCAAGGACAGAAAACCAGATACCGCATGTTCTCACTCATAGGTGGGAATTGAACGGTGGGAACTTAACGATGAGAACACTTGGACACAGGATGGGGAACATCACACACCAAGGCCTGTTGTGGGGTTGGGGGAGTGGGGAGGGATAGCATTGGGAGATATACCTAATGTAAATGATGAGTTAATGGGTGCAGCACACCAACATGGCACATGTATACATATGTAGCAAACCTGCACGTTGTGCACATGTACCCTAGAACTTAAAGTATAATAAAAAATAAAAAAAAGAAATACAGAAGATGCCCAAGTGGTATCTTGAAAGTGAACAAATCTAGAACAAATTGGAATGAAGGAGCAAATCATTAAAATGAACAACTTCCACCTCCACAGACTGGACTTTTGAGGATGAAAGTGCATTGGAGCAGCTTTGAAATGAAAGAACCAGCAGAATGAACACAGCTGTGTCTAATCCACTGGATTAAAGCTGAAAAGAAATCATGTTTATAAAAGAGCCTTGCCCGCATCCCTGCTTGCGTCTCAGCATGCAGGGTCTGTTGGTTGGCGCCTGCTGCCAGGTTCCTCCCACGACCCAGCTCCCAGGGAGGCTGGGAAGGGCGGCGGAATCCCCGCCTGGACAGACTTTCAATACGTCCCGGCCAGAGCGCTGGAATGGGGTGGGGTTGGAGATGCGCCACCCAGACAGCGGATGGGCCCCGGGAACCTGCCTATTCCCTATTTTCCATAAGGACGAACAAAGCATGCAAATATTCTCATGGAGCTGACAAGAGCCTCAGGGGGATAAGAATTCTTGCTTCGTTTTTTAAACAGCTTTATTGAGATATAAATCACGTGCCTACCATTCACCTGTTTAAAGCATACAATTCAATGGTTTCGATATGTTGCATTATTAATTTCGGGAAAATTGTGGTGATATATACATAGAGCCACACATACACATATGTGTGTGGGAGGCTGTTTCACACAGGGTGGTCAGGAAGGGGCGACATTTGAGCACAAGAGCGAGAAGGAGGGAATGGGTCCCGCAGTGCTTCCTGAGGGAGAAGGCACGGGGGACTGACAGGGAGTGAGCTTGGGACAGAGAGTGGACCCACGTGGCCAAAGCAAGGAAGCCGTCGGGGGGTGAGGTGGGGAGGAGGCAGAGGCTGGGTCTTGAGGAGTCCCCAGGGCCGAGTGGCGGGTTTGGTTCTATTCTACGTGTGTTGGGAAACAGCTGTTGTCGGATTTGTGCAGCAACGTGGTGCCCATGGGGAACCCACTCTAGGGCTGAGCAGAGAAGCGGCTGCAGCCAGCCATGGAGGTTCCTGCATTAAGTGGGCTCAGTGGGGAGACTGGGAGAGGAGCAGCTGGGAGGGAGGTCAGATTCTCTAGGAGAGGAGAGGAGGAGGAGGAGAAAAAGGGCAAAAGGAAAAACGAGTAGCAGTTGGGAAGAGGAGAGATGTCAAGTTCTCCAGGAAAATGTGAGAAAAAGGAGAAAAAGGCAAAAGGAAAAATGAGTAGAAACTGGGAGGCCGGGCGCGGTGGCTCACGCTTGTAATCCCAGCACT
>NW_026652276.1:6628391-6848647 GCF_009828535.3 Hylobates moloch
TGTGAGCACCAACATAAAGCCACAAGGGGAAAATTTCACACCTGACCTCGTGACAGGTCACAGTCAAAATGAAATCAAATGCACAAAATGATAAAAATATGCCATAAAATTAACTTCAGGCTATGTGTGTAAGGTGTATATAAAACATATGTGAATTTCATGTTTAGATTTGAGTCTCATCTGGAAGATATCGCATTGTGTATATGCAAATATTCCAAAATCCAAAACAATTCAAAATCTGCAACACTCAGGTCTCAAATATTTCAGATAAGGGACACTCAGCCTATACAGCATTGGGCTGCACTCTGTTTATTCAGAGTTGAGACATTCGGCCTGATGCTCTTCTGCTGTCCTTTATAGCTCACTCTATAGATCTCAGTCTGTGGAGCGGGGTCTAGGAGAGAACTTTCCCCCACTCCAAATGCACACCTCACCCCCAGCCTCCCCAGGCAGAACTCGAGGCAGGGTTTAGACTCCGTTCCCACAATTCTCACAGGTGTGACGGATTCAGCATTAGCCTACAATTCCCTGCAGTATGCTCAGAGCTCTCCAGAGACCTGGAGATAAAAACTATCCCAAAAAAGAAGAGTTCTTCATGGGGCATCACATTATAACTGAAGCCACAACCAACCCTGGGCATGCAGGTGACCCTCCCACCACCTCTGGTGAGTCAGTGGCAGACCCCAGAAGCAAAGCCTGTGACGCCCAGGTGGCAACGTGGCTCCCACTGTCCCCTGTGTTTCTCTTCTTAAGAAAACACTGGTGGTCTAATTTCAGATCTGTGTTACTTGCTTCTTGCACCGCTGTAAATACCTGAGACTGGGTAATTCATAAAGAAAAGAGGTTATATTGGCTCACAGCTCTGCAGGCTGTACAGAAAGCATAGCGGCTTCTGTTTCTGCTTCTTGGGAGGCCTCAGGAAACTAACAATCGTAGTGGAAGGTGAAGGGTAAACAGGAACATCTCACAAGGCTGGAGTGGAAGGAGGAGAGGGGGCAGGGGGATTGCCACACATTTTTAAAAGAGCAGCTCTTACATGGACCCACTCACCACCATGAGAACAGCCCCAAGGGAGAAATCTGCCTCCATCATCCAATCCCCTTTCACCAGGTCCCACCTCCAACATTGGGGATTACAATTTGACGTGAGATTTGGGCAGGGACACAGATCCAAACCACATCAAGGTCTTTCTCCTGTTCACTCCATGAACTCTGTCATTCTCATGTCATGTTCCCCAGGGCTGCTGGTTCAGGTTCTCACCTGGACCACCTTGGACACCTGGACACCTCATGTCAAGCCCCGGACTCTGTTTCACTTTGTCACGTGTCAATGGACATGTGGCTCTGCATGGAAGGTTTAGCCCAGATGCTCCCCAGTACAGAAATACTGGATTCTGAAGGACACTCCTGCACAGAGACCTGAGTCACTGGTACCAGCTGCGTAGATTGTGAAGCTTATGGCAAAAATGGAAACACTTTTTAGGATTGGTTTCTAAAATGTATTATGGATTTCAAGATGGTGATGCCTAGCTTTGAACCAAGTGTGAGGCCTTCTACATGCAGAAACTTGCGTGTCTGCACAGGTCACATTTCCATGGCACCAGCCCTGAGAGCCATGCAGCATAGTCGGAAAGCAACTCTACTCCACTAGGGCAGACCAAGATCAAGGCAGATTGAGTTCCCATCAAGGAATGGAAAAGACTGGGTCAGCCCCAACTGTGGATACCTAGCCTTGGGAGAAGCACTTGTGTTAAATGGAGATCCTAACCTCTCATTATATTTGCTTATGGTGTTAATATTTAGCTCTGTATCAGGTGCACACGTGCTTTTTTGAAAGAAAGAGAGAAAAAAGGATGAACTCATTGCTTGGGATGTTGGCACCTTATTTTTGTCTTCATTTCCAGGTCTAATTATCTACAGTGACTTAGATGGCCAATTAGTTGATGAAATGAATTTGCATCCAGAGCTCAGCGCTCCATCTCTGTAGTCTCAGCAGCCAGGAATGGTAAGAAGAGAAATTTGTTGTAAAATATTCATGCTAATCCTGAACTTGGGATTTTTTAAGGCTAAATCAGGACTTTTTACTCTGAAAATGTTCAGCCATACTTTGCTGCTTCTCAGTGACAATTTTGACCACCGCTGCCTCCCCAAGGCAAAGTCATTCTCCCAAAGGGGGTTTAGACTTTGGACAGAAGGAGTTGGAGGCTGCAAGCCATCCAAAATCTCCAAGCCTGCTTCTCCCAAGTGGCAAGCTCCCGGTGCTGTGGTCCCTGCATCCTGGCAGCTACCAGTTGGGCATCCCCACACCTTCCTTGTGGCAGGTGCCTGCTGACCAGCCAGCACTTTCACAGCACCATTCACTCAGATGTATCCACCTGGACAGACATAAGGTTGAAATGGGCCTGGCAGAGGTAGCAGGCATGCCTCAGAGCAGGAAGCTTGCACCCAAAGGTACAGCGAGCATCCGGCTTTATCCCTGCTGGCTCTGAAATCCTGGCTGGAGGCAACTTGCTCTAATCAAGCCCCACACAATCCTTTGAGCATCGTGAGTGCTCAGTAGGGATGTGTGTGGGCCAGGATGAATAGCTCAGTTAAATTAAAATATTGGACCAGGACAAGGCCCATGTGTGATGCTCTGACCCCACAGAACACAGTATGCTGGGAACCCTTGGACAGGGCTGTCGAACCTTACATATATCTTTCTTCAGAATAAAACACCACTATCTTCTCATGGGTAAGCTCCTTAGGTATGGATTAATTTTTAGTTATGAATTAATTTTGGCTTTTAAAGGGTTTTTAAAAGGGTTACTTGAAATATGAATGAAATATTTTTCAAAACCCTGTGTGAGCTTGCTTAGCAATGACTGTCATAGCGGTGATGATAGGAAGCCTCTTCTTATTAAAGACGCACATAAAAGGATGCCATATTTGAATGATCCATGGGAACGTTTGCCATGCAGCTGCATTGCCGTCTGTCCTCTGCGCTTTGATTCACATATTCAGGCAAGAGCATCATGGAAACCATGTCCTCCATCCTGATTCACGCACAGTGATGATCTTACGTTTCATTCCAGGCCAGGGTGGTGACAAAGAGGATGCTGCTCAGCCATGGTGCCCTTCCCTAGACACCAACAGCCTTCAGGGAGGTGCCTGTATTCCTGAGATGGTTGGCTCCAAAAGGCTGCAGGGGAGAACCAGGACGGCGGTGGCACAGGGGTAAGAGGAAGAGGAAGAGGAAGAGGAGGAAGAGGAGAAGAGGAAGAAGGAGGAGGAAGAGCAGGTGGAGAATTAGAGGAGGTGAAGTTAGAGATTCACTTCAGTTTTTGGCTCTCCCTGCCCTGAACATGAGTCAGACCTAGAGCCAAGGAGTAGGGAACCCATTGACATCTGAGTCTATTCACCCAGATGATGGTAAGAGTGTTGCTGCCACTCAGGGAGTCTTACACAGATGTATATGAAATCCACATTGATATATAGCAGGAGGGAATGAACCTGGTTCTGTGGTCAGGAGAACCAGAACACATGGCCAAGGCAGAGTATTTTCAAGGCCCCATATAGGGCAGGGGAGAACCATGCTTCTGATACCCCATTCCTTTCTCTGGTATTTGCTTAAAATAAACACATGGGGGAGCAGATCAGGGAGCTCCAAAGGGGACAGAGAAGAATGGGCAGAAAGTAGCACCTGGTTTTCTGCATATGGCTAGCCAGCTTTCCCAACACCACTTATTAAATAGGGAATCCTTTCCCCATTGCTTGTTTTTGTTAGGTTTGTCAAAGATCAGATGGTTGTAGATGTGTGACATTATTTCTGAGGCCTCAGTTCTGTTCCATTGGTCTATATATCTGTTTTGGTACAAGTACCATGCTGTTTTGGTTACTATAGCCTTGTAGTATAGTTTGAAGTCAGGTAGCATGATGTCTCCAGCTTTGTTGTTTTTGCTTAGGATTGTCTTGGCTCTATGGGCTCCTTTTGGTTCCATATGAAATTTAAAGTAGTTTTTTCTAAATATATGAAGAAAGTCAATGGTAGCTTGATGGGGATAGCACTGAATCTACAAATTACTTTGGGCAGTACAGCCATTTTTATGATATTGATTCTTCTTGTCCATGAGTATGGAATGCTTTTCCATTTGTTTGTGTCCTCTTTTATTTCGTTGAGCAGTGGTTTGTAGTTCTCCTTGAAGAGGTCCTATTCCTAGGTATTTTATTCTCTTTGTAGCAATTATGAATGGGAGTTCAGTCATGATTATTGGTGTGTAGAAGTGCTTGTGATTTTTGCACACTGACTCTGTATCCTGAGACTTTGCTGAAGTTGCTTATGAGCTAAAGGAGGTTTTGGGCTGAGACGATGGGATTTTCTAAATATACATACAATCATGTCATCTGCAAAAAGAGATAATTTGACTTCCTCTTTTTCTATTTGAATGCCCTTTATTTCTTTCACTTGCCTGATTGCCCTGGCCAGAACTTCCAGTACTGTGTTGAATAGGAGTGCTGAGAGAGGGCATCCTTGTCTTGTGCCAGTCTTCAAAGGGAATGCTTCCAGCTTTTGCCCATTCAGTATGATATTGGCTGTGGGTTTGTTGTAAATAGCTCTTATTATTTTGAGATATGGTCCATCAATACCTAGTTTATCGAGAGTTTTTAGCATGAAGAGGTGTTAATTTTATCGAAGGCCTTTTCTGCATCTATTGAGATAATCATGTGTTTTTTTGTCACTGGTTCTGTTTATGTGATGGATTACGTTTATTGATTTGCATATGTTGAACCAGCCTTGCATCCCAGGGATGAAGACGATTTGATTGTGGTGGATAAGCTTTTTGATGTGCTGCTGGATTTGGTTTGCCAGTATTTTATTGAGGATTTTCGCATCGATGTTCATCAGGGATATTGGCCTGAAATTTTTTTTGTTGTGTCCCTGCGAACAACATTGAAAACCTAACTTAGTAGTATGCACTCGTAACAATAGCTGAGTGTTGGCCAATCCCAGCAGCCATACTTCAACCACTCATAGACTGCTGAGTGTTCAAACTGTGTTCAAATAAGACAAATGCTGAGCAATAATCAATCCCACTGTTTCTGTACTTCACTTCCGATTTCTGTATGTCACATCCCTTTTTTTGTCTATAAATTTGTTCTGACCACAAGGCACCTCTGGAGTCACTTTGAATCTACTGTGATTCTGGAGGTTGCCTGGTTCGCAAATCATTTCATACCTTTTCTTTTTTTCTCAATTAAACTCCATTAAATTTTAAGAAAAAAAAAGTAGCACCTGGGAGACCTTCTGCTCCGCCCCCCATTAGCCGTGTGATTTCAGCACATTCTTCAACTTCTTTGGGCCTGCGTCCCTAATTTGTCAAATTTGAGGCAAGACTAGCTGACCCTTAAGGTTCCTTTTAGCATTTCTATGAGAGGATCCTGTGATCCCATGAACTGATATTTTAAGATGTGAGATCCCAAGAAACTCATGACAGAGAAGAATTTTAAGATTGACTGGCTACCAAGGGTGTTTGAGGAATTTTATTCCCTGAAGACTCCTTAAGAATTAACAGACAACTTTCCTCCTAGTCTCATTTAAGTGCAGTTTTGCCAGAGGGGAGAAGGCTGACCCTGTGGCTTCTGGATTCTGTGAACAGCTTCATCATTCTGTAATTCTGCAACCCCATCTTTTGTGGAGGGTTGATGACCACAGCCGGGAATTTCAGCTGTGTCTCTTCCTTTGCAAATCTGAATTAGGCCACAGGTGCTGGCAATAAACACATCAAGGGGCCTGGTCCCAGTGCTCCAAAGCCACAAGTTTCACTCCAAGGACATTATTCAGGACATGGAGCTTCTCCTCCCCAGTGTGCTATTTCAGGATGAGTGACTGGCCCTTGATAATGAAGCTGATCCTACAACTTATGTTATACGTTAATGTTAAGGATGCACATTTTGATTGTGTTTCTGTGCTGCTTGGCAGTTACTACGTAAATTATTTAACACCTTCTTAAAAACTGACTATGGATCAAATGTTAACAAATTGAAGTCACTTTAATTATAATAGGTGATACGGTTTGAATATTTATCCCCTCCAAATCTCATGTTGAAAAATGTGATCCCCAGTGTTGGAGGTGGGGCCTGATGGGAGGGCTTGTGTTCATGATGGTGAATCCCTCATGAATGGCTTGGCATCCTTCCCACAGGAAAGAGTTCTTGCTGTATTCACTTTTGCAAGGGCTGGTTGTAGGATAAAACCTGGCACTTCCCTCCCCTCTCTCTTCCTTCTTCTCTCCCCCGTGACACCCGCTCCTCCTTCACCTTCCGTCATGAGTGGAAGCTTCCTGAAGCCCTCACCAGAAGCAGACACTGACTCCATGCTTCTTGTACATCCTGCTGAACTGCGAGCCAAATAAATCTTTTTTAAAAAATAAATCACCCGCCTTATATATTCCTTTATAGCAACACGAACAGACTAAGGCAACAGCTACATTTACTACTTTGAAAACTACTGCAAAAAAAAAATCTTAGTTCAAAGGTCTTGACCTTTAAGTTTTACGAGATTGGATGTTGGCATATACATCTTCTGTTAAACAAACAACCATCCCAAATACATATTTGAGCATTCAGTGTTTTACTTGGTGAGCTTTTTTTTTTCCTCTTAATGCAGAAAATGTTTGCCAATTAGAAAGGTGAATCAGCACAGAGAAGCTCAGGGGGAAAATGCAGAAAATATACATCTGAATTCCTTGCCCTTGTGAGTCACTGTTCAGCCACCACCTGTTGAGACTATGTCTCAGACCCTCTCTATGAAGAGACAGGGAGGAAGGCATGGTCCTGGGGCTCCAGTGACTGCATTTGGGAGGCAAGGGGGTAGTAAGTGCCACTAGCAAAGCAACTCAGGACCACATTTTCACTGTGAGGATGGAAAAGTCCTCACATTTACCATTTACCATTTACCAGCTGGATTGCTTTATGAATAATGGTAAATCTGTCATGTTCTCAAGGAATCTCAACCCTCATTCCCTCTGAGCTTCCTAACTACCTTGTCTGAGAGTGTTATCTTTGTCAGTGAAAAGCCAGACCTTGTAGAGAGCCCAGTGTTCCTCCCTGCAAGGTCCACTAAAGCACCTCCCAGCACTCTTCAAAACTGCGCTGTAGAGAACTCATCCTAGGAAACACCAGTTCAGCGTGCGCAGGGGAGGATGCCCATGCATAGGAGCACACGCTCTTCATGCTAATATCAGCGTGCGCAGGGGAGGATACCCATGCATAGAAGCACACGCTCTTCATGCTAATATGAGCATGCGCAGGGGAGGATACCCATGCATAGGAGCACACGCTCTTCATGCTAATATGAGCATGCGCAGGGGAGGATACCCATGCATAGGAGCACACGCTCTTCATGCTAATATCAGCATGTGCAGGGGAGGATACCCATGCATAGGAGCACACGCTCTTCATGCTAATATCATCCTTGGCCACTGGGCTTTGGATGGCTGGGGACAGCTGGAAATGGGTTATTGCAATCACACTGGGTCACAGCGTGACTTTAGAGACTAATAATACTTTAGTTTATTAGAAGTAAAGTAGTTTCTAAAGTAATTAGTTTCTAATTACTTTAGAAACTGATACTATTTTATTTCTACAAATGATGAGGCAGGTGCCAAAGTCTCCAAGTCACTAAAGGAATCAACCTGTGTTTAAACCCAGGAGAACCAGAAGGAGCAGAACATGACTCAAAATGGAGCAATAGTTTTCCAGAGGACAACACGTATCCCCATCAGTGCAGAATTACTCAAAGCACAGGGTCATGCCCGGCTCAGCTCACTTTATGACAAATGAAAGTGTTTTTGATATAAACATGTGATACCGGTGGGGTGCGGTGGCTAACGCCTGTAATCGCAGCATTTGGGGAGGCCAAGGTGGGTGGATCACCTGAGGTCAGGAGTTCGAGACCAGCCTGGCCAACATGGTGAAACCCTGTCTCTACTAAAAATACAAAAATTAGCCAGGCGTGGTGGCATGTGCCTGTAAACCCAGCTACTAGGGAGGCTGAGGCAGGAGAATAGCTTGAACCTGGGAGGCGGAGGTTGCAGTGAGCCGAGATCATGACATTGCACTCCTGCCTGGGCGACAGAGTGAGATGCCATCTCAAAAAACAAAACAAAATATTTGATACGGTGAGGATGTGGAGCAACAGGCACTTGTTCATTGCTGGTGGAATGCAAAATGGAACAGCCACCTTGGAAGACACCTGGCTCTTGCTTACAAAAGTAAACAGGATCCGGCAGTCATGCTCCCTGGTATTTACCCAAATGAGCTGAAAACTTGTGTCCACACAAACATCTGCACACAGATGTTTACAACAGCTTTATTCATAATGGATGAAACTTGGAAGCAACCAGGATGTCCTTCAGTAGGTGAGGGGATAAATAAACTGGCACATCCAGGCAATGGACTTTATCCAGTGATAAAGAGAAATGAGCTCTCAATCCGTGAAAAGCCATGGCAGAAGCTTAAACGCTGGTTACTACGTGAAAGAAGTCAGCCTGAAAAGGCCACGGACTGCATGTTTCCAACTCTGTGCCATTCTGGAAAAGGCAAAACTATGGAGATAGTAAAAGGATCAGTGGTTACCAGGGGCTTTGCTGGGGGGGAGAAAGTGACAGATCAATAGGCACAGTACAGAGGACTTTTAAGGCAGTGAAACCACTCTGCAGGATACTATGATGGTGCATACCTGTCTTTATGCATTTATCAAAACCCACAGAATATCCACGCACAGGGTGAAGCTGAATGTAATCTGTGGACTTTAGTTAATAATAATGTGTCACCACTGTCTCATCAGTAGTAACAAATGCAGCACCAGTGCAAAACGTTAGCAGTGGAGGAAACCGTGGGGAATGGTGCTGAGGGATAGACAGGAACTCTGTACTTTTTGCTAAATGTTTCTATAAACCTAAAACTGCTCCAACAATAGTCTATTAATTTAAACATATTTTTAAAAGCTTATCTAAGAAGTCATTGTGGGAAGAAGTAAGATAATTGGTGGATCTCTTTATACTTGTTCTGTTTTCTTTTTTCTATTTTATGATTTAATTTCTTTCAGAGGGCGGGGAGGAGGGTACCATGCTTGTATTTCTGTGCTAAGGGCCTCTAAAGGTTAACAAACACATCTGTCTCCAGCACAGGAGAAACGAATTGGTCTTTCTTCACACATAATAACATTGCAGTGTTTCCCGAGTCCTCTAGCAAGGGCTTTTCACGAGTCTGACAGGTTATTACCAGAATGTAACAATGGCAGGATTCATTTCTCCCTCTGAGTAATGAAAGCCCCAGATCTCCAGCAACCCCAAAGAGCTGGGGTAGAGGAGGTTAAGGCAAAGGTCATCCGGGGATTTGTCCTGATCCATGAGGGCACCGTTCCTAACCCCAGGCTGCAGGCTCCCAGCAGGGGTTAGAGGAGGGATCAGCATAGAACTGGCTTTGTTATATATTTGGGCTGAGGGTGCCAGGGCCTCTCAATCATTCCATGTGTCCCACCTCTCTTTGGAGAACATATTTTTCCGCATGAAAAATAGGTTAACGTGAACCTCGACAGCAGTCCCCAGAGAGCTAATCCCCTGACTTCAGGAGGGTGAGAAACCCACAGTGGAGGAGGAGCTTCCCCCTGGAGAAGGGGAGAGAAGCCATGTCACTTGGGAGCAAAGACACCTTTCTCCCGCATCTCCAGCTTCCTGAGTTTCTAGTATCTGCCTTTGTCTCTCGATTCTTTTTTTATTACGGCAAGATACACCTAACATAAAATTCATCATTTAACCGTCTTAAGCATACAGTTCAGTGCTACTAAATACTCTCTTCTTGCTGTGCAGGCATCACCATCATCCAGCCACAGAATTCTTTTGGTTTAGCAAAACTGAAACTTTGAACCTATTGAATACTAACTCCCCATTTCCTTCTGCCTCCATTCCCTGGCCATTACCTTTCTATTTTCTGTCTCTAGGAATGTGATTACTCCAGGGACCCAGTAGAAGTGGAGTCATATGGTATTTGTCCTTTTGTGACTGGCTCATTTCACTTAGCGTAATGCCCGCAAGGTTCATCCATGCTGTAGCATATGACAAGATGTCCTTCCTTTTTCAAGGCTGAATAATATTCCTTTTTGTTTATAGACCACATTTTGTTTATTCATTCACCTGTTGAGGGATAATTGGGTTGCTTCCACCTTTTGGCTATTGTAGAGAATGCTGCCACGAACACAGGTGTACAACTATCTCTCGGAGACCCTGCTTTCAATGCTTTTGAATATATATATACCCAGAAATAGAATTGCTAAATCGTATGGTAATTCTATTTTTTATTTTTTGAGGAACTGCCACACTGTTTCCCATAGTGGCTGTACCATTTTACATTCCCACCAACAATGCACAAAGGTTTGAGCATCCTCGCCCACACTGGTTGTTTTCTGTTTTTTTGATAGTAACCGTCCTAATGGGTGTGAGGTGTCATCTCCATGCAGCTTTGCTTTGCATTTTCCTAATGATTAATGATGTCGAGCATCTTGGCAAATGTTTGTTGGCCATTTGTCTGTCTTCTTTGGGCCTTCCTTGCTTTTAGAATGAAGAGCTGTCATTATCCTAAGCAAATGAACGCAGGCACAGAAAACCAAATACTGCAGGTTCTCACTTATAAGTGGAAGCTAAACATAGAGTATACATGGACACAAAGAAGGAAAAACAGGCGTAGTAGGGGCATACTTGTGGGTGGAGGGTGGGAGGAGGGCAAGGATCAAAAAACTACCTTTTGGGTTCTATGCTTATTACCCAGGTGACAAAATACTTTGTACACCAACCCCCATCCCCCTACCTCACCAACACTCAATTTACTTATATAGCAACCTGCATGAGTACCCCTGAACCTAAAATACAAGTTAAAAAATTAAACAAAATAAAAGGAAGAGCTGTACAGGGTCCCAGGGGATCAGCTGCCCAGCGCCTTCTCCAGCCTCAAGGCTGTGGTGTGTTGGGCTCAGTCTGGGCTGCTATAGGCCCTTGAGGTCTTCGTCTTCCTCGTTGGAGCACAGTCCTTCAGTTTCATGACCTCCACTTACCCATCTTACCCCTGCCTCCAGGGACCACGTGAGGACAGGTGATGGGTTCCCCCCACTGCACCTTCTCAGAGCCTCAAACCACTCCTGGCCCACAATACACAGCCAACAAGTGAATCTGCTTGGATTTGACCCAAGTCTTTAGCACCGGGAGTCACAGTGCCATGCTGAAAGTCAATTCTCTATTCTCTATTCTGGGCTACCAATAAGCCCAGAAACTCCATTTTCTCTTCTTCATTCCTGTGATTATATTTTATAGTACTTTCCAGCTTTGCTTTCTGTCTCTTCCCCTCTGTATATTCTGTTAAGCCCAGGATATTCTGAGTTCATGGTGCTAGAAGGGACACCTCTTTAGCTCCTCTGAAGAGTCTGGGGCCATCTTGTACTTTTCGTCCACACTGCATCTTCTCTCACGCCCCTCTACCCTACACTGAGAGTCTCTCTTCCCATTCTCCCAGACCAGTGATTGACAAAAACTGTGGGAGGACCTAGCCAAATTCCTCTCATTAATGACAACTAATCAGGTGGTAGCTAGCAGCCCAGATAACCTGAGAAAGATGCCCTTTCTCTCTTTTTCACAGCACACTCTTATCTTTCTATATTTTCCTCTTGGAGAAGGAATGAACGCTGACTCACCACTCCCTGACTGCCAAAAAGATCCAGGTGCATTTGTGTTTAATACTCAACTCCAGGCTTAGTGACACAATCTAGTTAAATCCAAACCCTACATTATTGTTCTTCTTATGTTTTCAGAGATTACATTTAGAGACACTTGGTATGCACAGGAAATATCACCCACACTTTGAAGTACATTTTGTATAGACAAGCTATAAGTTATCTTCGCTTTTTAAAAAATCTATGGGACCTATACTTGCCTTGAAGGGTCATTCTAAGAATTAACTTAAATCACAAATTTAATATCCTCAGCATATTAATAGGACAGCAGTAAATATTTTTATGCAAGTCGAATTTTATTTGGTGACTCTGAAAATGACAATAGCTAAAATTGAATAGCCCTTTACAGTTTAATGGGGTCTTTCTCAAGCTCTACCTTATTTAATCTCCTTAGCAATCACGTGAGGCGGTTACTGTGCCACTAGAAAGAATGCTAATTGCGAATCATCTTGAGGTTAGAGATATTTCCATGTCAGAGAGTGTCCGCCAGTAGAATTTTAAGCTTTTCAAACTGATGTTCTTTTTTTACCCAGAGCAGAGATCTTGGATGATGTCGCCTGAACGAGCCTTTCTAATGTACTTATTGCCAAAGGCATCCAACTCTCCATATCTTTGTCTTCCCTTTATCCATCTGTGTGCTAGCAAAGCTGGGTTTTTTTTTGAGGTTTTGTTTGTTTGCCTTTTTCCTCCTTCCTCTTCTTCCTCCCTCCTCTTTGGCAACATCAATTTCTCCTTGGCACTCTTCTTCTCCCTACTTACATCGCCTCCTGGAGCTATGGAAAAGAACTTAGTTAACTAACCTACCATACAAATTTAGGTAGCTTATCTTTTCTTGAGAGAGAACAGAAAAATTTATTTGATCACGTGACATTAATTCACAGTTCAGATTCCTGGAGTAGGGGTCTTTATGGACACACCAGAGAGATAAGTCTTTGCAGCAAGAGTTTATGATAAATACAAATGCTACTAGAAAATTGCAAGATATTTTGACCAAGCTCCTACTCTGAAAGAAAAGACTATAAGTAAACAAACTTTGCAATCCTGGAGCAAGTGTGGGACAAGCAGGAGTCAAGGTGACAAGGCTTTGCCAAGGCTTCTGCAGGAAGAAATCTGTAGGTACCTGGAAACCCTGCAGAACTCTTCTGACAATTTCCTTCTTTATAGGACCTTCACATTGAAATGTGGATGTATAGTCCTTGCTTTGCCAGAACAGACAAGAAAATAGTGCAAGGCTGGTCAGAGCTGATTTCACTGCCTTGTGGACAAAGGAAATCATGCAACACAGACTCAACTCGAAAAGTCCTGGAGAATTCTAGAATCCTTTGACAGAATGGAAACCTCAACCAGCAAAGTGAGCTAATGGAAGCACTGATTCTATCACTAACAGATAATTTTAAACCAGTGATTTTCAGTTCATTGGCCTCAAAATCAAATACTGAGACCGAATGTCAGAGACCATTTCACAATTCTGACTTCTTATTCAAGACCAATAGCAGCAGTCTTCTCACTGAAAGTAGGATAGGTGCCTAGTACTGGCTCCTTAAGAGATGGAGGTGGGGAGGGGCAGAGGTTTTTGTTTGGCTTTGCTTTGTTGTCATTGTGTGTGTGTGTGTGTGTGTGTGTGTGTGTGTGTTTTAAAAGAAACATTTCTATCCAAGCAAGCACACAGGTGGACTCAAGAAAGACCCCAACATAGTCTTTCGCTTTATGCCCTACCTGCTTTTACCCAACTTATACACCACCCACAGTTGGGTGGGGTTTTCCTGACACATCTTGCCCCTGTTACCCAATGGGCAATAGGTCTTTGATGGGCAATAGATCTGAATCTTTGATGCAGGCTTTCTGGAAAGCCATCTTAGACTAAAGAAGTAAAGATAGTCTTTCCATTGGATCATCCCTCCTGTCATATCCTCCACACAGAGCTCTATATCCTCATCTTAGCACACCTCCTCCCAAAGGTTGTTCTGTCCCTTCCTTTTCCTTGAGATAACAACAAATCACAACCTGCTAAAGTTATTAAAACTACAGGATCTCCTTTGAGAGCTGATGACAGTTTGTCCTGCCAAGCATCAGTTAAATGTTTAAGCAACATCTCTGTAAAGTAGCTTGCAATTCTTTTGGGAGCATCTTGGATACAGAGAGTGTGGACAACTTAGCCCTGATATTTTTTGGGAAGTGGACAGCTTGCAGAATAAGGTGCCTAAAATTCGACCTGGATTCTTTCTTCCATTTGCATCCATCCATATGAATTTCCTAGGAAGTTAGGACTTAAAGGTGATTCATCATTCTAATTACCATGTGGCCCCAATGGGTTATGAACCACTAAACTGAAATCTTTATAAAGCATATGTTCTTCTCTATCTTTCCATTCAGGGACAATGCATCTTGGGATTCACTTTGACAAAGCAGAGTGAACATGTCCAGGACTCCAGAACACTTAACTGATTTTTGAGTGTTAAACCAACCTTGCATACCTCAGATACATCACACTTGGTCATGGTGTATCATCCTTTTTATATGTTGCTGGATTTGGTTTGCTAGCATTTTGTTGAAGGATTTTACATTTATATTAATAAGAAATCTTGGTCTGTAGTTTTCTCTTCTTGTGATGTCTTTGTACAGTTTTGGTATCAGATTGAGGTGGGATCTACTTCCAGGCTTGCTCCCCACAACTGATTTTAAATTCAGTATCTAAGATACATTCTAAATGTAAATCAAGTCAGTCATGTTCTGACCCCACCTCCAATGGCTTCCCATTGCACGCACCATGCAGAGCACTCACCAAGGTCTCCAGTGCCTACCTCTTGACCTTCGTGTCTTGATACTTCTCTATTGCTCCTTTGACTGTAGCACACTGGTCTTTTTGAGGTTCTGTCAATCAGTCATGCTACTTTCCTCCTTAGGGCCTCTATCCTTCCAGTTTCCCTTGTCTGGAATGCCATGAATGGCCCCTTCTGATCATGCAGGTCTGTACGCAAACATCAGTTACTTAAAGGCCTTCTCCAAAGACCACACCTAAAATAACCTCTATTCTATGGTCACTCTTTGCCCATTACCCTGCTTAATTTGTTTAAGCACTTATATTCTGATATCACATTATTTGTTCACTTATGTATGGCTTGCCTCCCCTACTATAATGTAAATTCCATGGAAGTGTGGATTTTGTCCCATTCCGTAATGGATCATCAGTACCTAAGACTGTGACGGGTGCTTGGTAAATGCTCATAAATGTTTCTTGAATGAATGAAGTGCACAAAGATTTCTGTACAAGGATATTCATCAAAGCATTATTTATAATAGTAACATATTTACAACTACATAAATGTCCAACAGTAGAGGAATTGCCAAATAAGTTCAAATATCCATAGAATGGAACAAGACGTAGTCATTTAAAATAATGTTTTACATTTTCTAATGACATGAAAAATTTGTATAATATAATATTGTGTGAAAAATATGTTACATCTCTACATAATTTGAGCCTAATTATATTTTATAATTACGTATATAAAATAAAAGACAAGCATCAAAATCTTAACAGTGACGGTCTTGGATAGAGAGTTATGGGTGATTTCAATGTTTCCTTTATACTTTTTTGTATGTTCTAAATTTTCCCTGACATGCACACATTATTTTATGATAAAATTCTTTTAAAATTATTATTGCTCTATAACTTAAATTAGCCAATAGATATATAGTACCTGCATATCATTTTAGAGCATATAAATTTTCAAGTGAGAAGATAAACTCTCTCCTAAGCTGAAGTATTCCTTCTAGTAATCTTTCAAGTAGAACTTTCTACAGTGGTTCTGATTATATAACGGATTGATGGTTTTCTTGTGCTTCTTTTTACCCGAAGAGACCAGGGACGAGGTTTGGTTTGCTCTCTTTGTAATGCCAACTGATCCCTGATGCCCATGACCCACTTAGCCCTACAGATTGTCACTCCCTGATGGGAGACCACATCCCCTGCATCTTTCTCCATCCTGTGGAATCTACCACGCGCCTCGCCCGGGCTCCGTGTTGATGACACTGGTCACACAAAGCACAGCCCTCCCTTCACTGGCCTGTGCTCCATGGCTTCTACCCATTCACAGTAGGACTGACAGGTGGCCTTCCCCTCAGATCTCAGGGCTTCAGGAACTCCCAAGAGACAAGGTCTTCTGTAGGATGCTAGGAGCCATGCTAATGACCCTACATGCTCTTAGAGAAAAGAGGGAGCTTCCTCAAAGCAGGGCTGGTGAGAAGAGAAGGCCCTGACTGTATACACAGTCTTTCCTCCTCCCTTCCCTTCCCTGGTGTGGATGATGGATCTTTCCAATTCCAGACTAGCTCTTCCTTCCCATGTGCCTGGTGCCATTGGCTGCAGTGGAGACAGCTCCCCACCAGTTGGCAGGGCTGACTGGGCCTCGCTTCATGAAGGACCTCATCTCTGGAGAAAGAACTATGTTCTGTCCTGCCAAAAGGTGCCAACTTGCTCTATGGGACGGCTCCGACATCCCAAGGCAACCCCCATGCGGTGGGGAATATCAACCTGTCTGCACTATTCTGAAGGCACAGAAACATTCCAAGACTTGGGCTGAACCTGAGTTTCCCAATCCGGGCTGTGGATGTAAATAGAAGCTGAAGTGGCCAAGAAAATCTCACAGGCAAGGCTCGATCACTCACTCATTGGCCCAGAATGTGTCCTGGCGTAACCGTAGCCAGGCCCCTGGAATCCTGAAGAGTTTAAAGAATTGCAGGAGACAGCCACATAACAGAGATGCAGAACAAACTCCAGATCAGCCATCTCTGAAGGGATGAGGGGGCCGCTTCCAGGGCCCTCAACCCCAGCTCCCAGATGGAAAGGGGGTTCTTATGTTTTCTTCTCAGACTCCTTCCTTAAATTGTCTGTAAAACTAAAGCAGCCAAGACATTTTCTCTTAAATGAGTTAAATGGGCTAACATTAATAATAATCACTAATATTTGTTTAGCACCTTTTTCTACTAGGCATTGTGATAAGCTCTTTCTACATCCCCATCTAGCTCAGCTAGAGCCAAAGTCTTCCATTGAACTAAGAGCCCATGGGACAATCCCTACCCCTCTGCCTCCCGACCTCCTCCCCAGTCCTTGTCGTCCTCTGTCCCCAGACACACAGATCACTCCTCCTTCAGGGCCTTAGCACTTGGGCTGGCCTCTGCCTGAACAGCTCCTCCCAAATTCTCAACCCACACAGCTCCCTCTCACCGCCTCCAGGCTTCCCCATGGACACTTGTTCCTTAGAGGAGTATTTCTTGGCCTTAGGCATAAAATTGTCCCTGCCAACCCTATTGTTTCATGGGGTATTGATCATCTTCTGACACCTGAAACTGGGAGCAGATGGAGAAAGACAGACAGACAGACACACATACACACACACACACACACACACACACAGAGAGAGAGAGAGAGAGAGGAATTAGCTGAGTCATGTTGATGATAGAGCAACAGGATCAGGATGAGTAGACATTCCCTCATGAGAAGACATTCTGCAGACCTCTTGGCTGGTAGTTCAGCCGTTGGGCTCCTAGGACCCTAGGACCATTGCTCAGAGCCTAAAATGATTTGTTCTCTTGGCAAAATGGCCCGATGTCAAGGCCATGCCACCCTTATTTTCAAGAGTTTTCTTGCCTCTTGTGATATAACCTGAGTGAGTTTATTCTTGCAACAAGAAAGGATCATTTTAATTTGCCTGATGAGAAAACTGAGGTTCAGTTTGCTTAGGTAACAAGCATGATGTCATAAAGATATGCTGATGCCAAAGGTCAGTGTGGGCTCTCTCCTGGAAGATGGCAATACTTAGAATGTTGATCATTGGTGGGGGGGGGGTGCAAAATGAGAGGCAGAGCAGAAAAGAGGTCCCTGAATGTCACTGGTGCTCCTACCTGAGGCCAGAAGCAGATCAGTATCCTAGCTTCACCTGCATCCGGGTCAGACTGGCACAGGCAACAGGGCTCCTTCTTCTCTGACACTGTTTGCTGGTTGCAAGCCTCATCTCAGCCTCCTGGGGTGCTGTAGGGATGTTATAATAGTCTGAGGCAATGACAGCTGCAGTCCTGGTGAAATAGCTGAGAAGGAATTTGCTTGTTCCTTTCTGGTGATCAAAAGAGAGAGAAGGCAGTCCCCCAGGCTGAGACAGTGGGTGGGGACCCATGTTGTGGCACCTCCCAAACAGGCCGAAGGGGAGAGAGTCAGCATTTTCTATGGCTCAAAGTCTTGTACACCCTTTCCTTGCTGCTCCAACTTTAATGGCCTTTATGGTTAATGCACACAGATGCCCAGGATCTTTGCAGAATTATTCATTCTCTGCAACTTTCCTCCTGGGGGTTGGCAGGAACTGCTTGGTTTGGTTTTAATAACATTCTTAACTGTAAATGCTGTGGCCCAGGCTTCAGCGATGGGGTGGGGAGCTTGGGAAGTGATTGGTGGAATTTCTGACATAGAGCCCAGTGGGCTTGTATTAAGATAGGATTCCTATCAATTTCTTTGAATATCCTGCTACATTCAGGGAAAGTCAGCTCGGATGGAGGAGAAACACTCCTCCTGTTCCCATCTGTCATTTTTGCAAGATGTTTGCTTGTCCTAACTAATGGCTCACCTCGGGCCATCAGACATTTGTTTTTAATTCTCCTCTTTGGATTGAACCTGTTTTAGAAAACAGATTGTATGGAATATTCCAGAAGTTCACTTTTGTTCCAATAAACCAAAATATTCAGTCTATAAGGGATAACCTTTAAAAGATTCAATGCCCTTGGGAAAAAAAGTTGCTGAGTCAGAACTTGAGGTCTTTAAAATTTGTCTTAGGCTGCCTTTGCAGACTGAGTGACAGCATTTGCCTTGTCATAAGTCTCAGATTTCTGGGACAGAGGTAAAGGGATATGACTAAGACAGGAGACTGCTCATCACTTTTTAGTTCACAAGAATCAGCACACAGTTTCCATTTCCGCTGGCGAAATTGAGTATGTCACTGGGGAGCATATCATCACTTGGTTGCATGGGGCTGCAAGAAGTAGCTTAATTCGGCCTCACCCACCAAGGCAGAAGGCCTGTCTTGCTCACTGCCTCAATTCCACTGAATAGAGGACCTCCTTCAGCTGTTCAAGGGCCCAGCAGGTTGGAGGTTCCCCAACCCCACTGTTCCTCCAAGTGTGAGTCACAAGTTCAAATGATGGCAATGGTGAGGTGATGATGCAAAGGAGTGACAGACAGACGGTATGTGAGCAGTGGGCCCCTGTGCTCTGATGGGCATGACTATCCGGGAAATAGAGCTTCCCTGTCCACACTTGCCAACCAGTCTCCTCTTGGCTGTAGTATTAAGGACAGCAAATGATCATTGTTCAGCCAAAAGTCCTAATAGCCTGGAAGGTAGGGTACACTGACTTCCCACGTCCCTGGCCAAGTCCTTTCTCAGCAATTTAAACCCAAAATTAAAACCAGGCCAAAATTTTGATCACTCAGCCGAACTGTACCTGATGTCTCTAGACTTTTTGAAGGTCTACTTCAACCAGTTTGTTGCAATAGTGGTGAACTGTAAAATGCAATTGAGGGCCGTTCATGCATCATTGTCCTGGTGTAAATGTTAATGGCACTCACAAACTGTCCCACTTTGGATGACAAATTAAGTGGCTCCTCCAAGAGATGAAGCAGGATAGAAACCATAGGGTTTCTAAATCACCTTGCAGGAAGAAAAAGACACTCCTTTGCATCATCACCTCACCATTGCCATCATCACCATCACCATGATCACTGTCACCACGACCACGACCATCACTAGCACCACCATCACCATTCATCACCACCACCATGACCATGACCACCATCACCATCATCATCAGCACAACCATCACCACCATCATCACTATCACCATCACCGCCACCATCACCATCATCATTATCATCATCACCATAAATACTACCATCATCACCATTCACCATCAGCACCATCAACATTATCATCACCATCACCACCGTCACCATCACCACCATCACTATCACCATCACCATCACCACCACCATCACCACCATCACCATCACCACCATCACTATCACCATCACCATCACCACCATCACCATCATCACCATCACCACCACCATCACCATCATCATCATTCACCATCACTATCACCATCACCACCATCATCATCATCACCATAAACACCATCATCATCACCATCACCATCACCATCATCGCCATCATTACCACCACCATCACCATCACTATCACCTCACCATCACCATCATCACTAACCACCCCATCACCATCAACACCATCACCACCCCATCACCACCACCACCATCCACCTAGCACCATCAACATTATCATCACCATCACCACCGTCACCATCACCACCATCACTATCACCATCACCATCACCACCACCATCATATACACCATCACCATCACCATCAGCACCATCAACATTATCATCACCATCACCACCATTACTATCACCATCACCACCATCACTATCACCATCACCACCATCACCATCACCATCACCACCATCACTATCACCATCACCATCACCACCATTACCATCATCACCATCACCACCACCATCACCATCATCAGCATTCACCATCACCACCATCATCACCACCACCATTACCATCAACTCACCATTGTCTTCACCATTATCATCATCACCATGGTCACTAACCCTCCTTATATTCAATGCAGTTTAGAAGGTGTTATCTGGTATTCTAACCTGATTTTGTCTTTACAACACGCTGTAGGCAAGACAGCAGGGACAATCATGCCATTTGACAGGAGGGAAGGCTAAAACTCAGAGAGACGAAGCTACTTCCCTGCTCAATCTAGACCTCAAGAGGTTTTCCTAGGGTGTGACTCTTGCCCTCATGCTAGAAGGTGTTTGTCAGGCTAACAGTGAGGAGAGAGAGAGAGAGAACACACACGTGCGTGTGGCCTGTGTGCTCATGCAGGTATTTGAGGAGGAGAAACACATTCCAAGCAAAGGGAAGAGGTTGGCCGCATAAGCCAATACTGTGCACTTTCAGATAACTGCTGTTTCTGCCAGGCCGCTCCTTCTGAAGTCCTCTCGGGTCATGTGGCATCCTCTTCAAGCTCCGTCATGGTCTCTGTTTCCAGAGAAGGCAGAGTCTACTCTGCTTAGCATGGCCCCTGCGGCCCTTCCCCATCTGGCCCTGCTGCCTTCCTGGCCCCATTCAGTCTTCCCCAACCCCCTTCTTTAAAGCCTCTGCAATGCCTCTCACTGCTCCTTGAGCTGCTCTTAAACCCACAAGGGCTGTTTTCCTGCACATTATGCCTCAGCTCTTGCCTCCTCCTAAATGCCTTGCAAATCCCTTCCTGCTTGTCTGCCACCTCCTCCATGAGGCTTTGCCGTCAAGTCCTCTTCGGTGCCCTGCCACACCCTGAGAATGCTTCCATTCTGACTGTGCTTGTCCTTTGTGTGCTGCAGCAGGGCTGTCAGCGTGAGCTGTCCCCTCAGCTGACTGTTTTCCAGGACCTGGCATGAAGGAGCAGTCTTGGGAAGGGGTGGGGCTGTCTCTGCCTCGGGTGCTAAGGGCCACCCCGGGATAAGGCTCATGCTGTTTCCTCTGCTGGGGATGAGCCTAACCTCCACTGACAGGGCAAATGGGTGGACTTCCTATAGCTACCTTTGGGTAGAGAGGAGGCCAAAGAGCCTATAGGAAGAGAATTTCCTTTAAGGGGAAAGGAGCCAGGCAGGATGAGCTGGACCCACTGACAGCATTTTGGTTGTCAATAGGAAGGAGAGATTCTGAGAACAGCATCCTGGAAGTTAACTGAGCCCTCAAGGGCTCCTCCTGAACCAGTATCCTGGGGGAGGAGGACCACACGTGCAACTGAGTGAGCGGTGGCGTTGGATTAGTCTGCTGAGGCTGCCGCAAAGTACTGCAAACTGGGCCACTTGAACAACATCCATTCATTATCTCACAGTTCTGGAGACTCAAGTCCAACTGCAAGGTGTCTCCAGGGTTGGTTCCTTCTGAGGCTGTAAGGGAGAGTCTGTTCCAGGGCTTTCCTTGGCATGTGACAACTGTCTTCTCCCTGGATCTCTTTACATCTGCTTTCTTCTATCCCGGTGTGTCTCTGTATCCAAATTTCTGGACACAGAGATACACGGGGATAGGACCCCAGTCATATTGGATTAGGGCCCACCCTACTCTGGGATGACTTCTTCCTAGCTGAGATGATTGTAACTGCAATGACCCTCTAACCAAATAAGGTCACATTCTGAGGTCCTGGGGGCTAGGACTGCCACATATGAATTTTAAGGCAGCATAATTCAGCCCATAACAATCACTGAACTCTGTGACATACTGGGACCCCAACAGCGCTTCTCCAATGCGGTGTACTATGATGGGGTGTATACGGGCACCACCATGCCCGGCTAACACACCACTCCAGGCCATCAGGCAGCCCAGACACAAGTAGCCTCCAGGAGAAAGCCGCTGAATCACAAGGGCTGGCAAGGCCCCTGCTGTGCCCTGCAAAATGGCTCTTACTGGCCTTGAGCCATAGCAGTGACCTTGGTGCCAGGAACACAAGTCTAGCAGAGTGACAACAGGACCACACCTGCCCCATCCCTTAGCTTGGAAGTGGATGTGTTCAGAACCTCAGATGGACTCCCAGAGATGCTTGGCAGGGGGAGAGATCTTTGCGTAAGCAGAAAGGATCCAGCATCAGGGCTATTTACAACATGCCTCCCTCTCCTACTGATTTGCAAGATGATAAAGGGGTGGTTTCTATCTTAATTCATCTTTGTAACCCTAGAAACCAGCACAGCATCAATGCTTAATATATTTGTGGAGAATAAATGGGTAAATGAGATAGACAAGGCATTTTGGATCTCTGAAGGAAAATCAATTCATCAGTGAATCACTCCATCGGGCAGTGCTGGGCCCCAAGAAAGAGAACCCAGAAACCGGCAACACATGGCCCATTAACTCTGTCGTTTACTCAGTAAACAAGTTATTGAGTACCTTCTCTGTGTTGGGCTCCTTTACCTGCTGGGGGTTACAAAGACAGCCTAGTCTAGACACTCAGATTAGCAATACTGAAGAACAGATAAAACCGGAACAGAGGCCGGGCACAGTGGCTCACGCCTGTAATCCCAGCACTTTGGGAGGCTGAGACAGGAGGATCACTTGAGGTCAGGTGTTCAAGACCAGCCTGGCCAACATGGCGAAATCCTGTCTCTACTAAAAATACAAAAATTAGCTGGGTGTGGTGGCATGTGCCTGTAATCCCAACTTCTTAGGAGGCTGAGGCAGGAGAATCGTTTGAACCTGGGAGGCAGAGATTCCAGTGAGCCGAGATTGCACCACTGTACTCCAGCCTGGGTGACACAGTGAGACTCTGTCTCAAAAAACAAACAGAAAACAAAAAAGAAAACAACTGGAACAGAGCCCAGTGGCACACTGAATTGTGTGGTCCTGATGGCCAGGCTGCAAGCAGAGCATAGGAAAGAAATGAGGCAGGTGAGAGAAACTGGTATGGGCTTCAGTTCTGGTTCTGCACAGTCCAAGAAGAGGGTGCAGGGTTAGGGCAAAGAAAATGGTTGGAAGTCACACAAGTTGCCGGATGTGGGGAGGAGGTCAAAGAGTGAGGCTTTATTTATTTATTTATTTTGAGCTGGAGTTTCACTCTTGTCGCCCAGGCTGGAGTACAGTGGAGAAATTGGCTCACTGCAACCTCTACCTCCCAGGTTCAAACGATTCTCCAGCCTCAGCCTCCTGAGTAGCTGAGACTATAGGAGCCACCATGCTGGGGTAGTTTTTGTATTTTTAGTAGATATGGGGTTTCACCATGTTGGTCAGGCTGGTCTCGAACTTCTGACCTCAGCTGATCTGCCTACCTCGACCTCCCAAGGTGTTGAGATTACAGGCATGAGCCACCGTGCCCAGCCAAAGAGTGAGGCTCTATTTTTAATTTTCCTCAGAGCAAGTGTTGGGATATCATGGGAAGTAAGGTGAGGTGAGTCTGTGGGATCTAAGCCTATTGATCAGGGTTTGGGAAACTTCTCCTGTAAAGGACCCGATAGTAAGTGTCTCCAGCTGTGTGGCTGCCTATGGTGTCTGTTGCAGCTACTCGGCTCTGTTGTTGGAGCGTGAAAGCAGCCAAGAGACACATAAAGGCCTGAGTGTGGCTGTGCTCCAATCGAACTTTAGTTATGGACATTGCAGTTCACATTTCATGTAATTCTCACATAACACAAAATATTCTTCTTCCTTTTTCCCCCAATCATTAAAAAAATGTAAAGATCATTCTTTACTTGTGGGCCACAGGAAAATAGGTGGCTACAGTGTGCTGGCCTCTGGTGTCCCTGGTGTTCCTTCCAGGGTGATGTTAAGATGCAGATTCAGACTCCGAGGGCCTGGGGTGGGGCCTGAGACTGCATGTCTGACAAGCTCTTGGTGCTGGCGTGGTGGATCCTCAGACCGCACTAGAACCACTGGTGTGAGGTTGGGAAAGCACAGCAGGAGCATTTGAGCAAGGGACCTTGGGTCACCTGGTCAGTCACCAGGTCTACAGCGGACGGGGTGCCAATCATAGCATGCTGACAGGGCAGCAAGGAGCAGCCCACGGTGGGAGTGGTGGAAAGAGGGTCTCTCCACAGGTAGACACTGTGCCAGCACATCCTGCCCAGCCGCTAAGCTGGGAGGAGTGGCCCCCATACAGGCCTTGAGAGCAATCTGGAACATTCCAAAACAAGCTTGAAAACTAATATTTCCAGGCAGGCATTGCCAAGTGCATTGACACTTGCCAATAACCCCAAAGCGGGATCTTTCCCCGATTTGCACGTGTTGCTTTAGCATGAGTGAAGTTGGGGCCAAGTATCCAAAGATGCATTCCCTCTTCATGGCAAAGGTGGGTGAACATGTGTCGCACGTCACCAGGCACCCCATGCCTGCTCTGTGTGCAGGAGTGGAGAGCCTTGGGCAGCAGCAGCCAGCCACGCCATGGAGAGACGGCTCCTGCAAGGCCAGGGAGGCAGCAGAGCCGAAGCCCATGGGTGGGAGCCACCTCTCTGGTTTGACTCTTTCCTGGGGCCCCTGAAATGTGGCAGATGGTGAGCCGGCCCTCACGGCCAGCCTGCAGGCCTCTCCTGTGTGCACACTATGTTCTCATGCATGTATACATGTTTGAGAGAAAGCCTAAAACATGCTGTCTTAACAACAGCCAATATAGATCACTTGACTCAATGTACTTAATATGGATTTAGTAATAATGAAAGCATGTGATAAAGCAGATCCTTGAAATAGGATGGCAAGCAGCATGCTGCTATGTGCAAAGCATGCCCAAATAATGCTTTTGCATTTGTTAAATAAGATGAATAACAAATGTTTCTTGTAGAAGAATAAAAATACAGATAGACAAAAAGAGGTGTCAGGTCCCCAAAACTGGGGAGCTCACCCTGGATGCCTGCTCTCAGGGGCTTGCTGGGCTGCTCCTGTGCCCCGTCTTGCTGGAAGGAGCCCATGTGTGGTGCCCCTCCTGAGAAACCCCTCCTGCCTCTCATGGATCCACTGCCCATCTCTCCTGCTTGGCATTCATATGATCAACTCACTGAACCCTCGGCTGGCTGAACAGTCTGGACCTTGGCTTTGAGCAGACCATGTCTCTTGTCTTTTAGTAACTTCTTCTGATCTCTCAGGAGTACAATTTCTTTGGTGGCCCCCCCTTGAGAATCATCCAGGAAATACCAACCTCTCTGGGTGCTTCCATCATCTCCCATATTCGAGGCTGGGGATCGTGGCCAACCTCCCTGATCTGGCCCACCCTGCTGCACTGGACCATGCCCAAGGCCATGCTGGAGTGAGGGTACCTGGTTTCGATGGCACTGGTTGGTGTCCCATCTGGCAATTTCCTGCTTTCTCATTTGCATGCAGTCTAGCAATTGGAGATGCATTTGGACAAGAAGCTACCCTTTCAAACATGAATACCCTGGATGAATTACACCTCTAGGCTCTTGTGAGTTACTTTTTTCAAATATCCAAAGATCAGTGGGGCTCAGGGAACCAGCTCTGATGGAGGCAGGAAGGAAGAGCTGTGTGGAATGGACATTTTTGGAAAGTCAAAGGGCAATTCCAGGACCTTGGCACCTTGGAAGATGGGAGAGAAAGGAGAAAGGAAAGGGAGAGCAGAGATGGGCAGGAGCTGAGATTCCTCCTCCACTGGGTCACTCTGCTGAAGGCTGTGGCATCTGCAGGGCACAGGAATTCATGTCCAAGCCTTCCCAACTGGCCTGGCTTGCAGTTCCTTAGCTGGTCAATGCTTAAATCAAATTCCCAAGACTGTGGCGTGGAGCATCAAAACGCTCAGCTTTCCATTATCCCATTTTCTCTCACATTTCCACATCTTGAGGCAGAATCTCTCTCCTTTCCTTAAAGAGGTGTAGAGAGAAAGTGGAAAAAGCAGAAGAGAGAACATGGAGAGACCAGCGCTGGAGTCTCCAGCCTATGCCTCCATGCCCCTTCTCTGCCTTCCTCTCTCCTTGTTAACGGTTCAGTACCTGAGGGTTTTTGTTTGTGGTGTTCCCCTGTCCGTGGAAAATCCACTTGTGGGTGAATGCAGGGTCTCCTAGGCTCCCCTCTTTATAAGGTTTTGTGCAGATATGGTTGAATTTACTAACAAAGAGCATCTTAGTTAAGATAATGAGCATCCGGAGGGGAAAAACCTCATTCTGGAGTAGTGTCTGGATTTTGGGCTCAGACGCAACACAGGGTTGTCTCTCATGCAGTGCAAAGTGCTTTGGGTATCTGTCTCTGTCTCTGTCTCTCTCTCTCTCTCTCTCTCTCCACCCCCTGCCCAGCACCCCCGCCATCCTCTCTCCCTCTTTTTCTCCTGCTGTTTCATTTAGTCTCAGGATGAGCTGGCTTCAGTTCCTGTCCATTTCCCATGGGCATCTTCTCTTCAGGCACCGACTGAAACATCTCTCAGCAGCTGCGCGCACTCCATAGAAAAGGAAGTTCTTTCACGTGCTCCCTGTTGCCAAGGCAACCACTTCCTTGAGCTCCAAAACATTAATATCTCTCCCCTTGCATTTGTTTTCTGGTCAGATTTTTTCCTGCAGTGACATCTAGTGACCAACCACAGGGAAAAAAAACCCAAAGACTTATTCCTGGTCTTGATGGAAACATCACAGCAAGAAAGCAGATGTGCCCAGCTGGGTGTGGCATCTCACATGGTGGCTCACGCCTGTAATCCCAGCACTTTGGGAGGCTGAGGCGGGCGGATCACCTGAGTTCAGGAGCTTGAGACCAGCCTTGCCAACATGGTGAAACCCTGTCTCTACTAAAAATATAAAAATTAGCTGGGCATAGTGGCAAGCGCCTGTAATACCAGCTACTTGGAAGGCTAAGGCAGGAGAATTGCTTGAACTCGGGAGGCGGAGGTTGCAGTGAGCTAAGATCACACCACTGCACTCCAGCCTGGGCAACAGAGTGAGACCTGGCCCTGTGAGTGTTAAGGAGACAGGCTGGACCTTCTAACATCTGCTCAGCCACTGTTTCAGGCTGTGGCTTCATATCACAGTCACAGTCTTGAAGGCTCCCCTACACTTGTTAAGCTCATAATGGTAACCTTTGCATTGTCCAGCATATATCTTTATTTTGTGACTCATTCCAAGTTTGACTTTTTTTCTGACATCAGTGGGAATCTGTACTACTTCTCCCCGCTGTCCATCACTGCCGTTAGAGGGGATGTGGGGATCTCAACAACAAGCGAAGAATGCTGGGACAAGCAGTCACAATTTCATAACCAAACGATGGTGACATCATCCCTTATTAAAACACTCCTCCAATGACTCGAGTAGGGGCACATTGGAAATGACACAGACTCTTCCCTGGTGGGCCAGGCTCCTCCAACCCCAGCAGGAGCAGCTCCATCATTTTGGGGCAGGAGAATAGGGTCTGGAGGCAGGAAACCTAAGGCCTATGCATGGTGAGTGGAAATTAGAGGCTACTCCCTTTTCAATCCCTCCTTTTTCTGCCTGGCAGTTGAAAAATGAAAGTACCTCTAATTGGTCACCTCCTGCAACCAATCAGACTGGTTGTGGGCCTACTCTTCATTCTGATTTGTACTCTCCTGCAACCAGTCAGACTGGTCATGGGCCACTACTTCATTTGCATAAAGTGAACCAATAGGAAACCCCTGGAGGGTATTTAAACCCCAGAAAATTCTGTAACTGAGGCACTTGAGCTACTTGCTCCAGCCCATTCCAACCGTGTGAAGTGTACTTTCATTTAAAATAAATCTCTTCTTTTCCTGCTTTGCTTTGTTTGTGCATTTTGTCCAATTATTTGTTCAAAATGCCAAGAACCTAGACTACTCTCCACTGGTAACAACTTCTCATGGGGACCCAGGCTGGGTCGGCAGCCAGCTCAGGATGAACTCAGGACACGGTGGGTATGTTGGTTCTGACACTGCTAAGGAGATCATGGGCCCTTTTCCCCGGGTCAGCCTGGTTTCCACCATTGTCCACCACGTGGTAGATTCTCCCCACGGCCACATTCCTTCATGTCTCCTGGCGTTCTCACCTTTGCAAGGTGACGTCGTAGCTCAGCCCATCAAGAGGTAGAGTTAGTAACTTTCTGCTATGTTGAGAACTATGCCAAGCACGGAATATAGACATCATAACCAAGCCAGATAGGAAGGAGCATTCCAGGCCTAGGAGACATCAGTGGGAGGGCAGAAGTGAGAAGGAACTTAGCAAAAGATGCAGTGGGCAAAGCAAGAATGCAATTGAAGCTTATCGAAGGGTTGTACGTGGGGGTGATGTGAGTCAGCCTGGGTTGTATTTGCCCCTGTGGCTCCTGCACCAAGTGCGCCAGAGAGGAGACTGGAGTGGAAGCCGACACTGAGGAGGCCATTGTTACAGTCCGGGTGAGCGAGTGGTGCCTTGGAATAGACTGGTGTCAGCAGAGATGGGGAGAACAGAGAGATACTACATCTGTTGTGGAGGGAGGGCCTCCAGGGACAGGGTGATGAAGTGAAGGAAGAACCCACAGGGAAGCAGCACTGGGTGGTTCCATGGGTGTGGTGAGGAGGTCCCCGAGCCTTGGAGGTCACTGGGTTGATGTCCAGGTTCCCAGCTTGAGCAAACAAGTGTGGGATGGTGCAATTTGCTGAGGAGCAGGGTGGGATATAGGAAAGAGAACTGTTGGTTTTGCCATCCCAAGCTCGAGGTGCCTACAAAACATCCAAATGGAATATCAAATAGTCACTTGGATATATGATCTTGGAACTCAGAGAAAAGGAATGGACCAGACGTATAAATTCGGAAGTCATTAATATATAAAACCAAGTGCCAGTTCTCAAAATTAACTTATTTGCATGGTTTGAATTCCTGTTCTTTCATATGTAGTAACCCAGGCTGCATCAGTCAAGTCCCAGCAGGAGGCAAATCGCACGCTTAAATTAAAATAAATTAAATTAAAATAATAAATGTGGCCAACTGAATAATGACCTCCAAAGATATCAGGTCTTAATCCCTGGAATCTGTAAACGTTCCTTTATATGGCAAAGGCTGCCAATGCAATTAAGGATTTTGAGATGGGGAGATTACCCTAGATTATTCTGGTGGGTCCTAAATGCAATCACAAGTGTCCTTGTAAGAGGAAGGTGGTGGGAGGTTTGACCACAGACAGAAGGGGAGGTGATGTGATCCTGGAGGAGACTGGAGTGACATGGCCATGAGCCAAGGAATGGCATCCAGACGCTGGAGGAGGTGAGAGACAGATTCTTCCCAAGAGCCTCTGGAGGGAGAGCAGCCCTGCCCACACCTTGGGTGTAGCCCAGTGACACTGATTTTGGACTTCTGACCTCCAGAACTATAAAATAATACGTTGTTTTTAAAGTACTAAATTTGGAGCCCTAATAGGAAACATATGCATTGGAGGACCTATTTACAAAGGTTTGAGCAGAGTGTAGGGAAAAGACAAGATTCACAGCAGTACCCTGGGACTGCTCACAGCATTGCTTGTCACTGTGGGATGAGGGGAGGGGGCAGCTACCAAAACCTGGAAGAAGAGGAGGCCGATGAGGAGGGCGAGAAGAGCAGCAGCCTTCAGTCAAGGGCCATAGCTTCTATGGGGACCTGCAGGAAGGGTGCCAAGGAGATAGAGACCCCAGCCTCCCCTACTCTCATGCTGGGCAATCCCCTTGGCCAAATCTCCAAGCTCAAGGGCCGGGTTGCTTCAGTTGTGCAGGCAGCCTCCTGGGGCTCAGAGCAGAGAGAAGATCTGCTTGTCTGCCCAAGCCTCTGAGGTCTCAAAACGAGAATAGTACCAACTTTGAAGGGTGGTGGTATTAAATGGATCAACATGTGCAGTGCCCCTGACAGATAGCAGCTGCTCAATAAATGTCATCTTGAATCATAAATCTCATGAAGATGTTTGTAGCTCAACGAGGATGGTGAATTGGGGGATACATGACAAAGGCCATGAGAAGCTACTTTTCTAGAAATGTGAAGCATTTCTACGAGAGGTTTTATTTTAAAATCATTGGAAAATATCAGTCCACAAAGAAATGGCAATCCACTCAATTCCAGTTATTTATATCTGGGCTCTTTAGAAAGGAATTTAGTTACTTGTCTTTGTAAAATTTAACATGCTTACTATGCTTCCAAGAGGCCTGTGAAACAACGCATGTGTAGCCGATTCGGCTGTGCCTCGATGACACCTTTTGTTCTGTCACACTCTTTTTTCTTCTCATGGTTGCATCCACACTTAAACTTGGACTCAACACCAGCCTGCAGGCATATGCCACTGTCACCTCATTTTCTATATTCCCTTTATTTTCTATGATAACGCAGTCACCTCAGCACATTGTAAATGTGGTGACATCACTAAAGACACAGGAATTACGGGGCTGTTCACGTAATGCACCATGGGGCCTCTTGCCATCTGGCTGGCTTAACCCTCCTCACTGCCTGCCCTCCACTCTCCACTCGGGCCTTTGGTGTCCTCACATTCCAACCATTTCCAAAACCCGGATGACCTTGTGGCTGGGCACAGCCCTCCGGAGAGTGTTAATGATAGTGTTGTGCGGCTCACTTGGAAGAACTGGTAATGCACTTTTCTTCCCAGCTCTGCCATTCAGGGAATGTCTACTGGTAGCTTGAAATCAGTCGTGGTGGGAGTGTTTACACCAGGGAAATTGGCAGACACCACAAGTCAGGGTGTTTTTCTCTTCAGGAGAGCCTATTGCAAATCATTGGCCAGTACACCTTGGGAGTGTGGCACTGCCTTCAATGCCTCCTGGTCCACTGTAAGAGCTGACCCTGCCCTGCTCCTCAAGGGTGGCCTGCCTGCCCAAGTGCCCCTGGGATAATACTGGAGAATAAAACACTCTCAGGCTCATTACCTGCTCAAGACTCATCCTCCACCAAGGCTTTGCATCTATCCCCTCCTGCCTTCCCAGGGAACTCATCCTGTCCTAAAGCCTGGGGGTCTTAGCAAAATCCCACTGTGGTGAGGGGGGCCTGTCCTGGCATTGTTTCCCCATGAAACAGCTCCTCTGCTCCTCAGGAGGTGGTGCAAACACGTCATTGTATATTAACATGCATAACCCTTGTGCCAAGGGGTGCAATTATTTAATAGGTCAAATGAAGTCAGAATCCAAGCTGATTTTGCTCAGACTGATGCACACCCAAATCCAGATGCCATGTGGGATGCATAACCATCTTCACACACAAGGGGCAGCTTGCTGCAGGGATGCCCCTGCTGGCTAAGCCAGCCAGTGAAGGAACCATATGAACAGGTGGCAGAAAGGCAAGAAATGGGGTGGTCAAAAGTTTTCCTAAAACACAGACTCTGAATTGTGTGTTTGTGTGTGTGTGTGTGTTAGTGTTGGTGAGGTAACACATTTGTTTCCTCCCTTGTGTGTCCCCTGGTAGATAGCTGCTTCTTGGAGTGCTGTGTTGAAAAGCATCAGAGGCGAAGAGATGGAATGGGCAGGGATGAGGAGCAGCAGGCCGCCCACATATCCTGAAGCAAGAGACAGAGATGGGACTGTGGGGAAGTCAGTTCTCACCACCTGACACCCGCAGGCCCACCCACAGGGATGGAGTGGGTTATGTTACACGCACAACTGTTGACTTTCATTTTGGCCACTGTTGAGGAATTTACAAATTGAACCAATTTGGAGACTTAAATTCGTTGGCTGGATTTAACCCCCAAACTAGGTTTTCTCTAATCAGTGGAAAGAGGTCTTCTAGCTCTTTAATTGAAAGTTTAAAATAGAGAGTTTATGTAAGACAATAAGACCTTCCAGAGACTCACTTGGAATCTTTGCACCAATTACTCTCCTGCTGAGGAGCTTCTATGCTAGTCTCAGGTAAGTCCGTTCCCAGCAGCCAGGGAGGCCAGCTCTTGCTTTCTTTTGTAAAAGTGCACACAGATAGCTCTTGACCCAAGCACTTCAGAGATGTAATAACAACATGCAGAGATCTGTATGTTAGAATCAAGGACCAATTTCGCTCTGGGGGAAAAACTCAAAACAATTCTCAGAGACATTCATTTTACGGCACTCCAGAAGGCTCCATAACCCAAAACCAGGACACCTCCTGGCAACGGTGCAGAGCTGAGATAGGGGTGTGGGATGTCAGGGCCAAGGCCTCGCCACTCAGCCCCAAAGGGCTGTACAGGAAAAAGAGGAGCTGTTCAGCACAAACTTCTCAGAAAATTCATGAATCTCAGGCCTTTGCTTCCCTCCAGGAGCCATTCGTGTACTGGCTTTACCAGCTCACAGGAGCTAATGCGACTTTTTCGGGAATTTTGCAAAGCAATTGTTAAACACAACCAATATTAAAAATGAAAGTATACAAACTTGGAAATAAAATTATATTAAAAAAACAAAGTAATAAAACTGAAAACACATCACTTCTTGCTTATTTTACGTTATCAATGGCTGTGAGACTCTTTCCACCTGTGTGTCTGTGTGGTGGAAATCCTAATCCCTGGCGACTAGTGTGCACTTCTTCCCAGCGTCACATTGACTGATGTCATGTTCATAGCTTGAAACTGGCCACAGAAATAGGCAAATGCTGATCAGAGCTTTTTCTCTCTCCAAGAAGCTGGTTGGTTAACATGTACCAGCAAACCACTGCTTTTGACTGCACACACATACTTTTTATAACACAGAGAGGAAAGAGCGCATGGACAGAATGATATGGTCCCAGCAGCCCGGGAGAGTGAGGTGGGGACGAGTGAAGGGAAGATGCAGAAGACAAAAACAGGAGAAATTTATGTATGAGAAAAGACATACACGCGCGCACACACACACACACACACTCACTCACACATATGCCCCACTCCCGTCGCTGGCTGGGGAAGCCCTTTGAAATGGCTGGCTGGCACTGGGTGCCCTCTGATTTCTTGGATCACACATGCACACTGAGTTGCCTCTGGGCTACCTCTGTTCTTCCTGGCCACAGGGGGAGGAAAGGCATAGAGACAGCTGATGGCCTCCCAGGAAGTAGCCATCACAGAAGGTTCTTTCTCCTCCAAATTCCCAGACCTCTATACAAAACCTGGCAGACACTCCACCAGGGAGTGCGGACCTAGGATAGTGGGAACAGGAGCCAAGGAGGGGACGTGTGAGCCACAGCAGGAGCAGTTGTGCCCTGCCCATCTGCACCCAGGGAAGGCTTTCCAGGCGGGACCCCGGAGTATGGAGACCAGCCCACACACCGACGACCACTATTAGCTGCTAATGTAATACATCAGATGGAGCAGAAAGCAGTGCGAGAAGCAATCCTTTGGCATGAAGTGGGACAGGGCTTTGAGCTCAACAGGAATCTGCTTCAAATTCTGACCTTTAAGGAACAGGGGAGAGCAGAGCCCTGGAACAGAATCCAGGTGGAGGTACCAGCAGGCACTCTTCTGGAGCAATCCCCACTAAAGCCGGCAAGGTGACTGTAGAACACAGGCAGGAAGGGAGAGACCTAAAGGGCTAAGACTCAAAAGAGCAGGAGTTGGGAGTAATTTGGCAATATCTGTCTAATCTACAATTCAGATGTACTTTGACCTGGCAGCTCCCCTCGCAGATATATTCACAGCTCCACTCACACAGATATTTGCCTGGTGAGAAATGGTTACCACTGAAATGACCCTCAATTAGGGCCAGGTATATCCATGCAAAGGAAAACACATTTCTTTAGTGTGGCATTTATCAGCTGGTTTTGCCTACCTTGTGTCTGTTCCTTTTTTTACTGACTGGAGTATATCAATTTTCATTTAGGAAGTCCTCCTCCCTCACTCTCAGTCTCTATGGTTTGAGCTGGTCAGTTCTAGGATGGGGGTGTGTGCCTCAGGCCTGACCAATAAGTGCATCCATTCCTCTTGCCACAGACAGGCACATGGCCCAAGTGTGGGGGATGCCATCCAGCTCCAGGGTGTTGCTGGAACTATTGGGAAAAGCAGCCGGGTGTCCACTGGAATTGCTGGCCGTGATTCTGATGGAAACCTGGGCTCCTCAGGGAGCACAGACAGTGGGATCGATTGTGCCTGAAAATAAACCCAACACCGTGTGAGCTCCGAGCTCCTACTTGAAAATGGAGGAAGAGCAGCCCTGAGAAATGGAGAGAGAAAGAGACCTGGGCTGACACCCAGGAAGCCCAGGCCCCAGCTGTCCCTCCAGACAGTACAGGCACCAGAGCCACAGTTCTTTTTGTTGGCTTCAGCCAGTTTGAGTTGGGTCTCTGTTATTTATAATTGAAAGAATCCTGACCAGTATATGTAGAAAAAACTTTTCAAAGTCTTCCTTTTCCTTGGTCAACTGCGTCACGAAGAATTTCCTAACAATTCCAATTCCTACCTGGGCTCTGCCGCTCCCACCCAGCATAGCAAAGCAGTGACTGCACAGTGGGAAGCCCAGGCTGACGGAAGTTGAGCTCCCACTGTGTGCCAGGTCGAACCCCATGAGATTTTATGACATCATCCTATATGATCCTCCCAGTAATTCCATGAGGTGGACACTTTCTCTTTTAACAGATGAGAGAAACAAGAATTGGGGAAGTTAAGTACTGTGCGCAAGAACACACAGTAGTAGGTAGGGAAACCTTCGTTCTAAATTCCCATTGTTTATTGCCAACTGTATGTTTCTCATATATATAGAAGAATATTGGGCCTGGTGTGGTGGCTCACTCCTGTAATCCCAGCACTTTGGGAGGCCAAGGCCGGTGGTTCACCTGAGGTCAGGAGTTTTAGACCAGCCTGGCCAACATGGTGGAACCCCGCCTCTACTAAAAATACAAAAATTATCTGGGCACAGTGGCGGGCACCTGTAATCCCAGCTACTTGGGAGGCTGAGGCAGGAGAATTGCTTGAACCCAGGAGGCAGAGGCTGCAGTGAGCTGAGATTGAGCCACTGCATTCCAGCCTGGGTGACAGAGTAAGACTCTGTTTCAAAACAAAACAAAACAAAAAGAATATTAATTCAACTAGTCTGTTTTCATGCTGCTAATGAAGACATATCTGAGATTGGGTAATTTATAGGGAAAATAGGTTTAATAGACTCACAGTTCCACATGGCTGGGGAGGCTTCACAATCATGGCGGAAGGCAAAGGAGGAGCAAAGGCACGTCTTGTGTGGCAGCAGACAAGAGGACATGTGCAGGAGAACTCCCCTTTATAAAACCATCAGATCTCATGAGACTTATTCACTATCATGAGAACAGCACAGGAGAAACCCGTTCCCATGATTCAATTATCTCCCACCAGGTCCCTCCCATGACATGTGGAATTATAGGAGCTACAATTCAAGATGAGATTTGGGTGGGGACACAGCTAAACTATATCATTAACTCTCAAGAAAGTCAACATCTTTGATCTCCACCTTGTGCCTAAAAGTTTATCCAAATATAACCTGAAAGTTTATCCAAGTATAGCCGAGGCTTGCCATTTGGAGACAGGTGGAAGGATATGCAGCTGGGAGAAAAGTAGAGAGAATCTGAGAACTGGAGGCATGGACTAAATACAAGAGGAAGTTTAATCTATAAATGGAAAAAACAAAAAAACTATCCTCCCACAATGCAGGTACTACTATCCATGATGAGGCTTACATGTGTCTTCAAGGCTTAAAGGCTCACAGGGTCCACAGTGGAGACTCTGCTCAGTCACATCCATGTGGTCTCCATTGCTGTAGATGTTGGGCTTATCTATAGCTATTCATGAAATGCAATTGCATGTGTCACATGAGCAGTATTTTCTAGAAAACACAGCATAGCTGGAATAACTGGGTTGATGGGTATGTTGATAATGGAAACTTTTAAACAATCTTGGATGATAATAATTAAAAATGAAAAGGGGTGGGGCATGCCAGGTCCAGATGGCAGATTGAACTCTTGGTTTACTAGCCTTCCTCTCCAAATCTTATTTAAATGACAGAAGAAATATTTAAAAAGCAAAAGCCTGTAAAATTTCGCGGCAGGTACACAGGAGTTTATTATATTATTTTCTCTACTTTTTGAGTATTTAGAAATTATCATTTGAAAAGGTGAGAAGGAGCTCATCACAATGCCAGAAGATAGGCTAGGCCGCCAGTAACTCGAGAAAATAGTTCAAAATCTATGAATGATGCAAAGCAGAAAGGATGGCAGTGATGAAATTTAGTCAGAGCTGAAACAAATCACAGCCATCAGAGGCTGCAGGAAAAGTGAGTGGACCACTTTTTCCTACACAGCCTTGGAAACGTCTCAAACTCAAATGCAGGCAGCAGGCTGGGGCTGCGAGTAGGCAGCCAGATTCTAGAAGGATCTAGGACTGTGCTGCAGGTCTATGGACTGCGTGAGGGCATCAGGGCCATGCAGGAAGCTGGCCCTGTCTCTGGGCAGCTTCCTGCTACCACCTCAGCACGGAGAGGTAAAAAGCAAAAAGCTTTCAGCATAGCAGTGAAGTCCTCTAATCAGTGTTTCTAGATTGTCATTCTGGGACCAGCAGCATCAGCCCCTACTGTGTGTTAGAAAGATGGGCTGGGCACGGTGGCTCATGCCTGTAATCCCAGCACTTTGGGAGGCCGAGACAGGTGGATCACCTGAGGTCAGGAGCTTGAGGCCAGCCTGACCAACATGGAGAAACCCGTCTCTACTAAAAATACAAAATTAGCCAGGCATGGTAATGCATGCCTGTAATCCCAGCTACTTGGGAGGCTGAGACAGGAGAACTGCTTGAACCCAGGAGGCAGCGGTTGCAGTGAGCTGAGATGGAGCCATGGCACTGTAGCCTGGGCAACAAGAGAGAAAGTCCCTCAAAAGAAAGAAAGAAAGAAAAGAAAGAAAAAAAGAAAGAAAGAAAGAAAGAAAGAGAGAGAAAGAAAGAGGGAAAAAGAGAAAGAAAGAAGGAAAGAAAGAGAAAGAAAGAAAGAAAGGAAGGAAGGAAGGAAGGAAGGAAGGAAGAAAGAAAAAGAAAGAAAAAAGCAAGCAAGCAAAGAAGGAAAGAAGGAAGGAAGGAGAAAGAAAGAAAGAAAAGAAAAGAAAGAAAGAAAGAAAGGAAGGAAGAAAGAAAGAAAGGAAGAAAGAAAGACACATTCTCAGGACCTACCACCCCAGACAGCCTGAATCAGAAACTCAGCAGGTGGTGCCCAGCGAGGGGCCTGTTAACACACCCTCCAAACGATCCCCAAACATACTAACCTACTCTGCTCCCAAGATACCTTCTACTTTTCTTCCTTCACAAAAGAGAATCTCCAGTCCAGGAGCTACTTCTCTATCCACACAAACCAGAGAGAAGTCTCTACTGGCAAATATTCACCTTCTACTTGCAGCCATGGGTAAGCCCACCCCCAAACACACAGCCAAGCCTTGCACACCAGGGATCTACCTAACTAGAGAATCAAAGCAGTGGCTTTCATATTTTCAAAAGATGCTCACAACAGTTACCAATACTGATTAAATTGAGATCTTCATTGACAGATAAAAGCCCACAACAGGAATCGTGAGTCATTTGAGGGAAATCAACTGGCTTAAAGTGGCAAGCATAGCAAATGGTTCTCAAGGAAACGTGGTTCACACAAGAAAGAAAAAGACATTTTTATAAGCCTAATTAATATCTGTAGAAAACTTTAAGAATCAATACTCCATTCATGAAAGAAGAACAGACTGCTATGAAAATGATGAGAAGATAGTCAACATGTTTTAGAAATTAAAGACAATAAAACAATAATAACAATCTAAACAAAAACTTGGTGGACTAACTGGTAGTTAAATGGATGTAGCTGAAAAACAAGTGAGTGTTTTAGAACACAGAACATACAGAAAAATTACAAAGGAAACAACGTTTTAATGAATACACTGAAAGAAATTCACACTTACAGAGAGGAGGCGAACGTTCATATTTATCTTTAGACGTTTCTTGTTGGTTGAATTGTCTACATTAAGCATGGGATATTTTGCAACTTCATTTTATTTATTTCTATTAGTATTATTTTTGAGATGGGGTCTCCCTCTGTCACTAGGCTGGAGTGCAGTGGTGCAATCACAGCTCACTGCACCCTCAATCTCCTGGGCTCAAGCAATCCTCCTATCTCAGCCTCCTGAGTACCTGGGACTACAGGCACCTGCCACCATTCCTGGCTAATTTTTAAAATTATCTATAGCGACGAGGTCCTGGCTAACTTTTTAAGTTCTTTGTAGAGACGAGGTCTTGCTATGTTGCCCAGTCTGGTCTCCAACTCCTGGGCTAAAGTGATCCTTTCACCTCAGCCTCTGGAATTGCTGGGATTACAGGCATGAGCCACCAGTCCCACCCAATTTTGCAATTTTAGGAAAATAAGCCTAAATTTGAATCTTAGGATTGCATTTATTAAAACTCTATGTGTGTGTTTATACACTGTGAGATGTGTGAAGGATGCTCACCAAAATGTTAACAGCTCTTTTCTCTAAGTGGTGTGGTTTAATAGTCTGCATCTGTTTCAATAAATGCTTGTTATTCTTATAGTAAACTTTAAATTGCAGAGCCCTGATGATCCAGTTTACAGACTGGCCACATAATGTAGGGAAGCCGGAGAATGCTCACTTTCACAGCAGTCTGAGTGCTGGCTTTAGAGATGGGAGATGATTGAGTCAAGGATCTAAAGAAAGTGCTCTTTTCCAAGCTGGATGGAGAGGCTCAAGTGCCTTGCAGTTTGACCTCCCTGCTGCTCCTGTCAGATTCCAGGACCAAAGCCCTCTCCTCTTCCATCCTGGTGGGGGCCGTAGTCAGCCTCACTAACTGCTGGTTCCCAAGCCTGGGAGGACACACCCCAGGGCTCTTCTTCATGGTATCCACAGCTTATGCACAAGCCAGTGCTGTTGTCACTTGGCTTTTATCATGATTTTATCTCCTCTATAATCTCTTTACCCTCAATATCTCTTATAAAGAGTTATCAGTTAGTTGCTGCTGTGTAACATACCTCCCCAAAACTTAGCAGCTTTAAGAAACAATCATGCATGAGTCCTTACAAGCCTAGAGTTTGCCTGGGCAGGTTCCACTGGACTTGTTGGTACATCTGAGCTGGCTGGACAATAGCTGGTGTAGCCTGGTCTCAGCTAGGAAGATTTGGCTCCCTCTGTTCCGTACATACATTTAGTCTCTCTCCCTCCAACCACTTAGCCTGGGCTTGTTTTCATGGTGGAGGCAAGGGTCCAAGTGAGAGAGCAGAATTGTACAAAACATCTTGAGGCCTAGGCTCAGAACTCAGTCGCTTCCACCCCACTCTGTTGGCTAAAGCAAGCCAAAAGACCAGTTCAATTCAAGGAACACAGACATGAACTCCAACTCTTGAGGGAAAGAGTGCAGAGTCACATTGCAAAAGGCATGAGTGGAGGAAAGGGTGAAACATTGGGATCACTTTTGCAATCATCTACTGAAAGTCAGTTATGTAACCCTGCTGGTTACATACATCTTCTCTGCAAGGGCATGTGGAGACAGAACGTAAATAGTCACACTATGGGGCCATTTGTGAGCTGCCACTTTGCCATCAAGGCAGCTTTTGGTGCACACAGAGTTAAATCTGGATGGGTGCATGGGAGTCTCCTGTCTACATGATTTGGTGTCCCTCTCTTTTTCTGCCACATCTATCTTCTCTTTCTCATCCCTTGCCCCAGGAACCCTTGCTCAGAAAGTCCATGGAGATTTTAGTTTTGCAGAATTGCCCTGGAAGGGCAGCACTTAACCCTGATGCTCTTCCTCCAAAATGGGCTTGTCACACCATCCAGCTTTTTCCTGCAAAGTATCTACAACACGCCCACGTTTTCCCTGGCTGAATGACACCTCTCAGAAGATGGCTTTATTGCTTTATTGCCCTCAATCACTTTTCCACCAAAGGTGAAGAGAGAAAGGAACCATAGAGTGAAGGGTTATGGGAAGGGACTTTCCACTAGACTTACCATAAACAAATTTGAGCTCTTTTTATTTGGGGGGTGACAAGAAAGCAGATGACAGATGGAGGAGCCTCTATGGAAATGAGGACTATGTCCACAAAGCCCTCCTGGCGAATCCTCCCGGTGTTAAGATTCCAGCGTGTTTATGGGTGGTGGGCTGCAGATGTGCCCTCTTCTCTCTGGAACAGTAAAAGCAAATGCCTCTTCCTCTTCCACCACTGTGTCAGGGAAACAATGGGGTCCTTTAACTCCATTGCTTCTTTTCCAGGCCAAATGATGACATCATTAAGGCATCTGATTTTCTCCTTACATAAAAGAAGATTAATGGCTAAGACCACAAGAGGAACTATTGTTTTGCCAGCTTTGTTCAAATGTGTGGTTAAAATACTTTCTTTCACAAAACACAACATTGCCCCAGAGGTAACAAAAAACCCTTCTGTAGTGATGTGCCTTCCCTTCTTGAGTGAGACCACACACAAGAAACTGAGCCATGCCCACAGTCAATGCCCCTGATTGTCCTGGGTCCCTATTCCTCACCAGTAGCCCCAGCTGCCAGGAAATTGGAACCGCATGTGAAAAAGCCAAGGTAAAACAAGCCCATCTGGACCATGGTTGGAAAAAAAATTCTATTTGCCAAATCCTAAGGTCTTCATCCATAAACAGAGTCAAGGGTGCTGGAACTGGAAGCCTTGAAGGTGTGAAGGTGGATGGGTGACTTGTACTCTCTTAGCTGGGCTCCATGTTATCCTTTCTTATCAGTGATGAATGAAGACACCATCTGAGAAGCAATGGAGAAAGCTTATTTCTGAGATAATGATTCCAATCAGTTCATTATGTCCCCTGTCATGGGGCCTCTGGCATTTTCCCAGCCATGAGCAGAGCCCCCTCTTCATTCTATGGAGTCCTTGGGTCTTGGAGCTGTCGACAGGAATTTGCCGAAGTCTGGAGGAAATTGTGTCCCTGTGGGTGGTTTCCCCACATGGACAGCCAGCTGTGACGGGATGAACAATCACTTCTTCAGGCTGTCAGATGCTCTGGTCCTTGGGCTACTCCTAATATTTTTTTCTGCAAAGCTAACACAAGATGGGATGCTTCCTTTTTGCCTAGACTTGGCAAGGGTCTTATTGTTCATATAAACAATAGTGAGAAAGGCTATCCATGGCTTTGTGAAATATCCTTTGCCCAAATCAATACAAGTGTTTCTGTTCTGAAACCCAATGTATTAAATTCTGTACCAGTGCTGTCCAATGGAAGTTTCCAGGATGATGGAAATATTCCATGCTATGCTATCCCATACATATTTGCATGTGGCTAGTGAGTAGCACCTGACCTGTGGCAACTGCAACTGAGGAAGTGACTTTAAATTTTTATTTTATTTAATTTAAATGTGAGTAGCTATGTGTCATCTATATAATTTTTACAGTTACGCACTTGCTTATAAAGTTTAACATACACTGACACATGACCCAGCAAGCCTATTCCTAGGTATTTATCCAAGAGAAATTAAAGCAAATGAACACACAGAGAATCGTATGCAAAATGTTTGTAGCAGCTTCCTTCATAATAGCTGGAGATAGGAAACCACACAAATGTCTATCAACTGAGGAGCAGAAAAACAAATGATGGTATCAACCCCTAATGGAATATTACCCAACATGTAATGGAAAAGAAACACACTTCTGACACACAGCAACACTTTGCTAAGTGAAAGAGTGTCTAATTGTGTGATTTCACTTCTCTAGGGAAGGCAAAGCTACAGAGACAGAAAGCAGAGCGGTGGTTGCCTGGGAGCAGAGGGGAAGGGAGGACCACCAAGAGGCACAAGGGGCTTTTTCCAAGAACGGACACATTCTATTTCTTGAATATAGAAAGTGGTAGTTGCATGACTATATACTGTATACTGTCAAAAAACTCATTGAGCTGTACACTTAGAATGGGTGAATTTTGGTGAGCCCTGGGTGTTGCTGTGGTAACAGCTTAACCAGTGCCCCTCAGGACTCTGAACCCATGCATGCCATCATGGGAGCCAGCATATCGTGCCCTCTGCCGGCCCCGCCTCTACTTCCAGGGAGTTCACCCAGCCACATCAGTAGGACTGAGGCCGTTGTCTCTTCCTGCAGTACCAGGCTCTGCCCAGCCTCCAAATCGACTTAGGTGCTCCTCTTTGTATTGCTGTTGGGTGGGAGCAGCCCCTTCCAAGCAGTATAGATGTTGGCCTGCAGAAGAAGATGCCCTTTCTGTATTTTTCCAAGGCAGGAAGTCATTACGCAACTTATGCATTTTCATCAGATTTCCTCCAATATCCTCTGAAGTGTGTGTGGGAATGATGTGCCCTGCCAAGAAGTGTGGCATCTGATTTTAGCCTCCAGCCAGTATCTTAATCTACGAGAATGAAATTCAAGGGGAGAATTTGCTCGCGCATTCTGCCAGTTCAAAACTTTTCAAAGTTTTCAGGTTGCACGCAAGCGGCTGAACAGCTAAAGAATAACCTACGACACGAGAGTTACCCATAACAAGGATTCCCGAGGCAGCTAGAGAAGCTAGCCAGTTTTTTATGAGATTACTTGTAGGGGCAGAGTTTGGCAGAAACAATGGAACAAATTTGACCGGAAACAACCATTGATCCTGAAAAAGACCTGAACACGCTGGATGACAAGGAGCTTGCCAAAACGAAGAGCATCATGGATGAACTTTTTAAGAAAAATCAGAAGAAGAATGATCCAAATTTTGTTTGCGACATTGAGGTCAAAATCCCACAGGATGAACAGCTGCAGTCCTGTGGCTGGGACACAGTCAGCTCATAAGTTCTGATACAAAACACTCAAAAGATTTATTGGGCTAGCAGAATATTCATGTTTATATAAATAACATAGATTGGTTCCAGAAAAATCTTCAGAGAACACTAAAATGTATATGTTGAGTCATAGGGGATTGACTATGTTACTTTTCAAAACCAGGACATTTAGAGCATCTACTATGTAGGTGCATGAGGAAAATAGGAAAAATGGAATAAAGGAATCTGCCTTATTTTTTACTCTTTTGAGACAGGGTATTTTTCTGTTGCTCAGGTTAGAATGCAGTGGTGAGATCTCAGCTCACTGCAACCCCCACTTCCTGGGCCCAAGCAATCCTCCCACCTCAGCCCCCCAAGTAGCTGGGACGACAGGCGTGCACCACCACGCCCAGCTAATTTTTTTGTTGTTGTTTGTTTGTAGAGATGGGGTTTTGCCTTGTTACCCAGGCTTGTCTCAAACTTCTGGACTCAAGCTATCTGTCCACCTCGGGCTTCCAAAGTGCTACGATTACAGGCATGAGCCACTGCACCCGGCAGGAATCTGCCTTTAAGGAGCCTATAATTAATTGGAAGATGTCAAAACTTGTGAAAAGCTAATTAGCAGTATTAGGCAACCAAAAGATTAAAGCCAGATGCTTGATAATGGCTAAAGAAGGTCAGAGCCTAGATGACTGTAGAGTAGAATAGCAAAGGAAGACTTTGTCCTTTAGTGAAGGACTTTGCTGGCTCTTGAAAAGGTAGTATTTGGGTAGAGGCTTGTGTAGGATTCTAGAGAAGAGCAACTGAAAAGAAGGGGAGGGGAGACAGTAAAGAGATAAGAAATTATATATAGATATCTATATATTTATATATAGATTATCTATCTACCTATATATAACAGTAAGTAAATTATAGTTTGATAAGATTGGGGTGGGGCGTGATCTGGTTTGGCTGTGTCCCCACCCAATCTCATTTTGAATTGTAGTTCCCATAATCCTCACATGTCATGGGAGGGACCTGGTGGGAGGTAATTAAATCATGGGAGTGTTACCCTTATGCTATTCTCATGACAGTGAGTGAGTTCTCACAAGATCTGATGGTTTTATAAGGGGCTTTTTCCACCTTTGCTCGGCACTTCTCCTTGCTGCTGCCATGTGAAGAAGGACATGTTCTCTTCTCCTTCTGCCATGATTGTAAGTTTCCTGAGGCCTCCCCAGCCATGTGGAACTGTGAGTCAATTAAACCTCTTTCCTTTATAAATTACACAGTCTTAGGTATGTCTTCACAGCAGCGTGAGAATGGGCTAATACAGGGGCCATATTTGGTTACCACGGAATTATCTTTTTATGTGTTTAACTCTGGAGAAGCCTCTGCAAAATGCCCTCTGCTGCAAGTAGCTGTCACTTGATGGACAGAAGGGGAATTCCACCCCTTGGGTATCAGGAAATATACACTGAAGACATTCTGAAGCCCTGAACCTCCTCCCATAAATAACATGTTTGTTTATAAAATGGGAAATCCTCCTACAATAAATGAACAATAGGTACTGCCAGTTTAGGCCTACTCATGACTTTGGATCTACAAGAGAAGATCTTTGTTTAGCAAGGTTATCTTGATTTCATACATCTATTCTTACTACAATATCGTTTAATTGCTAGAAATTCTATGTTTTCTATAAGAGAATTACTATTCATTAAATAAAACTGTAAGAAATTTTTAAAAATTGGTGAATTTTATTCTATTTAAATTATACTTCCATAACTAGCTTGTAAAAACTCTACATACCTTTTAAAATAAAAATTAGGCATTCATTTCCTTCAGGCTTCATTCTTTACATCTCTCTTTACCTACATAGATGACCACAGAAAACACTAAAAGCCAAGTTGTAGGTATCATCAGCTAGCCAGTCAGTGAAAGTAAGCTCTCCTAGATCCATCAGGTCCATGATTTGAAAGAAAACAAATGATTTTCCAAGAAGCAACGTGTCCCCTTGGAGCTGTAGTTCCATCCATTGCAATGAAGTCAAGCCGAGGCCAGACAAGATCGTCTCATGAGCCACCTTTGCCATCTCTGAACGGAACGCTTCAGGCTCAGTGTAGATGCAACACCAGGGACAGAGACAAGTGCCCTGGGGGACTCCATCACTCCCAGGCTGGACCAGGAAGCAGGGATGGAGCCTGCCAGCCTATGCCCAGATCGCCCCTGAGCACAGCTGCATAAAGGTTAATCTGCTGTGCTTTGAATGCTCACAGCGCCCAGCATTGTGAAGTCAGAAAGGGATCAATTTTCATTAATATGAAGAATCACACTTTGAGGGATGAGACTGAGTCCATTAGACTCCTGGAGAGGCACGTTCTTAGTGAAGGGTGCGACAAAAGCATTGGATATTAGCTGTAAAGATTGCAGGAGACCCAAACACTCCCAGGACTATTGAGGGGCTCTCTACCAGCCCCAATTCAGAACCTCAGAATCATTACTTATCACATGAAGCAGCTCTTACTCCTAGTCACCAGCTGTTAGGATCCAAAAGTGGAATGAGAATTCCTCACATCCGGAATGACTCTCAATCTGGAGACCTCCCCTGCCAAGAAGAGTGCCCTTACAAAAGCCACTCTCCAGGTCTAAGCTTCAGAAATGGTGGCTGCTGAATGCACGGAGGGCAGGTGAGGGAAGCTGCCTGTAAATTTCAAAGCACTACACACACATTCACCCTGTTTCCTCCCGAGACCCCACTAAAATACAGCAAAGGTTTTCTCTTGTGTCATTCGTTTTATTCTTTAGTCATACATTTCCAAGGGCAAACAGAAGAGAAGGCAAGACAATAGCAAAAAAGATTTGCAAGCCAAAGAGTGGCAGGACCAATTGCAACTGAACTATCCAAAAAAGAACAGAGAATCCTAACTTAGCAGCTGAATTTGAACCTAGAGAGCCAGGAAGCTCAGGGATTGGTGGCATCCAGCACTCTGGAAGGGGGTAAGGGTGGGCTAAACACTGGAGGAAGAGTTGAAAGTCGATTAAAAGTACAGAGACTCCCAGATCTCCTTACCCTGCCCACCAACCAGATGACCTCACCTCCATCCTGGCAGAGACTAGAGGAGCCCCCGGAGGGGAGAACAGACAGGGTCTTGTGTGGGGGAAACAGCACCTCCGGGCCAGAAACACTGTTCTGAAGGCACTCGGGGAAAAAAAAGACATCCACCCTGCTTATGCCAGGGGGGTCCCAGAACCCCAGCCTTTGAGCTTCTAAGAATGAGTTTGCTGGAGTCCAGGAATCTGAATCAACATAAGAAAGCAATTCCCCAAATTGAACAGTTCATGCAGAACACCTAGAGCAAATGCACTTTTTTTTTTTTTTGAGATGGAGTCTCACTCTTGTCTCCCAGGCAAGTGCAGTGGTGTGATCTGGGCTCACTGCAACCTCCGCCTCCTGGGTTCAAGCAATTGTCCTGCCTCAGCCTCCCGAGTAGCTGGGATTACAGGCACCCACCACCGTGCCCGGCTAATTTTTGTAGTTTTAGTAGAGACGGGGTTTCACCATGTTGGCCAGGCTGGGCTCGAACTCCTGACCTCAAGTGATCTGCCCACCTCAGCCTCCCAAAGTGCTGGGATTACAGGCATGAGCAAGTGCACTTTTATCAAGACCCATCTTCCTACACGGAGCTTCCCACTGGCTTTTTAGAACATAAAAGGAAACAAAAACTTAAAAAAAAAAAAAACCTATCAAAATCCCAGCAAGGACTAAAGAGCAAAAATATAATGCTTTTTAAAAAGTAATGTAAGGGAATAACAAGTCTTCTGAAATTTAAAAGAAGAAGAAGAAGAAAATGGTAGAAATGTAGCACTTGATAAACATTTTGAAACTAAAGTTTAAACAATTTTCCAGATCAAAGAAGAAAGGAAAGAGATGGAAGTCAGGAGAGAAAAGAGAATTCTAAAATCAGTTCAGGACTAACATCCAAATAATGGCAGTTCCAGAAAAGAGGTTGGTGAATGTGGTGAATGGGTACAAAAATACAGTGAGAGCGAAGGAATAAGTTCTAGCACTCCATAGTACAGGAGGGTGTCGATAGTTAACAATATCTTAGTATATATTTCAAAGTAGCTAGGAAAGAAGATTTGAAAAGCTCCCAGCACAAAGAAAGGATAAATGTTCGAGGCAATGGATATTCCAGCTAACTTGATTTGATCATTACAATTGTAGGCATGTATCAAAATATCACATGTACCCCATACATATGTGCAATTATTATGTGTCAATTAAAAAAGAACAAGAATAAAAACAGAAGAAGAAGACAGAGGAAGGCAGGAGGAAAATCCAGAACTGAAGTACGTGGGTTCCCAAAGGGCAGGGACCAGCCAGTGCACAGCACAGCAGATGCAAATAGTCTTCCCAGGACATGTTGCCTTGAAATTTCCCAACACTATGGACAAAAATAACACCTTCTAGCCTTCAGAAAGGGCGGGGATAGCGTCAGACAAAGGATCCAGAATCAGTGTGCACTTTGGACTCGGCAAGAGCAATGCTGGGACAATAGCACAGTGTCTTCGAGACTCCGAGGAAAGGTGATTTCCTCAGTCTGAAGAGAGAGAAGTACATTTCCAATTGCCTCTGAACACCAATGAAGATGTGCTTCACTGAATTGAGGGAATAAAGCAGGCAAGAGAGGGCACAGAATCCAGGAATCCAGGAGTGCAGAGGGTGATCCCACAAGGTAGTGAGAACCAGCGAATCCTCCAGGGGCCTGGGAAGCCAACCCTGCAGGGCCCAGACTTTCCTGCAAGGCTAAGAGGCTTCCAAAGCACCCCAGAAAGAGACTTAAGTGTAGAGAGCACTGGGTAGGACATTTGGGGATAAATCACTGTTAATTACATTGGAAACCAGGCAAATAAAAACCAAAACCATCATTAACTCCTAGAAAAACAGAAGGATGTAGAAAGCTTATATACTCCAGGCTTAACTGATATATTAATCAGGGCTCTCCAGGGAAACCAAACCTGTGGAACATGTTAGCCATGTACACACACACACACACACACACATATATACACACACACATACATACACACACATATGTATGTATGCATGCATAACATAAAAAGAGTTATTTCAAGGAATGGGCCGTTATGATTGTGGGGTTAGCAAGTCCAAAATCTGTAGGGCAGCTGGCAGGCTGGAAACTCTCAGCCAAGAGCTGACACTGACCTGTGGAGGCAGAATTTCTTCTTCCTCAAGGAAACCTCAGTTTTGTACTTATGGTCTTTCAACTGATTGGATGGGGCCCACCCACATGGCTGAGGATCCTCTCCTTTAATTAAAGTCAATGATTGTAGACATTAGCCATTTGTACAAAACACCTTCACAGCAACCCCCAGGTTGGCATCTGAATTAATAGCTGGGTGCTAGAGCTTAGCCACACGGACACGTAAAACTAACTATCACAGCTGGGCATTGCATTTACAAGTTTAGATGAATGTAAGCACTGAATGTTGATCTCACTGAAGTTACTATATCACCTAATCGGGAGGTGGAGGGCAGGATACAGCTCAGGTGTGTTGTGGAGTCAAAGGAGGAAAACAGAGCCATGTCCTCAGGTGCTGTGAGGACATCGCTAGATAAGGACCAGGATTGCTACATCTGGCACTGCAGTGTGATCTCAGACTTGCAGGTAGATACCAAGAGAATGTGCAGCTGTTGGTGAAGGCAGCTGGCCCTGGGAAATACGAAATGGCAGTGAAGAGGACCACCATTGTCTAGAATGAACTTTGAAGAACAATTCCCCCTTTCAATCTCTGGGCATGTGAAATGTTGAGAATACAACAACTAAATGAAAAAAGAAATAACAAAATTTTTTTAACAAACCCTACAAAGGGTGACTTAGGCTCTTCGTCCAGGTCCTCCTGATCCTATTGTTAATTAATTCCCCCTGGCTTTCTGCTGCTCAGAGTAATTTCCAGGCCTGGAGACCTCTCAAAGTCCCCTGTGTGTAAGATGTCAGCAGGCTCTGCCCATTCCAGCATCCCCAGGCCTCTCTATCCACTCCGGGCAATGGGCAATGCCCTGGGTAACTCCTAATCATGAAAAGGAGAAGGCTGAGATTTTGGCCAGATGCAAAGGCCTCTTAGGATGGAAGGAGAGGATTCTCTGTCATCTTGCTTTGCTCTGTGAAGTTGGATCGGGGTCTTCGGGGAGAGCTGGGAAGGGGACGTGGGCTTGGCGCATGGGGAGAGAAGGGGAGGTCTGGAACCGTGGGAGCTACGTGGGGAGGGGTGGACACTGGTGTGTAAGCTGCTGAGAGGCCTGAGCCACATATGGAGTTGGAGACCAGGGGTCTGTGGTGCCGGGCTGAGTTCCTGCAGCCCCATTCAGCATCAGTGTGGGAGATGTGATGCGAGCTGCTGGGCGTCCAAAGACAGGGAAGCTGTGAGGCCGGGAATCTCTGCAGTCGAGCACAGGGTGAGGACATGAGCTGGCAGGACGGGGAGCAGGAACAGGGCTGGGGCCAAGGCTGGGACCGGGCAGCATGGGCAGAGGGAGGCAGAAGGGCAGGGCCTACGGCGTGAGGCTCCCACTCTGTGCTTCAGGGTGAGCTGCCCATGGGTGCTGGATGGCGGCTGGCAGCGTGGGGCTCAAAGGGGAGGAATCTGGAACGTGCATTTAGCCAGGAGCAGGCTGATCTCTCGCACCCCGTCTCCAACCCCAGGCAGGAGCTCTGGCAGAACAAAAGCCTCTGGTAGAGACAGTGGGGCAGGTGCTGGAGCTGTTTAGGAGGTTCAGTCCTGGCGAGGCGGGCAGGATCACGTGGCACATTGGTTTGTCACATTAGAAAATAGTGGGTTTAGGGGGGTCGACGGAGACTGTGTCACCAGGAGGTATCTCAGATAGCCTTCAGAAGGGAGCTGAGAGGAAGATAGGGGGTTAGATTTGGGAGCAGCGGGGAGGAAGATGAGACAAGACAAGGCTGGCTTATCTGCCGATAGGCATGGCCTTATGTAGTCGGGCTCAAGATGAGAGGCTGACAGCACATTAGCAGAGAACCTGGGTCTTGGTGCCCTCACATACAGATACCTCCCCCAACCCAGGCCTGTGCACACAGATACTTCCTCCAACTCAGGCCTCCACATACAGACGCCTCCCCCAACTCAGGTCTCCACATGCAGATGCCTCCCCAAACTCCAGGTCTGGGCATCGGTTTTCTTTCCAACCCCGTGTGTACTTCTGCTTGTCAGACAACATGACAAGGAAGCATAATGGGTTCATCTTTGAACTGAAACTGCAACAACCAACCAAACCGCCTTGAGGTGACGTTCCCAGTCTGTAGATGAGGTGCCTGGTAAAACCTGCTTGTCTCTTTGAGTCATTTTGTGTTTTAATTGTATTCGTTCTATTTTAAGTTTGTAAACAACCTCAAATCATTTTTAAAGACCTACACACACTCTAAGTAAAAATTATTAACGAATTCACCACCATCTTTTAGTTTGATGAATAAGCACAGCCTAGTCCCAAATGATAAATTAGGCTAATAACCAGCAATTATTAGTTTCATATTGAATTTCTTTGGGACTTAAGCTAAACATCAACTGGAACAAAATTGTTCTAATTTAGAAGACAGAGAAATGAACAGGCCAAATCTAATATTTTAAAAGTATTTTTCAAAAATGGCAGGAGAGTCCAGCGATAGGCAGAATAACCTCACCCATCCCCAAAATGTTCACATCCTAATCCCTAACACCTAATTTCTGAACATCTGACTTTACATTTTGCACTTTGCAGTTGTTATTCAGCTAAGGATCTTGAGAAGAGGAGGTGACCCTGGAATAGGTGAGTGAGCCCAATGTTATCACAGGGTTTTTTTAATATATTTTTTTATTTTTATTTTTGAGACGGAATCTTGCTCTGTCACCCAGGCTGGAGTGCAGTGGCATGACCCTGGCTCACTGCAACCTCCGCTTCCCCGGTTAAAGCGATTCTCCTGCCTCAGCCTCCCGAGCAGCTGGGGCCACAGGCAGGCATCACCAACCCAGACTAATTTTTTATATTTTAGTAGAAGCGAGGTTTCACCACATTGGCCAGGATGGTCTAGATCTCCTGACCTCGTGATCCACCCTTCTTGGCCTCCCAAAGTGCTGGGATTATAGGCGTGAGGCCCATTACAGGGTTTTTATAAGAGAGAGGCAGGTCAGAGTCAGAGAGAGCAATGTGAGGACACACTTTGAAATAGAGAGGGGGACCATAAGCCAAGGAATGCAGGTGGCCTCTAGATGCCAGAAAAGGCAAGAACGAATTGTTCCTCGAGCCCCAGGAAGGAAAGCAGCTCTGCCGACACCTTGATTCTAGCCTGTAAGACCGTGTCAGGCTTCTGACCTCAGCATGGTGAGATGAGTTCCCATTGTTGTAAGCCATTAGGTTTGTGGTAGTTTGTGACAGCAGCAATGAGCAGCAGATGCAAGTCCAACCCTTAGTATAAAATATTAAGCCTGGAAAGTTAAAAGAGTCTCTGAACTGACCGTGGACTCACACTTCATGTAGATCAAGTTTCCTCTCCGTCCCTGCCGCTGGGGACTCTGCAGACTGCCAGCGGATGAGAAGATTCCACTGCCCGGACGCTGGTCAGCCACAGTGACGAGATGGTGGCTTACATGAGAGACCCTCCCACCCAGCTCACCCACTGTGCTGTGACTTCGGAAGGACCCAGAGCCCCTGGCGACACCAATCACAGTTGAGGCCCTCGGGATGTAGCTGTTTCTGGGGTCTGGGCTCCCTGCTTCCGGGGCCGCCTCATCTCTGCCCATTGCTGATGGGTCTCAGCTACTGGTGCTGGACTTTTCCCCCCAAATCCAGCTCGGCACTGTACCATATTCACAAGTTCTGCGGATTAGGATGCGGATGTCTTTGCGGGTGGGGGCTATTATTCTGTTTACCATAGGACTCTAGGGCCATTTTTGAAAAATAATAACTTTGATTCACTAAAGAAAGCTCCATCTTGAGTGTTTATTTCTGTCTCCCAAATTAGAACAATGTAATCTAGTTTATAGTTAATTTCAGTCCCCCCAAAATTCAATATGCCATGAATGATTACTTGTATTTAGGCTGATTTTCATGTATGATTTCAGGGTGTTGGAAAGACCGTGGAGGTGTGGATGAGAGCTAGGCTTCCGGTAGCTGTGGATACCTGGCCTGGGGAGACAGAGAGGGATGAATAGTTCAGTTTAGTCACATGAGGCCTTTCAGCAACTCTGCAGAAAGCTCACAAGCTAGCCATCCTGAAGCCTGTTCTGACGACCTGTCACAGGAATGACTAGGTTGGTTTCAGGAGCCATGGCAACTACTTTGGGGCCAATGGCCTGTGGTATCCCTGAAAGGTTCAGAGATTTTCAGACCCCAATATTTAGAAAAAAAAAACAGACCTCCTTGAGGCAGGATACTAAGAAGGAACCCTTCTTCATAACCAGATCCTGCAGGCAGGGCTCATGTTGTTGATTTATTTATTTGTTTCTACAAAGCAGGCAGCCAGATTCTCAAGGCAGTGGGTGGGTCTGCCCGGGTACAGACGATAGTGGGGTTGTGGGCATTGTCTGAAGTATGTTGAACAAGAAAAATAAAAACAACTAAAATCCAACTGCTTTTTATTATCACCATATGCCAGCAATCCTAAACAATGTCAATAATAAAAAATACTCCCACGTGAAAAAGAATCTTTATTTTTTATTTGTTTATTTATTTATTTTTGGTCTCAGTCAAAAACAACTGCTGTAGTCACTGTTTTAATAATATATATGTAAGCTTCAGCAGAGCACCTTTGTTACTACTCACTTTACTAAACATTGTATTCTGCATGGAAGGTAATTCAGAGAACTCCCTGTTATGTGGATGGGGTTTGATAAGGCTGTGGGGTGCACTTTGGATCTCCCACTCCAGTCTACGCATTACCCCTCTAACAGGGGATTTGCAACCAGTTGTGGCAGCATGGAGAAGCAAAGACCAAGAACCAGAATGCTGGTGGTTCATACCTGTAATTCCAGCACTTTGGGAGGCCAAGACAGGAGGATTGCTTGAGACCAGGAGTTCGTGACCAGCCTTGGCAATATAGTGAGACCCCAATCTCTACAAAAATAATTTCTAAAAATTAACCAGGTGTGGTGGCATGCGTCTGTAATCCTAGTTATTCAGGAGGCTGAAGTGGAAGGCTCACTTGAGTCCAGGAGTTTGAGGCTGCACTGAGCTAAGATCATACCACTGCGCTTCAGCCTGAGTGACAGAGCAAGACCCCGTGTTTAAAAACAAAAACAGCAACAACAAAACCCCCTCTCTCACGTTGTGTGCCCAGCTGGAGTATTAACTTTTGTTTACAATTTAGAGCAGTGAGACAGTGACATTTTGGAGGTGTAATATCTTTATTTGGTTTACTTCATATATCAACTATTGGTGGAATTTAAATAATATCTTGAAAATGAAGTGTATTCTGTAGTCATTGTCAATTGTTTTAAAACAAAAGTAAATCAAGAAAATAAAATTTACAAAAATGGACTGATTTAGTAGTTGCCTAAACCGTATCTTCTGCAGATGATTCAGTTTGATTAACATCTACTTATTGGTTACTGGACAATTATTTGCACAAAATATTACACCAAACTGTTACCAAGGAGTCAAAGTTGAAACCAAGATGTAGATTTGTAGACTCTTGGGAAAAACCAGGCCTTACTTCCTTTTTTGTATTATGATGTTGGTTTTATTTTTATTCATTTGTTTTTTTAATTATATTTATGAAATTCAATAAAAGAAAAATTTTCACTGGTAATGTTTCTTTTCTGGCCATTACTATTATTTGTTTCATTTTATAATTACCATAACAAATAATCCTATCTTATATAGAGAGAGATGTTGAAACATAAGCTGCTTGGGGGGTGGTCAAACATTCTGGGCACACCAGGTGACTGCCATCTTCTTCGGTCCCTGGGAACATCATTTCTCCTACTGGAAGATGGCGTGGAAACCACTCACTACATGTGGGGTTAGAGCCCTTTCGCCCCCTGGTGGTTGTGTGAACATTGGTTGCAGGGATGAACAGCTCTGGGCCTCCATCCCACACATCCTCCATACCCTCAAGCAACAATGCAGACTGACTCGAGGTGCGGTGTTCGCCTACTGCCTTGTGGAGTCCGATGCTGTGTCTCCCTCCACAATCTGGTTTTGGGGCTCAGATGCTGCAGGGTTGCTCCAATTATTTTTATATAAAGAGGGATAGATTACCCTCAGAAAGAAAGGGGACAAAGACCCTACCTCCCTTTACCTCAGGCTCAGAAATGTGAAACTATGACTGAGGGGTTGGGGTATCTCTAATGTGATGAATTGAAAGGAAGGACCCTGGAATCCTGAGAAGAAATCCACCTCAAGAAATGGAGGAGACTGGAACCATGAGTACTGAAGCTTCATGCCACCGTCTAAAGGCTGGATCCGGGTCAGCTGAGTGGTGATAAGGGACACAATTTGGATGCAGCAACCCTGGTACCATTTGTGTCTGGTGAAAGGCCTGCCCGAGTGTAAACTGAAAGAATATCTTTAAGAGTGAATTGGAGGAGGCCAGTCCAAGGGTGAATTGGAAAAGATTTATCCAAGAGTGAATTGGAAGAGGCTCCCCATGAGTGACTTGGAAGGGGCTTGTCCAAGGATGAATTGAAAGAGCTCACCCAGCTGTGAATTGGAAGGGTGTGTGTCCAAGGGTGAACTGGAATGGGCTTGTCCAAGGGTGAATTGAAAGAGGCTCACGTAAGTGTCAACTGGAAAGAGGCTTGTCCAAGTGTGAATTGGAAAGGATTGTCCAAGGGTGAATTGAAAGAGGCTCACCCAAGTGTGAACTGGAAGGAGGCTTGTCCAAATGTAAACTGGAAAGGACTTGTCCAAGGGTGAATTGAAAGAGGCTCACCCAAGTGTGAACTGGAAAGAGGCTTCTCCAGGGGTGGATTGGAATGACCTTGTCTAAGGGTGAATTGGAAGGAGCTTGTCCAAGTGTGAATTGAAAGAGGCTCATCCAAGTGTTAATTGAAAGGAGGCTTGTCCAAGGGTGAACTGAAAGGGGCCTGTCCAAGAGTGAACTGGAAGAGGCTTACCCAAGTGTGAATTGGAAGGGCTTGTCCAAGGGTGAATTGGAAGGGGCTTATCCAAGGGTGAGTTGTAAGATGTTACACTTGGGGTCCAGGCAGCTTTTCTGTGGGATACTCTTGATCCCATATCCTCCTTCTCTTGAGGAATCATCATAGTCTAGATACAAAGGGGATGGTCTATTCTACCAGTGAGGGGAACAGGTACCTATCGGACAGCTCAGATGCTGGACTGATTCATGAACGTGTACAAGCACCTCTAGGCTTATTTGGGAATGCTTGAGCAAAACGTATTCAGAAAAAGTTTGGATCCATTTCAGAAGAGCCGGTGGGGGCCTTCCAGTCTGGGCATAAATGTCAATATGGCCTCATTTGTATTCCAGCAGCAAAGCCTGCAGCAAAGAACAAGTCACAAATTACAAAGTCAACCCCCTAAAGCAATAAGATCCCAGTAACATTATGCACCATGGGGCTAAGCTGCTTATAGGAACTAATCAATTTAGTCATTTGCAATCTACTTCTAGAGAAATTGTTATGTGTCCAGGCACTGGGCTATTTAAGCAAGAAACATGCTTGCTTTTTTCAAAAGAGCTGCAATCTTTTTTGATCTATAGGTATATACTGCATCCAGAAAAATGTCAGCAGAAAGACATCTTTGATGGCAGTTTTCTTGAGAGCTCAGAAACAAAGGAGGTACAAGAGGGAAAAGAGACCAAAAAAAAAGGTATACAAGCATCAGGGAAGGAATACGCTAAAAAAATCAATCAAAGCAAGCCAGGAAAAGCAGTTGCAGACCACAGGGACATTAGTGGGAGAGAGCAGCTGCTGAAAGCAGCCCCCAAACCACAGCTTGGGCTTGACTCTGAGCTCCCCACACTGCTAGGACAGTGCTGGAGGCATAGCTGCACTCCTGGAGCCCCAGGAAGCCCAGTCTGTAGCATCATCATTTCCCACCAGTAGTCTCTGCCCTCCCTCTAGGACCCCTCTGGCTCCCCACAGCTCCTGCTGTGATCTCAGTTTCTTATCCTTCCCTCCCTCCCCCACCTAAAAAGGAAACCTGCTCAGGCCAACCACTTCCTCCTGTTAAGCCCCATTTCCTAGCAGTCAGGAAATGGGGCTTCCTGACACTTCCTGCTCATTCCTACACATCTCTGAGCTTTCCATGAATTCATGATGTGCAGAAGGACAGAGCTGGTCGGGGGAGGGACAGAGGCTGCCCTTGGCAGGCCAGCTGAGGACACCATGGTTGCAGCTCTGGCAAAGCCATCGTTGGGGGAAAGGAAGTCTTCCAACTATTTGTCAAGCATGGTTTGAATTTAAGGCACAGTGAAATTCTAATTCTAATGACAATTAATGAAAGTAATTGGCAAAGCGAGTATTCAGTAATCGCCATGAACAGTAATGAGTAAAATGAACTGAGCGTCATTTGAAATATGACAAATAACTAGTAATGCTTATTACTGGCATCATCTATAAAAAGATTCTCATTTTGCTCACTTAAAATGGCCTTTCATTGAGTTAAGACTCAGAAGGAACAAAACCAAATAGATCATGTCTTTGTGTGTGTGTGTGTGTGTGTGTGTCTGTGTGTGTGTGTGACAAAGAGTCTCTCTGTCACCCAGGCTGGAGTGCAGTGGTGCCATCACAGCTCACTGCAGCCTTGACCTCCCAGGCTCATTTGATCCTCCTGCCTCAGCCTCCTGAGTAGCTGGGACTAAACGTGCACATCACCATACCTGGCTAATTTTTGAATTTTTTTGTATAGACAAGGTTTTGCCACAATGCCCAGGCTGGTCTCATAACCCTGGGCTCAAGTGATCCACCTGCCTTGGCCTCCCAAAGTTCTGAGATTACAGGCTTGAGCCACTGTGCCCAGAAACCATGTCTCTTTAAAGTCAAAGGTACTCAGTGGCCTGAGGCCCATGACTTCTGGAGCACCAGTGATGGCCCTTGGAATGATGTTGCCACACTCTGGCATCCCTGCCTTCCAGAAACTTCCAATGAACTGGGCTGTCTCCACAGAAATTACGGTCTGGGAAAATAAAAGAGATAGAAGGGAAGAAAACAGTTCTTGTGGACTCTGGGGGAAAGGAAGGAGGTATAAAATCTCTCAGTGTTTTGCTTTAGATTTCCTGGAGGACAGGAAGCTGCTTTGAGCAATTCACAATTTTAATAAAGAAAGCAGTTACTAAGTCAACTTTTTATGGCTAGGAAAATAGCTTTATCCAATAACCAATGAGCAACCGAAACATATCAACTTCCACTCTAAGAAAAGTGTTGAACTGTGAATTGATAGTCCCATCTGAGCCCTTGTTAAGTAACAGTCATATTTTTGTTGTTGTTGTTATTGTTTTCTTTCCCCCCTGCACCCTCTATAGGAAGAGAAGAAATAACAGGCATATTCGAAGCAGCTAGTAAACTCCAACTGGCTTTTGAACTTTTATTTTATTTTTTAAAATTTATTATTATTATTTTTGAGACAGACTCTTGTTCTGTCATGCAGGCTGGAGTTCAGTGGCGGGATCTCTGCTCACTGCAACCTCTGCCTCCCAGATTCAAGTGATTCTCGTGCCTCAGCCTCCCAAGTAGCTGGGATTACAGGCATGCGTCACCCTGCTTGGCTAATTTTTGTATTTTCAGTAGAGACAGGATTTCACCGTGTTGGCCAGGCTGGTCTCGAACTCCTGACCTCAGGCGATCCACCCACCTCAACCTCCCAAAGTGCTGGGATACAGGCATGAGCCACTGCACCCAGCCTGGCTTTAGAACTTTCAAAATACTGGTCTTGATGCTACATTAGAAAATGCAACTGCCTTCACATATTCTTCCTTTTTAATGACATTATTACCAGATCCATATCATTTCAGACACTGTGATACAATTTGTATCTGTAAGCCTCATTAAGATGTGGCATTTTCCGGTAAGAACACCAGCGTCATCCTATTCCCGGCAATCTTCAGCTATGCGACTAGGGCAGATTCTTTTGTCCAAAGATGGCGGCAGCAAAATCTCCTTCCACACGCTCTTCTGTGTTGTGATGTTGACATACCCTGTCAAAAGGAGGGCTTAAGTCCCCTTCCCTGGAATCCAGGCTGGTCTTAGTGACTGCTTGGCCAATAGAAGGTGGTGGAAAGGATGCTCTGGAAGTTGGGAGAACAGTTCAGAAGGCTCATGGCTTTTGCCCATGGCTCTCGGAAGGCTCACTCTTGGTAGTATCCTCTGAAGAACTGAGCCTCCATGCCAAGAGGGAACCTCCTGCGAGCACTCTGCTCCGGGGCCCAAGCCGAGCTCCCAGGACACAGCCAGTGTCAACTGCCAGTGTCACTAGGAAACTGAGTTCTTTCCCTACTTTGTATTGGTTACAAAGAAAGAACACCCAATTGTAAAAAAAAAAAAAAAGGCAAGCAGATTTTATTCAGTGGCCAGGAAAGGAGAAGGAGAGCTCCTTCTGCCCAGGCTGTAGGAAGCCGGGGAAATTTAAGGCATTCGATGTGGGACAGGGAGGAACTCCATCGCACAGGCGCAGGTCATAAACACACGTTTTCGTATGTCACACAAAGAGAAAACGGTGGTGATTTCCTTTTAGGGTTGGGGATCCTAGCCTCATCATCACATATTAATGATCTAAAGGTAATAAGAGGGTGTTGGTTCTGATTTGCACCGGCTTCTTGCAGGCCTTTTCTTCCTCTGGTATTTGGCAAAAGACTACGAAGTTCCTGCAGTGTTCTAGGCCAGCTGGAGTTCTTTAAGCAGGAACACCTATAGATAAAGAGACTAGAAAAAGACTGGATATGAAAATAATGAGCTTTTTCAGCTCTTTCTCTAGGGCTGCCCTGGTAGCACTAGACTCGTGAGTGCACCATCTTGAAGGCTAGCCCAGTGGGCCTTCAGGTGGCCCAGCCCCAGCCAACACGTGGCTGCAGCCTCATGAGAGACCCAAGTGGGAGCTGTGCAGCTGAGCCCAGTCAATCCATAGAGCCCTGAGAAGTAATAATCAATTGTTGTTTTAAGCCACTAAGTTTTGAGGTGGTTTGCTATGGGGTAAGAGATAACTAAAACACGGCTAGAGGACCTTGGTCTGGTTCCTCAACTTTTCAGATTTTATTTTTGCATCTGTAAAAGAGAGAGAGAGAATGATTTTCAGGACTGACCTATACTAAAGGCTTTGGTAAAGATCAAATAAAAGTACTTTAAAGATCTACTAAGTGCTGTACATTGTAACTGCTTTTATCTATCAGTTCTTCCTTCTCATTCTATTGGTATTTATTTTTTTTCTTCTATTTAAAAAAATTGCCCCTCTGGCAAGGCTCATGCCTGTAATCCCAACACTTTGGGAGGCCAAGGTGGGTGGATCACTTGAGCTTGGGAGTTTGAGACCAGCCTGGGCAACCTGAAGAAACCTTGTCTCTACAAAAAATACAAAAATTAGCTAGGTACGGTGGTGTGAGCATCTGTAGTTCCAACTACTCAGGAGGCTGAGGTGGGAGGATCACTTGAGCCCAGGAGCCAGAGGTTGCAGTGAGCTGAGATGGCACTATTGTTTTCCAGCTTAGGTGATAGGAGTAAAACTCTGTCTCAAAAAATAAATAAACAAACAATTACCCCTCTGATCACAAGAATAATACAAATTTACCATGAAAATGTGTCAAATAGACAAAAACTACAAGAAGATATTGTAACTATTTATAATTCTTTCATAGAGCTAGAAGCATTCTAGCATTTTGGAATATAGCCCATCAATCTTTTCTATAGATGGACTGATATTCACACATAAGCAGTAAATGCCCTCTTAGCTGAACAACGAGAATGATTACTTGGTTGGTTAATCAAAAAATCGAAAGTAGAGAATCATAAAAAATACATAAATACATTACATGTTTTATTTGAATTTAAAACCTATAATAAATTAAAATAGACAATATTTTAATGCAATGCTTTGGCTCTGCCTGGAATTCTGAGTCATTTTTCTTACGTAAACCGCACCCAGAATGCGTTCTTTATGATGTATTATTTTGTATTCTGTAAAGCCAAGTAAGTCCTTAAGGACATGCATAAGAAATCTAAATGCAGAATCTTTCCAGATTTTATACTTTTTTCCCCAGCCTTTACAATTATCTTACTAAAACCTCATCACTGAATTTCATATATATTTTTAAGCAAATCACTTTTGTTTGTGTTTCTACAGGATTTATCTTCAATTTCATAGAAAAGCTATGTTGATAGTTATATTTCATTTGTTTATTGTATATATACATTGCTTAATTATAATAACAAGTACAATAAACCAAAACAGATTTGGAAACAAATGAAATGCATTAGTCAAAATTAATCAGAAGAGCTGAACAACACAACTGTTAAGCTTGAAAGCTGTCCCCAACTCTACTGAAGACACATTATTTTCAAATAGCCATAAAAATATCCATGAAAACATTGACCATGTTTTAGATAAAAAGAAGCCACAATAAATGCCATAATGGAATAAATTTTGAATTAAGAAACAAAACCTAAAAAGTCCCATATGACTGAAAACTAAATATTATATTTCTAAATAAAGATTGAATTTAGGAGTAAACATCCTAAAAATGGTAAAATATTTGTAACTGAATAATATTAAAATCCTATGGGTCAACATTTTGAAAACCAGAAAAGTCAGTATATAGAGAAAAATGTATAAATATACTTACTAGGAAACAAGAAAGATTGCAAACAAACAAGTTAAATATTTTGTCTAGAAAGTTGTAAAAAGAACAATTGCTCAAATATTAATAAAAAAGGAGTGAAATAATAAAAATAATGCCAGAAATAAACAAAATAGAGAATAAACCTAAAAAGGATTAACAATACAAAAAGTTGATTTTATAAAAAGAAAAATAAAGCCTAGCAAGATAAATTAAGAATCAAAGATAGAAAATGCAAATAAACAATACAGAGAATGAATAGGCCAGGCGCAGTGGCTCATGCCTGTAATCCCAGCACTCTGGGAGGCCGAGACAGGTGGATTACCTGAAGCCAGGAGTTTGAGACCAACCTGGCCAACATGGTGAAACCCCATCTCTACTAAAAATAAAAAAATTAGCCCTGCATGGTGGTGTGTGCCTGTAGTCCCAGCTACTTAGGAGGCTGAGACAGGAGTATCACTTGAACCTGGGAGGCTGAGGTTGCAGTGAGGTGAGATTGCACCACTGCACTCCATCCTGGGTGACAGAGTGAGACTATCTCAAAAAAAAAAAAAAAAAAGAGAATAAATAGATGGGAAGCCACAGATTTTTAAAAAAGAGAATATCATGAACAACTATGTTCTGATAAATTATAAAAGCTGGACAAAATAAATAAATTTCTAGAAAAAAATAGAGAATGTGAAAATAGGTACAGAAAAAAATAGAAAACTTGAACAAAACCACAAAAATGTAAAAGCTTAAATGAAAATTAAAGACCATCCTCTCCTGAAAATGACTGCTAGGTTCAGTTTGACAGGTAATCAAACTTTGAAGGAAGAGATAATTTCTATCTTACATAAATTATTCTAGAAAATGGGAAACTGCCAAATTAATTTTTTGATGCATGTGTAACTTTTATTGCAAAATTGGGTAAGGTAGTACAAGAAAAATATATATAGTTCCATTTCATTTCTCAACAGTCATGTAACAACCCTAACAAAATACTAGTGAACCTAATCTAAGAAGATATTTTAAAAATTACATCTTAATCAAATGAGGTTTATCTGAGTATTGTAAGGATGGTTCAATATCTGAAGAATCTAAGAATGTATTTACCACATTGTTAGTTTATATGGTTTGGCTGTGTCCCCACCCAAATGACTTCTTGCATTGTAGCTTCCACAATCTCCTCGTGTCGTGGGAGGGACCTGGTGGGAGGTAATTGAATCATGAGGGTGGTTTATTCCCGGCTGCTCTCGTGATAGTGAGTAAGTCTCACAAGATCTGATGGTTTATAAAGGGCAGTTCCCCTGCATACACTCTCTTGTCTGCCACCATGTAAGACGTGCCTTTGCTCCTCCTTCACCTTCCACCATGATTGTGAGGCCTCCCCAGCCATGTGGAACCATGAGTCCATTAAACCTCCTTTTCTTTGTAAATTTATTAGCAGTGTGAGGATGGACTAACACATTAGTTAAATTTTAAAAAGCCTTAAGATTATCTCAATAGAGTCAGAAAATACTTTTTAATAAAGTTCAACAATTATTTATATTATTTAATCTTCTTAGCAAACTAGGAAATATGGAGAACTTCACAACCTACAGCAAACATCTTATTTTATTTATTTATTATTTAATGTAATTTTTTTTTTTGAGATGGAGTCTCACTCTGTCTCCCAGGCGGGAGTGCAGTGGTGTGATCTCAGCTCACTGCAACCTCCGCCTCCCAGGTTCAAGTGATTCTCGTGCCTTAGCCTCCTGAGTGGCTGGGACTACAGGTGTGCGCCACCACACTCAGCTAATTTTTGTATTTTTTTAGTAGATATGGGGTTTCGTCATGTTGGCCAGGCTGGTCTTGAACTCCTGATCTCAAGTGATCCACCTGCCTTAGCCTCCCAAAGTGCTGGGATTACAGGCATGAGCCCAGCTATTATTTAATGAAAAGATTTCAGCTACTAGTATCTGAAGACATACTGGTGGTACCGACATATAAGACGATTATAAAAGAAAAGTGTTACAGTGTTTGGAAGAAATGATTTGAAACTACATTTTGCAAATGATATGATCCTACTGACTAAGACTCTCTCCAAGACAAAACTGAGCCCTCTTCTCCACTAGGCCTCAAGCTGGGCCTGTGAGAACTGCAAACTTTCATCACAAATGATTTCTGTCCACCCTCCACACTAAGAGACTTGAACATACAATTGCATAGTTTCTTTTAGCTCAAGCCCATGTCCCTAGGATGACAGCCCCAGTCTCCTTAAGTTCCTGTCTGAGAAAGCTCAACACCGCCAAATGAATTTACGGTTTGTTCCAGCCAAATCCTGACTAAAGGCCCCTGACCTCCCTTTTCTTAAAGCATTTACTTTAGAAACTTGCATTTGTAAATCCTGTCTCTGTTCCTTTGAGATTCATCTTCTACAACACAGGAATGTCTTTCTTAAGGGCCTAGGAGCCAGCCAGGTCCTTGTTGACATGTAATCATCAATAAATATAGGGCCTTTGCCTCCCCATCTGTGTGGGAAGGTAGGAACCTAAGTTTGATAAACACTAGCTGGTAGACACAGGTGGCCTAACATTGACCCACCCACCATCGTCTTCTGCAGTTGTCTACTTTCCTGACTTTGCTGGAATCCTTGTTTATTTACCCTTCTTACTCTCTCATTCTCTCTTTAAAACACTCAGTCATCTCTGCACAGATCAGAGTTCAGCTCAGTTCTATACCGAACTCTCTGCAATAGTCTGAATAAGATCTGAGTTGCCTTTTTAAACAAAACTCTAGGAAAAAATTTCTCTCCAACACTACACTTAAAAAATAAACATAATTGACTATTTAGAAACAATGAGAGTTTAGAAAAGTCAACTAGATACCAGATCAAATCACAAAAACACAACAGCACTTTCTGCATAGGTAACTACAACTAGAAAATGTAATAAAAAATAATATGCAATTAACAGCCGTAACAAAACTATGCAATATCAAAGAATCTCCTTATACATGTGAACATTATGAAAAAAAGTGCTATGAAAGAATAAATAAGAAAACTAAAAACAAAAATGTAAAAGTATGCTATGGATAAGGTGAATTACCTTTTAAAGATGTCAATTTTCCCAAAAGATCATCTATAAATTTCAAGCAATTACATTAAAATGTTCAGATAATTTTTTTGAAAATTTTAAGCATCTAATTGACTTGTATGGAAGAATACAATTCCCAATAGGTAAGTGAACCTTGACAAAAGAAGAGCAAAAAGACAGACTTGACTTACTAAATTAACACAGACACAGACGTTATTCCAACAGTATCGTATGGTGCAGGTAAAGGTCAGATAGTGGCAAATGAAACAGCAGAGATCTTAGAGTTCCTTGAAAATTAAGAACTTGATGTATAGTAAAGACAGCATCAATGGAGAAAGACTGTTTTTCAGATATTATTGGGAAAGCTGGCTTATTGTATAGAGAAAACAACACTGGATCTTACATCATAGACTCAATAAAGGCACACTCTTCTAGATGGATTGAAAACCTAAATGAAAAAAGGAGCACTCAAGTGAGCACTGTCTCAGCAGTGGCCCAAATTAGTCAATGACCAGAGGCTCTTCTGGTCCTGCCTAACAAAGTCTAAAAGCAAGCCCCAAGGGATTAGCCTGTTTTCAAGTAACTTAGCCACGTCCCAGGACAAAACCTAAAATAATGCTGAGGAATACAAAATCATCCGGTTCCCCAACATGTAAAATTTATAATGTCTAATATCCAATAAGACATGACCAGGTGTGCAAAGAAGCAAGAAAATATGCACCTTAATTAGGAGAAAAACATAATCAATAGAAACCAAACCAGAAATGACAGAGATAATAGAATCTATAAGAACATTCAAATAGCTATTATAAATAGACTTCATATTTTCAAAAGGGGAGAGGAAAGCATGAGCATACTCAGAAGGGACAGGAGAAAAAAAAGACCCAAATCAAACTTCTAGAGATAAAAGCAAATACAAGATCTGAAATGAAAAATGCAATGGATTGGAATAATGCATATTAGACACTACAGAAGAAAGTAAACTTGAAGACAAAGCAAGGGAAACTAAATAAAGCACACAGAGAAAAAAACCTGAAGAAAAAAAAATCAATGAACTGTGAGATGGCTTCAAATCATTTAACATATGTGTATTTGGCATATACTTATTAAAAGAAATTTAATATGTAGTTTAAAACATTTCCACAAAGAAAACTCTGGTCCTAGGTGGTTTCCCCAGTAAATTTTATCAAACATTTAAGGAGGAAATAACAGCAATTCTATCTAAACTCTTCCAGAAAATAGATGGGAAGGAATATTTCCCAATCCATTCTATAAAGCCAGCACTACTTTGGCAACAAAGCCAAACACAGACATTGTAAGAAGAAAATAAGAGATCAACATCTATCGTGAACATAGACATAAAAATTCATAACTAAGTTTTAGCAAATCACATTCAACAATATCTAAGAAGAATAATATATTATGACCAAAGTGTGGTGATCCCAGGAGGGCAAAGCTAACAAGTGGAAATCACTCACTTGTCAGACTAAAGAAGAAAAGCCACATGATCACTTGAATAGAGGTAGTAAAAGCCTTTTCAAAATACAATATCCATTCATAAAAAAAACTCCCACAAAACTATAAATAGAAGGGAACATCTTCAACCTACTCAATGACATCTATGAAAAAACTCCATTCAGTGTCATAGATAATGGTCAAAGATTAATGCTTTCTTATAAGATCCAGAACAAAGCAAAGATGTCTGCTCTTACCACTTCTATTAAATGTTGTACTGGATGTCCTAGCTAGGGCAATAAGGCAATAAAAATAATTAAAAGGCATCCAGATTGGAAATGAAGAAGTCAACTAGTCTTCATTCCCATATGACATAATCGTGAAATCCCGTGGCATCTACAGAAAAGCTACTAGAAGTAATAATTGTGTTCAGCAAAATTGCAGGATATAAGGACACTATGTAAAAACCAATTATATTTCTATATACTGGCGAAGTTGGAAATTGGAATTGAATAATTAATACAGTTTACAATAGCATCAAAAAATTTTAAGTACCTATGTGTAAAGTTGGCAAAGGATGTGTAAGATTTGTATGCTGAAAACTACAAAACGTTGCTGAGAAAATTTAACGAAGACCTAAATAAATAGACCTAAATAGAGAGTTCATTGTCTAGAAGACTCAATATTGTTAGCATATCAGTTCTTCCCAACTTTGATTTATACATTCAGTGCAATCCCCGACAAATAAAAATTCCAGATTTTTTTTCTTGGAGTTGGGGGTGGGGGGATTGACAAACCGGTTCTAAAATTTTTATGGAAATATAAAGAACTTAGAATAGCCACAGCAATTTTGAAAAAGAAAAACAACATTAGAAAATTTAGACTACTTGATTTCAAGACATTATGAACTACAGTAATCAAAGCAGTGTGGTATTAGAATAAAAATAGATCAGGTGCAGTGGCTCATGCCTGTAATCCCAGCTCTTTGGGAGGCCAAAGTGGATGGATCCCTTAGCCCAGGAGTTTGAGACCAGCCTGGGCAACATAGGGAGGCCTCATCTCTACAAAAAAAATACAGAAATTAGCTGGGCATAGTGGCATACCCCTGTGGTCTCAGCTACTTGTGAAGCTGAGGTGGGAGGATGACCTGAGTCCAAGAATCCTGAGGGAGCTGTGATTTTGCCACTGCATTCCAGCCTGGGTGACAGAGTACAACCCTGTCTCAAAGAAAAAAAGAATATAGGTAGACATATAAATCAATGGAAGAAAATAGAGTCTAGAAATAGACCCATATTACATGGTCAGTTGATTTTTGACAAAGGTGCAGAGGTAATTTAGAGGGGCAATAACAATGTTTTCACAAAAGGTGCTAGAACAATTGGACAGCCACATACATAAGAATTATCTTTTCCTCACATAATACACAAAAGTTAACTCAAAATAGATTATAGACCTTAATCTAAGTGTCAAAACATAAAGACTTTCAGGAGAAAGCATAAGAAAAAATCTTAGCAATGTTGGGTTTCCCAAGGACTTAAAAAGTAGGACTTAAAAATAAAAACTATTAATTGTAAAAGAAAAGAATCAGCCAAATGGACCTCATCAAAATGAAAAACTTCGCTCTTCAAAAGACAGTGTTACAAAAATGAAAAGACAGCCATGGACTGGAAGAAAACATCTGCAAATCATGAACGTAATCAAAATCATACACAAAGGACTTGTGTATGTAGAGTACAGAAAGACTCAAAAATACAATTGAAAAAGAAAAACAACATGATACAAAATTGACCAGACACTTCACCAAAGAGCATATACGGGTGACGAATAAGCATACATAAAGGAAATAAAAATTAAAACCACAAGGTACCATGATGCAAGTATTAGAATGTCATAGATAGAGATAGATAGATAGATAGATGATAGATAGATAGATAGATAGACAGACAGATAGATACATAGATACATAGATAGATAGATAATGACAATGCCAAGTGTTGGTAAAGATGCAAAGCAACTGGAACTTTCATACACTATTGATAGGAATGTAAAGTGGCTCAACCACCTCGACACAATATAGCAATTTCTTAAATATTAAATATCCACTTACCATACTGACTTTTACCATACATGGCTTTTATCCATGAAAAATGGAAACACATCCATACAAAGACTTATACACAAAGTACAAGTATTATTACTTATACTAATGTTATAAATTTAAAATTATAAATATGTTATAAATTATTATTGTTTATACTAATCCAAAACTTGAAATAACCCAAATGTCCAACAAAAAGAAGTAAGTGGATAAAATTATGGCCTATGTGTGCACGGCAACACCACTCAATAACACAAAAGAATGAATTAACACACAACATGGAAAAAAACTCCAAATAATTATGCTGAAGGAAAGAAGCCAGACCAAAAACAATACTTTCTTGTGGTTCCACTTATATACAATTCCAGAAAATTCAAACTAATTTATAGACACACAAAAAATCAGCAATTTCTGGGACTGGAAATGAGTGAGAGGAAGACATGGATTATAGGGTCTTGAGTAAATTTGGGGGCGTGATGGATAGGTTCATTATCTTCACTGTGGTGATCTTTTGTGGGTGTATATGTATTTTAAAAGTTATCAAATTGTATATTAAATCGGTGTAATTTATTGTCTATCAATTATATCTCAATAAACCTACTTAAAAAAGAAGAAAACAAGGCGGGAAATCCCTTTGGACCTAGGCAATAAGAGGTTCTTTAAAAAGTCAAAGTAGTGCGATTATAAGGGGGGAAATTATTATTTGATTATATCAAAATTAAAGATTTCTGTTCTCTAAAGTACCACGTAGATAATGACAACAGACAGATGAGGGATTGGTTAACGATATTTCCAACATCTATAACTAATAATGAATCAATGCCATGAAATTACAATCTTGTTTCTTCTGTAAGTAAGCAAGACCAGAAGCCCTATAGAAAAACAGGCAAATACGAACAAGTAATACATAGAGAGGAAATGTTAATAGCTAGCAAGAATATGAAAATGATTCAAGATTGTACTACCCAGGGAAATTAAGATATCACTTTAATCTCACCACTATGACAAAGTAGAATAATATCTGTATTTGCCAGAAAAAAGAGAAACATGGGAGGACTCCTCATAAAAGAGACTGATGCAGCCATTCTGAGGAGCAATCTTCCAGGACTTGCGAAATTGCAGATACACACATACACACACACACACACAGTTACTTCAAAATCACACTGGCAAATATGTATCCCAAAGTGATTCTCACACAGGTCCATGTGGAGACAAGTAGAAGGATGTCCTTTGCAGTAATTTGGGGGTAGTTGGAGGCAGCCTAGGTGTTCATCGCTAGGGGAATAGATAAGAAAATGAAGTGGAGGCAGGCGAAGAAATAGCTCCCAGTCTTTGTGACAATACACCAGATATTGCAACAGTAACATAGAGAGATCTTAAGAGATATAATGAAAAGATAAGAAACCATTTAATGTAAAGCAAGAAACTATGTCGTTTATACTTTATGTGAATTAACTTCACCATCACTCCCCGCCCCGCCCCCTGCCAACACACACATTCACAAACTTATTTTCCAAGGACACATATCAAACCCTCTAGGGCAGCTCCATCTGAAAAAAGAGCTAAGGAGGATAGAATTGGAGAATGTGGAGGAGGGAAAAAAATGAATGTATAAATAAAAGCCAAGAGAGAGTCTTGTACAAATCATGGTGATGTTGTACCTTGAACTGAAGAGAATAACTAATTTAAATACCTGCACCTGAAGTGCCAAAAAGAAAAGTAAAACAGAAAAGTATCAGTATGTTCTTAGCCTACAACATCTTTGTTTTTATCAAGAATGGATCTGCCCCCCACCTCCGAAATCTCTTATTTCATTTGTTCCTTTTATCTACTTGATTAAATTTATTACGAGAATAATTGTGTTCCACTGTATGACAATACCATAATTTATATATTCATTCTACTATTCAAGGATATTTGCATTGTTTTGCATTTTTAGCTCTACATATAATGTTGCTATGAAGGCTTCTGCACATATATTTTGGTATATTTGTGCATGGGCCATAGAATATGTGTATATTCAATTTTAATAGATAATACTAAATAGATTTCCAAAGGGCTTATATCAGTTTACTTACACTGCCACTAATAGTGCACATGAATTACTCCACATCCTCATCAACACTTAATGAAGTCAGTCTTTTAATTTCAGCTAATCTAGAATGTATTTAAGAATTTAGCTAATAAAACGGTAGTCTCTTACTGTGTTTTAAATTTGTATTTCTCTGGTAGCTAATGAAGTCGAAGTTCTTCTTAGATTCTTTTGGAAAGTTCCTGATCAAATTTTTTACACATTTTCCTTTTCATTGATCTTGAATATAAGCCTTTGATCAAGTACATGGTTCACAAATATAAACATTTATATTTGTTGGTATTGCATTTTTATTATTTTAAAGGTATATTTTGGTAAACAGAAATGCTTAATGTCAATTATCACTTTATGTTCAATTTATCAATTATGTTCACTAGGTTTAGTGTCTTTTTAAAAAACTATTTCAGAAATCTGTTCTTACACCAAAGTCATGAAGATATTCTCCATCTTTAGTATTTCTTTCAGTGCAAGTCTACTGGACACAAATTTTCTCAGCTTCCATTTGTCAAAAATTCCTTATTTTGCTGTTATTTTCATTAATATTTTCAATGTTTATAAAATTTTAGGTTGGCTGATACCTAGCCCTTTAAACATGTCATTCCACTTGCTTCCATGAGTATGTTGTGCAGTCAGCTGTAAGCTTTATTCTTGATCCTTTGAAAGTAAAGTGTTCCCACTACTCCCGCCTACTTTTAAGATTTTTATTTTGTCTTTGGTTTTCAGCAGCTTGACTAAGATGTGCCTATTCTGGTTATCTTGGGGTTTGCGTAGACTCTTGAACCTGTAGGTTGTTGTCTTTCATTATATTTTAAAACATATACTTAGCCATTCTGTCTTCAAATATTGTTTATGCTCTTTTCCCTCTTCTCCTTTGGGGACACAATATTCTGTATATGTATACAATATTCTGTACTGTTCATTCCATTATTTTTCTCTCTGTGCTTCAGTTTGAATAAATTCTATTCCTCTATCTTCTGCTATGTCCAGTGTACTGTTAAATTCATCTAATGAATTCTTTATTTCAAATATTGTATTTTTCAGTTCTAGACTGCCCAGTTTCTATGTTCGTATATATTCAATTATGTTTAAATTCTCTATATTTTCTCTTGTTTTTCCATGCCATCCTTTATTTTCTTGAATGGCTAATCAATTTTTAAAATTCCTCTTTGATAACTCCAATATCTAAATCACCTGTGAGACTATACATAATGTTTACATTTTTCTTAGCATTTGTTTCTCTTGGTCCTGTCTTTTTTACCATGTCCTTTAATTTTCAAATTTTATTTTGCTCATTGTAGATAAAAATTATAGAGGCTCTGATAATAATGTTTTCTCTTCAAAGAATGTTTTTTTCCTGTCAGGCAGTACTCTCAGTGAATCACCTTGGGTCCCATGGAGGCTTGATTTTCAGCTTTGTTAGAGGTGGTCTCTAGTCCTCATGCAACAATTTTTAAAAATTCCCTCAGGGAAAACCACCAGGATCAATGTAGACATCATCTTGTGTGTGCACTATTCACAATAGCAAAGACCTGGAACCAACCCAAATGTCCAACAATGATAGACTGGATTGAGAAAATGTGGCACATATACACCATGGAATACTATGCAGCCATAAAAAATGATGAGTTCATGTCCTTTGTAGGGACATGGATGAAGCTGGAAACCATCATTCTCAGCAAACTATTGCAAGGACAAAAACCAAACACCACATGTTCTCACTCATAGGTGGGAATTGAACCATGAGAACACTTGGACACAGGAAGGGGAACATCACACACTGGGGCCTGTCATGGGGTTGGGGGAGTGGGGAGGGACAGCATTAGGAGATATACCTAATGTAAATGACTAGTTAATGGGTGCAGCACACCAACATGGCACATGTATACATATATAACAAACCTGCACATTGTGCACGTGTACCCTAGAACTTAAAGTTAATTTAAAAAAAAGAGAGAGAAAAAAGAATACCAGAAAAGAAAAAAAAAAAAAGAAATTATCTTGTGTGCTCCCCTTCTCTCACAATTGTGCCTTTCAGTACTGTCTACATTAGTTGCTACCCACTGCTTCACACAGTCATTTTGTACATTTTATTCAGCTTTTATAGGATTTTTTCTTGGCATGAAGTTAGCCCAATTTAATCACTCTATTATGTCTGAAAGCAGACACTTGATTTGTCTCAATTAGAGATATTTTACAAAGCTTTTATGGCCTCACTTTTTACATGCCTGACTGGAATATAGAATGTTGGCATTATGAATACGTGTGTGTGTATTTGTGTATACACATACTTCTACTGCTTTCATGCTTCCGTTAATTACTCCTTGTATTTCAGTTTTTGCTTTATGTATTTTTAAAGCTGTAGATGGCGCTTTCTATAAATTTAAATGTCCAATTTTGTCTCAAGTATTTTTTCTAGCCATTGCTGTCATAAAATTTCTTTCTCTCATCAGTAGTTTGGTAGCCTGGAAAAAAATAGGAGTGGAGAAACTCCAGAGACAGTAATAGCAGGGAGAGTTACCACATTACCACTTTGTGTCTTATCATCTTTGCCAAACCATCCAAACATTTATCTGTTTTGTTCACCATTGCCTGTCATGCTTTCCATATGGAATAAGCTTTTAATGTTATTTAATTGTAACTTCTCTTTTAATCAGCAGTCTATTGTCGTTTTGTATTCTAATAGAAGATGGAAGCCTTTGCCTTTTAATAAATAGCACTTAGTACATGTCAGATTTTATGCTTTTTTTCATTCACCTTTATATTTCTTTTCTGTTCTTCCATTTACTCTAGGAAACTATGATTCACTTCCCCACGTAAAACTGATCTCCAGGCACTCAATCTATTCCTTAGTCGTTAGTGGTTGCCTACTAAGTTTCAAGTGAAGGGACAGTTTCCCAACTTTCAATCCATTAATACATTTTGATCACAGTCCCACCACTTAACTATCTTTGTCATCTCAGGTAAGGTCCTCAGTTTTGTCACCTCTATAACAAATCAATTAAGCAAAATAATTTGTTCTCTACAAGTATAAAGGTTTAAAAAATAGTATTCCACTAGGCTTTTTTGCTTATTTTCTTAATAAAAATACCCCTAAATACCTCTAAATACCTCTAAAGCAGCAAGCTTCTTAGCTTTCTCTGAAATTATATCAGGCAAAGGCACTGTTCAATTTATGCTTATCAGCTCAGACTGATGGGATATATGTCTAAAATTGGCCCATAAAAGTAAAAGCGTTATTAATTAATACATGAAAGTTTAGGAAATAAAGTACTTTTGAAAAACTATGAATTTTCATTTGAATAACATTACAAAAGAATTTAAGTTGCAAGACCATATACAACATCATAAGTTAGGGAGGAATAAAGAATAAAAAGGAATTTCAGATACAGAACCAATGGAGAGGGAATTACTAGTTTGGGATGAAAAGACTGGAAATAAACAAGGTACTATTTCCTTCCTAGGCTTTTCACAATCTGCTGCAACGGATTCAGAAAAAGATTGTCATTGTTATAGCCTATTTATTTCCACCAGGGGGAGGTATAGTATTGCAAATAAAGTTAAATTGGTTAACAAAAAGGGTAATAAAATAGCTATTGACTGAAAACAGGGTTTTTTTTTTTTTTTTTTTTTCTGGTTTTGCTGAAAGAAGGTAGGGAAGAGAGAGTTCTAAGACTATGTGAATTAACCTTTCATGCTTAATTCCTATACCATATGATAAGGAGAAGAGAAACTCCTGTGTAGGAATTCAATAAAATTTGTCCTTCTCCAGAAAAAAACTTCATACTATAATTTTGAAAAAAATAAAACATATATTGACATAAACTTCACCTTTGCATTAACTCTTCCTAAGATATATGTCATTTTCAATGAAAATCTATGAAACATTTGTCAAAATTGACCTGGAATAAGAGTGAAATGATAATAATTGTGGGTTTTACAAATTAATTTGAAATAATTTAGAATGTCTCAAGCACTGGTCGATGAGGGAAGGATATAAACAACACACAACTAAGGGTTGCTGCCCAGGAGGCACCAACAATTAAAGGCTGAGATCACGCTAAGCAGATCCAAGGAATGAAAGGAAAAAAAGAAGGTGTTTGGAACAAACTCTTGGAGGCCCCAGAGTCTGCAGTGAAGAGAGAAACTGCAGGGGCTGGAAGCAGAGGAGCAGGGGCAAGTCGCGGGGGAGAGGATGGCTTGGCCTGCAGGATGGGAGCATCAGGAAGGACCACAGGGTGAGAGAGGCAGAGCCTCACTTTCAGGAAAAGTGGGAGCTAAGGCATGGCTGGAGAGGTGGCTTCACATTATGGATGACCTTGAGAGCAGAGCCAAGGATGAGAGATGTGGTCAGATGGGGCACGATGACAGCAGCATCAGGTGGGGGTGTGCGGGTGGAAGGGGACTGAGCTAAATGTCCCTGAGTCTCAAACCAGAGAGCCAGGCTCAGCCAATACTTTCTCATGCTCACATCTCTGGTCAAGTCAGAGGAAGACTCACTTCCACCACCTCTATGCTGCAAAGGAAACGCCACCCACACAGTACCCTTTTGTGTTTGAGTTATGTAAATTAAAAATAGTGTGATATAGGAAAGATTAATAAAATCTCACTCCAGATGAGATGGGTCTTCTCCAAACTAAGAAAAAGAATCACTGAGAATTGCATACTGTAATTTTGAAGCTTGCAAGCAGAGTCCATTCTAGCTTGTCTTTATGCTATTGTCATATGGCAGGAATAGTTCTACTGTCAACAGAAATTCCTACCCATCCTTTAAAAAAATTATATGAATATTTAAAAATTTCAGAGCCGTTGGCAAGCTTTGAAATTACAGTATGCTATTCTTGGTGTTTTTTTTCTTAGTTTGGAGAGAATCCATGTCATTTGGAGTGAGATTTTATGAATCTTTCCTATATCAAATTTACATAGCTCAATATAAAACAATAGGCTTTCAAAAACAGACGCGTCATTGATTATCATTCAGCTGATTTTCTCTGCCATGTGAAACCCAACTGTATCTCAGTGGTCCACATGGCCCATTCTCACCATGTTGTCATCCAAAGTATACGAAGCAACTCTAATGCCAATCACAGTTGTGTCTCTAAGAAAGTTAAATGACATATATTTCACACATGACAGCAATCCTTTTAAAATTCCTTTTCTTCTTTTCTTTTTTCTCCCTGTCTACAAGCCCCTAAACTTTTCTGAAGCCTACCCATTTGCTTTTTCTGTTTCTTCTCTGCTTTGCTTTTTCTGCATTCTAAGTCAGCTTAGCCTTTCTACTTTATTTTAGGTTTCTTTCCTCTATAACCGTGAGCAGATTCTCCATAACCAATGAGATGTCGGATCTGACCCAGGAAGGGGTGTCATCACCATGTAGCCAACACTTTTATTTTTTATTACCCTTGCCTTATTTGATAATATTTTAACATAAAACTTCAACCACCTCAATACTACTTTTATTTTTTTCCTCAGCATCATTCTTAATGTTTTTCAGTGGCCTCTTCTAAAACAGCAAGTAGTATAATAGTGCCTCTTCGGCCTCCTCACCATTGACTATTTTTTTTGGTTTTTTTGGTTTGTTTGTTTTTTGAGACGGAGTTTCACTCTTGTCACCCAGGCTGGAGTGCAATGGCGCAATCTTGGCCCACCACAACCTCCGCCTCCCAGGTTCAAGCGATTCTCCTGCCTCGGCCTCCCAAGTAGCTGGGATTATAGGCGCCCGCCACCATGCCTGACTAACTTTTGTATTTTTAGTAGAGATGGGATTTCACCATGTTGGCCAGGCTGGTGTCGAACTCTTGACCTCAGGTGATCTGCCTGCCTCGGCCTCCCAAAGTGCTGGGATTATAGGTCTGAGCCACCGCGCCCGGCCTGTCACCATTGACTTCTGTTTTAAGGACACAGATTGTCACACAGCAACGGTACCACCACTTCTCGATGGCTTAGATGATGCTCCCATAGGAGATAATAACCATGTTAAAATTGCACTACAAGGGTTGCTCACAGAAGTTCAGATGCAAACGAACAGCCACGTGCTTCATATTATTCTTTTCAAAGCTGGGTAGGAATTTCTTTTCAGTGGAAGTATCCCTAGCATATGACGATAGCACGAAGACGAGTCGGAATTGGCTGTGCTTGCAAGCTTTGAAATTACAGTATGCAATTCTCAGTGACTGTTTTTCTTAGCTTGGAGAAGATCCGTATCATTTAGAGTGAGGTTTTTTAAAATCTTTCCTATATCGCACTATTTTAATTTACATAACTCAAATACATCGAAGGTGGCGTTTCCTTTGCAGCAAAGAGGAGGTGGTGGAAGTGAGTGAAAGTGTGCTGGATAAAGCCCAAAAGAGTCTGGAATCAGATCCCAAGAAGGACCCAAAGCAGGTGGGGCTGGGTGGAGGTTCGGGCCCTGCCTGGGGTGGGAGGAAGGCGACGGGCAGAAGGGCCCAGCAGAGCGCACTGGGAGTGCTGGGGCAGGTCCTGGTCCTGCCACCATCCTCTCCCTGCCCTGCCCCCTGCATGGCCCCGGAGGAGCTCCCTGCCTGCAAGAGTCCTCCTGGCTCTGCCGCAGGCTGTTGCCGGGCCAAGGGCTGACCTCTGGCGGAGCTGTCTGCACCTCACACCACCTGGATCACTACCACCCACACAGAAGCGGGGCTGCTGGTCTTGGCCATAAGGGGCCTGGGAATAGGCTGAGCGGCTGGTGAACACATGGCACGGCAAAGCCGCTCTGCTGGTATCAAGTCTCAGCAGCCACGAATCACGCACAGGCAGGTTCCGTCGCGCTCTGACTTCACGGGACAGCCCCCACCGGGGCCATAGACACCTCCATGAGGAGTGCGGGGGCTGGGAGACTTTCTTCTTCGGGGAAGCAAAGAACAGGGAGCAACAAGGTCTGAGCTACAAGGCAAGGAAAGGCATGGAGCCCAGAGAAGGAGGTGAGAAGAGGAAGAGAGAGGACACCTCGAGATGGGCCTGCAGAGAGGGGAGGACTCTGGCTCCGGAAGAGATTAAAGAAAGGACTGACTAAGGACTAGAGAAAATTCTAGAGTCCTGGAATAGCTCTGAAGAAAGTATAGATTTACCACTTATATTAAGTGTGTTTTATCAAAGAAAATGCCAAAGAACAAATAAGAAACCAGTAAACAAAGTTCAGTATTTTCACCTAAAAGCTTGACTCATAGTTTTCATGAGTACCAATGATTGATTTCTAAATATATTAGTCAAGGTTCTGCAGAAAAATAGAACCAATATGAGATATACACACACACATATGTGTGTGTGTGTGTGTGTATATATAGGATATATGTGTGTATATATATGTGTGTATATATAGGATATATGTGTGTATATCTATAGGATATATATATAGGATATATGTATATATATAGGACATATGTATATATAGGATATATGTATATATACACACATATATAGGATATGTGTGTGTGTGTGTGTATATATATATATATAGAGAGAGAGAGAGGATATATGTATATTCACTTGACCCTTGAACAACAAGAGTGTTGGGGGTTTCAACTCCCTGTGCGGTTCAAAATCTGCATATAATTTTTGACTCCCCAAAACCGAACTACTAATAGCTTACAGTTCATCTGAAGTCTTACCCATAACATAAACAGTTGATTCACACATATTTTGTATGTTATATGTATTATATAATGAATTATTACAATAAAGTATGCTAGAGAAAAGAAAATGTCACTAAGAAAATCATAAGGAAGAGAAATATGTTTACTATTTATTAAGTGGAAGTGTACCATCACAAAGCTCTTCATCCTGGTGGTCTTCATGTTGATTAGATAGAAGAAGAAGAGGAGGGGTTGGTCTTTTTGTCTCAGGAGTGGTAGAGGTGGAAGAAAATCCATGTATAAGTGGATCCATGCAGTTCGAATCTGTGTTGTTCAAAGGTCAACTGTATATAATGTACACATGCGCACACACACACACACACACACGGAAAGAGAGAGGGGGCAGGGAGAGAGAGAGCAGGAATTAGCTCACACAATTATAGGAGCTGGCAAGTATGAAACCTGCAGGGCAGGCTGTCAGGTTGGAGATTCCAGTAAGAGTTGATGTTGCAGTTTTGAATCCAAAGGTTGTCTGGAGGCAAAATTTCTTCCTCTTCAGGGAACTTCAGTCTTTTCTCTTATGGCCTTCAACTGATTGGATGAGGCCCACCCACATTACGAAGGATCCTAGGCTTTATTCAAAGCCAGCTGATTTAAATGTTAACCACATCTAAAAATCGCCTTCACCAGGACATGGAGACTGGTGTTGGACCAAACAACTGGGCACCACGGCCCAGCCAAGTTGACACATAAAATTAACCATCACACAAAGCAAGTCCCTTTTTGATACTTCTCAATCTAATACGTCTTATATCCTCTGTCTGAATTTTCACATCTTCAAACTTTGGGGGAAATAAGTAAGGATTTTGAAGAGCACCAGGAGGGTTGATGTGCTTCAGGTGAGCTAGTTCCCAGCAGCGGCCTCCTGAATACATTTCTCAGATTTCTATTTCAAGAGAGTGTAAAGGATCCATTGGCGTTTTTATCCTGCACACCATGAAAACTCTGCCACCTCCAGGAAATAAAAGGCCAATGTTGGTTTTATTAAGATCACCAACCTATGCTGGTGACCTGGGCTGAAATGCCAGCTTCATCCTGAAATGCCTTTCTATTAAGCTGAGAACATGACTTCTGGGAGTGAGGCTGCCTGAGATTAACACAAAGCATTTCAGCGTCTGAGGACTCAGTTTGGGGCCCTTGTATCCAAGAAACACGTGGTCTGCAAGGCCTGAGTTATCATTTCATGTATGTCTCACCCCTGCAGGTGGGACTTCTCCCCTGGAAACTTGAGGACCTCACTCCGCTGGACAGACCATGGGTGACACTGACTCCTTGCTTGTGAATATTGGCTGCAAAAAGGAAAGCTCTGTGGACAAATATAAAAACCAGAGGCTGGGTGGGATTATGTGCAAGGATTCCCTGGCCATGGGGCTTTGAGCTGCTCACAGGAAACCCTGTATCCCAGTGTTATCAATAAGAGGTGGCTGTCGTCCTGGCGATATCTGAAGACCCTTAGCAGCCTCATATTCCATGATCCAGTGATTATAAATTATACCAGTCCAAAATCTCAAAATGAGCTTTCCTGAAGGTGACTTCTAGATGCTGGAGAAAAGTCATTTCATTCTGAACCTTCAGACCGGGCCTCTTGTTACTTGTTTGGGCTTGTCTTCTTCACCAGGTCACAGCCTGCTGGGGCAGAGAATGGGGGCTCTTCTTGTTCACCCCTCTGCCCCTCAAATCACTGTAGGCCTCTTAGAAAACATCTTTTGATTAACGAAAGAGGGAAGCAATGTGTGAATTAGTAGCAAGTAGTTTTTTAAATTGTGGTAGAATACATGTAAGATTAAAATGGACCATTTTAACCATTTTTAAGCATAGAGTTTAGGAGCATTAAGTACGTCCTCATTGTTGGGCAACCATTACCACCATCCAACCCCAGAGCTCTTCGTCTTATAAAACTGAAACTCTGCAGCCATTGAACAACTCCCTATTCCTTCCTCCTCCCAGCCCCTGGCAACCACCATTCTTTCTCTCTCTATGAATTCGACTATTCTAGAGGTATTAGCTAGGGCCTCCAAAGAAACGGGACAGATAGAGTAGACGATAGATAGATGACTGATAGATGATAGATAGATAGATAGATAGATAGATAGATAGATAGATAGATAGGAATTTATTATGGGAATTGGCTCACATGCTTATGGAGGCCAAGAAGTCTCACAGTCTGCTATCTGCAACCTGGAGAACCAGGAAAGCCTGTAGGGTGAGAAAGCCTGAGTCCAAAGGCCTCAGAACCAGGAGAATCATTTGTATAAATCCTAGTCTGAGTCCGAAAACCTGAGAACCAGGAGCTCCAATGTCCCAGGGCAGGAAAAGATGGATGTTTCAGCTCAAGCAGAGAGAACAGATTCATCCTTCCTCCTTTTTGTTCTCTTCGGGCCTTCAACACTTTGGGTGATGGCTGCCCACATCTGTGAGCACAGTTTTTTTTTTTAATTAGTCTACGGATTCAAGTGCTAACCTCTTCCAGAAACACTCTCAGAGACACATCCAAAATAATGTTTTACCAGCTATCTGGACACCCTTTAGCCCAGTTAAATTGACACAGAAAATTAACTATCTCATGAGGTGCCTCGTGTAAATGAAACTGTACAGTGTTTGTCCTCTTGTGACTGGCTTATTTCACTTGGCATAATGTCCTCAGCAATCATCCGTGTTGTAGTGTGTGTCAGAATTTCCTTCCTTTTAAGACTGAGTATGATTCCCTTGTGCGTATACAACACAATTCATTTATCCATCCATCCACTGATGAACACTTCAGTTGCAACCTCCGTCGTTTGGCTTTTGTGAATAATGCTGCTAGGAACATGAGTTTGCAGATATGTGTTCAAGACCCTGCATTTAATTCTTTTATGTTTTTGCCCAGAAGTAGAATTGTTAGATCCTATGGTGATTCTGCTTTTAATTTTTTGAGGAACGACCATACTAGTTAGCAACAAGAGATTTTGAAATAAAACTGTTTCATGAAAGGATGTTTCTCTATAAAGGCAGCCCCTAAGAGCCCTTTGGGGCAGGGACCAAGTCCCCTCTTTTGTATTCTTGGAGTGGGAAGCACTACAGACATCAGAATCAACTATGATGTCCACATTACTGCTCAGAAAAGAGGAGCAAGCTTCCAAAAGCTGATTTGAGAATTCCTGAACTCAATAGCGGCTCCTGTAATGAAGCTCATGTCCTCTCTTCACAGCTTCCCAGACAAGACCTCCTCTCCAGGACACCTCCCTGATTGAACCCCCTCTATTTATTTATTTTTTTGTTTTGTTTTGAGACAGAGTCTCACTTTTATTGCCCAGGCTGGAGTGCAATGGTGCAATCTCTGCTCACTGCAACCTCTGCCTCCCGGGTTCAAGCGATTCTCCTGCCTCAGCCTCCCGAGTAACTGGGATTACAGGCACGTGCCACCACTCCCGGCTAATTTTTGGTTGTTCGGTAGAGACGGGGTTTCACCATGTTGGCCAGGCTGGTCTTGAACTCCTGACCTCAGGTGATTCACCTGCCTCGGCCTCCCAAAGTGCTGGAATTATAGGCGTGAGCCACCGCACCTGGCCAGAACCCCCTTTATTTTGACGTTGGAAGCTTTAAAATGTCTTGCTGGCCTTTCTTAGCCTCCTTGTCCCCAAGTCAGGCAATCCCCTTTAGAGACAGTGCCCCTAACCTTTTAATACACCTAAATGCTAACCCCAATACTTTTATAAACCAGAATGTTATATGTTAGAACCAACCTGAGCAAGTTTTACTTTGGAAGAAATCAGTAACAGGTTTCTCCTAGCATTTGTAGTGTCTGGGGCAAGGGTACAAAGGGAGGCCCAGGTCGTGTGTGTGTGTGCATGTGTGTGTGTGTGTCGTGTGTGTGTGTGTATTGGGAGGTATAGGATACAGATATAGTAGATAGATATTTGAAAGGTACAAATAAAACAAAAGAATAAATATGTTTCATCATTCTATCTTGAAAAGCAGACCTTCATAAGAACAAAAATGGAGCGATATATGTAAAGCTGTTGTTTTAAATGACAGAAAGTTGGTAAAATATCAAAGACGTCTGAATTTAGCCACTATCGTGTATGCCTGAATGTCCTGTGGACAGGCTACGCTGTTTGAATAAGTCATTTTGACCCTCTAATGCTTAGGTCCAAAGGAAGGGGCTTCTCTTGCCGACGTCAAAGGCAAAGTCAATGTGCAACTTTGCCTGAGAACTAGAGGGATGGGAGCTCTTACACTCCTTGTCCCAGGCACAGAAACTGACCAAAGAAGTGAGCTTTGGGAGTCAGCAGGTGGCGCCTGGTTTCCAATCAAAGGCTCTGACTTTGCTCCTGACCGCTGTGGGTCCAGGGTCACTTTCTCATCCCACTCCAGAAATGAAAAGGGGAGATGCAGCATTCTCGGGGTGGGGGGGGGGCAAGGCAGAGGATCACTGTCCAAATCATTAACTTGTTTAAATCCTGCTGGATTTCGCCGTTAAGAGGCTGCCCACTACCCCTGTGAAATGTCCAGCAGTACCTTGCAAGAGAGATACGCCACTTTCATGCAGCCCCGCAGATGGGGATGGGGCTGGAGACGAGCAGTGTGATCCAGGGCCCAGTGCAGGCCATCTCCTCGAGTCCCTCAGAAGAGATGCTGACGGCAGAACTTTAAAAAAAACTCTTCACTTTAATTGGAAGATGGGGCTGCTTTTGGGGTGAGGGCTGGATTTGGTTCCATGGCAGACCAAAAGTATGTCTATTTTGGGGCAGATGATCCAAGGAAGCTCCAGACAAGTGGGGCCCTCACACCATGTGAAAGCTTCTGGGGGTCCACTGAGGACCACCCGCCAACAGAAAGGCATCGGGCAAGACAAGAATGCGTTTTATAGGGCATGGGCTCACACGCTCCACACTCTGTGCTTTACAAAGAGATGTTCTTTTGGGTCCTTACAGAGCCCTACAAAAAGCATCCTATTATTATCACACCATTATACACATGAGGTCAGCAAGGCATAAAGACTTAGAGAAATGGCCCAGGGGTGTCAGTTCCAAAGCTCATCCTCTTAACAAGTTAAGGGCTGAACACGTGTGGGGCCAACCATGAAAAGAGCAAGAGCAACAGCAGCAGCAAACCCACAGGGACAGGCAGGACGGCAGTTTGCGTGGGTACCAGGCTGGCTGCAGAGGGAGCCACATTCTCTCTCCCGCAGCTTCCCCTCCCCAAATCAGCTCCAGCCTGAAGAGCAACCGCTGGAAACAATGCTTGCCCCAAACCCATCTTCAAGCAGGTGACCCTCCAACCCTTCCAACCAATCCCCACTCCTCCAGTCCTCACCCCTCCCCAGGAACGTCACAGAAACTCTGTTGTCCCCACTGTCCAGCAAGGCAGGGCTGCAGCCGCTCCTGGAGTGACAGGCTAGCCGCGCGACAACTCACAGTCAAATGAACCCTCTTCTGCGTACCCGATGCAGATGCCAACACCGCACACACCTCCGTGGACGACGACATGCACCCACGCATCCCCACAGCACATGTCCAGCAACCTCAACAAATCATCACAAAGTCAGTGGCTTAACACAACACCTGTTTATTAGCTCGTGGTTCTACAGGTCAGAAGTCCGACGACAGCTGAGTGGAGTCACAAGGCTGACAGCAAGGTGTCAGCTGAGCTGCACTACTTTCTGCGGCTCTGAGGATGACTCATCCAGGTTGGTGGGCAAGTCTGATGCCCCGCAGTTGTGGAGGGAGGTCTTGTTTCCCTGTGGCCTCCACCGGGAGCCAGTTTTTGCTCCTCGAGGTGACCTGTATTCCTTCCACTTTCCACGTGGCTTCTCCTCCAGCTACAACCACTCCGTTCCTCCCACGCTCCAGATCCTACAACTCTCTCTGTGGCAACAGCTTTGGACTGCAGCTGGACAAAGTTCTCTGCTTTTAAAGATAAAGGAAACCAAAATATTTCTTCTCGAAATATTGAGGACTGTTAGTTCAAGACACTGAAAATGCAAGGAAACACTGCCTCGGCCTCCGCTTACTTGATGGCAGGACTTCAGTCCCTCCTGCCTGGAGACAGTGCTTGTCATCCGCCCAGAGAAGGCAGCAGCAGACACCAGAAGAATCTGGGAACGCATTTTACCATCTTCCTCCAGTTTCCCACCTTTTAAAAGATGAAAGCTGCTCTCACCTTCATCTTGTCACTGTATAGAATTTATGGCTCTTCATTAGAAGACCATTTATGCAAGGCCTCTAAGCCACTGCCTTCAGAGAGAAATGTTTGTGAACTGAGACCTCTCTCATGTGATGGGTACGGCAGGTGTTAATAAACGTCTGCTTGTTTTTCTTCAGTTAATTTGACTTTTGTTTTCAGGAGAGTGTCTCAACTAAGAACCTAGAAAAAGGGAAAGGAAAGAAAAGAAATTATGTTTTGTCTCCTACAAGGGCTCGTGTGATTAGATTGGGCTCACCCATATAAGCCAGGAAGATCTCTCTATTTTAAAATCATATATGTATATTTTTGAGACAGAGTCTTGCTCTGTCTCCCAGGCTGGAGTGCAGTGCCACAATCTCAGTTCACTGCAACCTCTGCCTTCCAGGTTCAAGTGATTCTCCTGCCTCAGCCTCCTGAGTAGCTGGGACTACAGGCGTCCACCACCACGCCCGGCTAAATTTTTTTGTATTTTAGTAGAGACAGGATTTCATCATGTTGGTCAGGCTGGTCTCAAACTCCTGAGCCCAAATGATCCTCCCACCTTGGCCTCCCAAAGGGTTGGGATTACAGGCAGGAGCCACTGGTACCAGGCCACAAATCCATAATCTTAACCTTATTTGCACATTCCCTTTTGCCACAGAATGGAGCCCATTCACAGGCCCTAGGGATAAGGGTGAGGGTGAGGACATCTGGTTGATGGGGGAGGGGTGGGATTCTGCCTGCAAGTGGGTTTGGGGAAGATTTTATGGATCTTATTGTCTTTAGATGATAGAAATACCATTTCCAAGTTGAACATGGCCTGTAAGGTTTTCCCCAATTTTCAAGTCTCTTCTCCTAAACAGAGTCTATCAGTTCTAGTGGCCTCTGGGTAGGGAGGAAGGGTCCTTAGGAAAGAGTGGGGCAGGCAGACTACTTGTCACTGTTTTCTCTTTTGTATCCTGAGACTCAACTCCATGGGCATGTTTTGCCTGTTAAAAAAAAATTGTTTTTTAAATGCCTTTGACTGCATGGCAATTATCCATTTCTCATATCAGTGACCACCCACCCACCCACTCTAACTGCTATTTTGAGTTGGAAGCTGTTCACTTTCACAAAAATTACAGCTTCTGGTGTGTGTGTGTGTTGCTGAATTGTTTCATAGACATTAGGATACAGGTATGGTTTGACTCTGTGTCCCCACCCAAATCTCATGTCGAATTGTGATCCTGAGTGTTGCAGGTGGGGCCTGGTGGGAGGTGATTGGATCACGGGGATGGTTTCTCATGGTGTAGCACCATCCCCCACTGCTGCCTCGTGATAGAGTTCTCACGAGGTCTGTCTGTTTGAAAGTGTGTAGCACCTTCCCCTTTGCTCTGTCTTCCTCTTGCTCCCGCCATGTAAGACATGCTTCCTTCACCTTCGCCTTCCGCCATGATTGTAGGTTTCCTGAGGCCTCCCCAGAAGCAGAACGATGAGTCAATTAAACCTCTTTTCATATAAATTACCCAGTGGCAAGTACGTCTTTATAGCAATGTGAGAACAGACTAATACAGATAGGGACTCAAACTTTGTTTTTAAATCACCTAGCGACTTTATTGAAAATGCAAATTCCCGGACTTCATTAGGACCCCTGGGAATTCTGATGCAGGTGGTCTGTGGAGCCCCCCTTTAGAAACGTTGCTTGGAAGAAGATTTCACCCCTTATTTCCAACTAGCTGTGGGACTAGATAAAGTCTTAATGTCCTAATGTCTCTGGAGGCCGGTTGACTTAGCAGAAATACTGGGGTTAAAGTACCTGCTTGTGCACGGGGAAAGGGACTCTGGCTGCGAAGTACAGGGCCTCAGAACCGGGAGTGCATGAGTACTTGGCTGTTACTCTCACATTTCATTTATACCAACGTGTGTTGTTTGGGAGGACTGGGCACCCAGTACATGAATCATTCATAGGATATTAAAGAAAGAAAAAATTAGCAAGAGACTAAAAAGTCCAGTGGTACAAATAGCAGACAGTGGCTCATGGATGAAAAATGTCTTTGGAAAAGCATTTTAAGAAAGAAGGAGAGGTAGAAAGAAAAGCGGTGCATTTGATTCCGATAATCCAAGTAAAGAAATCAAAGGAGCTAAGGATTTGCTCCTGGGCAGGAGCACATTTTTCCCTGGGGTTGGCAGGTCAGTGGTGTGCCCTCCCCAACTGCTGCCGGCACTCAGAACCCAGCCGCAGCCCGGGAAGCAACGTGCATGGGCTGCTTCCTTGGAAATGAGTTTTCCTGGTGTATAATCTTCCTTTTCCATCCATAACTGTTGGCATCATCCACATCCTCTTCCCTTAAATAGAAACACTTATCAGCAAAGCCCAAACTTCAATGTATATTGGCTTAAACGTTATCTTCCGTCGCCAAGGGCCAAAGCAGCAGCTGAAACTGGGGCCCATATTGTGTGGCTGTTTAAAGTCACTGGAAGTGCCTTGATGAGATCTTTGCCTCCTTGTGTACCAGTCCAGTGTAAAACAAAGTTGAAAAAAATATTAAAAACTTCCGAGAGAGCACTGGCTTGAGGCAATTATCTGGCACGATAACATCCTATTGAGAGGAAGGGCTCCTGAAAACTTCCAGATGAAGCATCTTGTTCCTGGCTAGAGGATTCAGCCTGCAGCATCCTCCAGGAAACATGAATTCAGGCAGCAACGTCCCCAAGAACAGAATGTGTGCCACTGCTCCCAGTCCGAGCAGACTGCCTTGCTAATGGAGGCTCCAGCTCCCTTGAACGATGCTGGCATTTCTTTGTTGGACCCTCAGTCTCTTTCATCGAGAGAGGGGGGAAGCAGAGTAGGAGGAGGTTTAGAAGCTATTTCCCAGACTCCAGTAGCTGCAGAAATCAGAATTTACAAAGCCAGAGAGCAGTTTCTTCTGCTTGCTGGTAGCTCCTGCCCTGTGTCTTTTGGTGGCGTTCCTCTTTAGGGTAGATGGGTGTTTCTTGGTCTGGGAACTAAGTGCCTTCAGACAAAAGTGGTACCTTTGGCCCCATCAATTGCACTGGTAGATGGAGGGCCTCGGTTAAAGACATGTTTTCAGGATATGGTGCTCTGCAGTGAGAGAGCAAAAGTTTTCCTGAGGTTGGAAAATGATGACCAGCTGGAGCTGGGAGGCTTCCAAACCTCCTCGGCCCTGTGGTCCCCAAGTTCTCTTTCCCATGGAGCCTGTGCATGTGAGCTTCCACTTAAAAAGAGTCTCCACTTACCAGCCCGAATGCCCATCAACCAACAAGTGAATGAAGAAATTGTGGTATATGTATATTATATATGCAATATCCCAGCTCCAGCTGGTCATCATTCTCCAACCTCAGGAAAAACTTTTGCTCTCTCACTGCAGAGCATCATATCCTGAAAATGTGTCTTTAACGGAGGCCCTCCATCTACAAATGCAATTGATGGGGCCAAAGATACCACTTTTGTCTGAAGGCACTTAGTTCCCAGACCAAGAAATACCCATCTACCCTAAAGAGGAACGCCACCAAAAGACACAGGGCAGGAGCTACCAGCAAGCAGAAGAAACTGCTCTCTGGCTTTGTAAATTATATATATATATATATTTTATATATATATAACAGAATACTACTCAGTTATAACAAGGAATGAAATAATGGCATTTGCAGTTACCTGGATGGATTTGGAGACTATTATTCTAAGTGAAGTAACTCAGGAATGGAAAACCAAACATTGTATGTTCACACTCATAAGTGGGAGCTAAGCTATGAGGATGCAAAGGCATAAGAATGACACAATGGACTTTGGGGACTTGGGGGAAAGGGTGGGGGGAGTGAGGGAGTACAGTATACACTGCTTGGGTGATGGGCACACCAAAATCTCAGAAATCACTGCTATAGAACTTATTCATGTAACAAAACACTACCTGTTCCCCTAAAACCTATAGAAATTTAAAAACAAATAGGAAATGAAAAAAAAAAGCCTCCACTCTAACCAGTGTTACAGAGTTGATATGATTCCAGCCAAAAACAACAAAAAGGTCACATTTAAAATGTTGAAACTGGGCTGTCTTTATTTGTATAATGAGACTTCCTTCTTGGTCTTGCTTCTTTCCTTCCTTCCTTCCCTGCTCCCTTCCTTCCTTCTTCTCTTTCTCTCTCTATTCTTGTGAGACAAGGCCTTTCTCTGTTGTCCAGGCTAGAGTACAGTGGCATGATCATAACTCATTGCAACCCCTAACTCCTGGGTGCAAAGCAATCCTCCCAGCTCGGCCTCCTGAGTAGCTGGGACTACTGGTGTAAGCCAACATGCCTAGCTAATTTTTTTTTCTTTTTTGTACAGATGGGATTGCCCTATGTTGGCCAGGCTGGTCTTGAATTCCTGACCTCGAGCCTTCCTCCCACCTTGGCCCCCCAAAAATGCCGGAATTACAGGTGTGAGGCACCGCACCCAGCCTGCGCTACTTTCTTGATGGGCCTTCTAGAGGTCCAAGTCTCCAGGGTGAAAATCACTGACTGTCATCATACAAATGAGACAAAGGCGGCTCAGAGGGGCAGAGTGACTTTCTCTGAGCTGCACAGCAAGCTGGAGGCACTGATTATAGCATGCCTTGGCCTGAGCTTGTGCTGTCCCTGTCCTGGATGTTGTCACCCCAGGGGTCTGTGTGGCCCCTACCTGCCCATATTCAGATCTTGCTGCACATTTCATCTCCTCAAAGTGGACTTCATGGACCATCTGCTATAGAATATGAGCTCCACAGCGCAGGTGATTTTGTGTAGTTTGTTCGTTGCTGCATCTCCAGCACCTAAAGAGTAGGTGACAACAGTGTAGGTCCTTAAAAAAATGTGTGCTGAAGGAATGAACGATCCTATACAGAAGACAAGATGGTACTATTACCTCCATTTTATACATCAGAAAGGGGAGACACAAAGAGGTTAGGGAACTTTTCCCAGACCACTAGCTTGTGATGTGCCAGGGCCCCTTGGTGGATGATACACAGGTGCGTAAAGCACCCACACAAGAAAAAGAACCCTGCAAAGCTGTCGGCTTAGCTGCAGTGAGTGAGAATGGAGGGATAAAAGACAAGGTGGAGACACTGACAAGACCACATAATTTGGACTTTTAAAAAATAAACCAAGGAGGCTGACTACTGCAAATGTTTACATGGGAAAGTGAATGTTAATATTCATCGCTTTTGTAACTGAAAGAGACGCACTTGGGAATTATTGGCATCGTGTTTTGAAACTAACAAGAAACTTAAGGAGCAATTTTGCTGCATCTCCTCATTTAACAGGGCCTAACAGTAGCATGCTTAGCAATGAAGTGACTTGTCTCCATTAGCCTGGCACGGTCATGCTCTTTGACCCCCAGCACAGTGCTAGTTCTTTTAAATGATGCATTCAGGGTTCTCAAGTTTTTACTCCAATACCAGCAATCCTTTATTCTATGACAGATGCATAAAATTCTTGTTAAAACTCTTACTGAGGTCAGCTATACTGATTTCTATTGTGATATGATCTGCATTCATTTTCTATGCTTGTATAACAAATTGGCACAAACTCAGTGGCTTAAAGCAACATAAATTTATTTATGTATTTATTTTACTGCATGAGAATATAGAGCAATGACACAAATGTATTATCTCACATTTTCTGTAAGTCAGGAGTCTCCGGATGGGTTAATTGGGTCCTCTGTCCAGGGCGTCACCAGACTGAACTCAAGGTGTCACTGTAGGGGCTGTGGTTCTTACGTAAGCCTCTGGGTCCTCCAAGCTCATGTAGTTGTTGGCAGAATCCAGTACCACGAGGCTGCAGCACTGACGTCCGTGTTTTCTTGTTGGCTGTCAACTGGGGGTCACTTTCAACTCCTAGAGCTTCCTGAGGTCCCAGCCACATGTCCCTTTTAGGACATGGTAGCTCACTGCACAGCTGTTTGGTTGGTCTTCAAGGCCAATTGGCTGGTCTTGGAGTCTTATATGACAAAACATAACCACAGGAATGACTAACCTTTGTTGTATAACAAAACCTAGCCTAAGGAGTGTCTGTGTCCTCAATTCCCAGGTGAAATGCAGGGAGATTGCACACGATATGTACGCCTGGGGGCAGAAATCTCCTGGGCCACCTTAGAATTCTGCCTCCCACACCATTCATTTTCATTGGAATTCCAGCATCTCACTGGAATTCTTTTTAGTTCACTTCTTACATGATTTCTGAGAAAAACTTCACACAAATTTTGTTGTGCACACAAGTTGACCTTTAAATATTTCACCACTACTTAATATTTCATTCGGACATTACACAGATTCCTCTTTGAACCTGGCTTTACTGAATATACTCTCCACCAGAAATGGCATGCTTGGAATGTGATTTCATTTTATATCATCCACATCCCTAACTGCCAAAACACTGGCAGAGTTCACTCTTGAGGTTGCCCAAATCTCTTGTTTTCCAAAACCGACTTTCACCACATGTACTGGTGACACAGTGCTTGCAGCTTCTAGACTCTTCCTCCTTGGTTTTCAGCCCCATCCTCCCTGGGCTGACCGTCTGCCTCCTTCAATGGTGGATGCCCCGAAACGGAAGGAAGATGGGTTTAGAATCAAAGAGCTTCCAGAAACCTCTCTGTCCCCTTTGATGTTTTGAAAAGAATACAAAGTTCTTTTGGTTCTAGAGCTCTCGATTAATGAAAAATCACCAGGAGGCACAACTGTGGGACTAAATCAACAAATCCCAAATCTAGGAAGCAGATGCTTCAAGGACCTATTTATTTATGCAGCGTGTATCTGCGTGGCGTTTGTGACTCAGCTCCATAAATGCTCTTACAAGAAGGAAAATCCTCCTCCGAGGGTTTTTTATACAAAAGAAGGGAAGAAGAGGCTCCTTTCCTGTTCCTGGTTTCTTAGCTTTCCTTTGATGCTTAATACCTGACTCTGAATCTCACAGTTCTCTCTCTGCTCAAGTTACTGTCATCTGACCTCTAGCGGGTCACCCACTTGTCACAGCAAATCTCCCAGACAATAACTTAGGTTATAAATTACTACAATCTGCTAATGTTTGCACTTACTATTGCGTTTGTCTCTAACAGGGAACAGTATTGCTCTATTAAAAGAAAACGGCTTTGCACTAAGAGGTTATTCTACCGTGTTCATCTCCAGATGAATTATTTTTATCAGAGTAATAAATGATTTTAGAAAGCTTAAGGGATTGTAAGTAATTGTTATCAATCTAGAAGAGTATGGTTTCTGCTTTCATAGATCTAGATTTATAGTAAAATAAAACTCTGACTGTAAGAATGTTTGGGGAGTGAATGCTTCAGTTAATTTAATTTATGGTTACATAAAAGCCAATCTACATGTTTGTTTCAGTTACTGTTGTTGAAAGTCCGTCTAAAATGTGACGGTTGAAAAAAATATATATAGAGAGATGCCTTTATTGAAAAAAAATCTGGCTAATTCTATTTCTCTAATAAGTGTATGGAACTGAATATAAGGTGCTTTAAAGACTTTTGTGGTAGAGAGAGAATACATTTAGGGATATCTGTTCAGCTCAAAATGACCTCCCTAAGCTGTTGCTCTCTGGAGAGTTCTGACCGTGTGTGTAAAATAATCCTGTCTTCTGGCCACAGTGGAGATGGCACCTGGCCCCAAGACAGCCAGTCAGAACTTTTATCTGGGAATTTGAGACTAGGACTAATAACAAGAGGGCAGTTTCTCCCAGTGGCTGAAACGATAACATGTAAACTTCGGAGCTGGGGACAGCCATTTTCTCGACAGCAGGTGGACTAAGGGATAGAGATGGCTGGCCTGTCAAGGAACTGGATTGAAATCAAATAGAAAGCCAGCACGTTCTGCCTAAGTGTCCACTGGCCTCCCGTGCCTGGCACTGGCCTTTCCTGAGGTCCAGTTGCATTTCTGACATTAGTTTCAATGGTTCTTCTCTTTGATCTTATAGGAAAGTCCCCATTTCTGCTTAAGCTGGCTGGTGTTAACTTGCATCCCAAAGAAATTCACGCTTCTAGTCCCTGAAGCCATCATGCTGACCACTGGTCCCCTGGTCTGGCTCTGGTGTGGTCCTCCTTCCCTGCCCTCTGTGGTATCCTGGTACAGCCCATCTCCCATCATCCAGACATGAAACTTGGATACTACTTTCCATGTCTCCCTCTGCCCCACAGCCAAGCAGACGCCAGGACCTGTGCGTCCCTCCCCACTCAGCCTCCCCATATGCCAACTTAAAAAAAAAAAATACCTTTTTAGTTTGGATGCTTGCACATTCATATACAGTTGTAAGAAATACTGCAGAGAGATCTCATATAACTTTCGCCCAACTTCCCCGAGGGTAGCATAACTATAGTATAAGGCAATATCACACCACCTGGAAAATGACGCTGATACACAGAGAGACATGGGAAAGATGGCACTGTGAAGGCAGAGGCAGAGATTGGAAGGATGCTGCCATCAGTCAGGGAACCCGGAGCTTCCAGAAGTTTAAAAAGTCTGGGCTTCTTCCCTAGAGCTTTCAGAGGGAACCAGCCCCGCCGACACCTTGGTTTCAGACTTTTGCCTCGAAACACTGCAATAGAATAAACTTTTGCTGTTTCAAGCCACCCAATTGGGGTAATTCTTTACAGTAGCCTTGGCAAACTAACACTAACCTTTTCCAGATTTCATTCCTTGTGAAATGCGTTTGCGTGTGTGTGTGTGTTTAGTCAGATGCAAATTTATCACATATGTAGATACATGTAGACCACCACCATAGTCAAGATACAGAAAAAATTCATTGCAATGATCCGTTGTGCTACCTTGGAAGATAATCTCTGACAATCCGTAATCTGTACTCCACTTCTGTGATTTCCTCCCTTCAAGAGTGCCGTAGAAATGAAATGAGACAGTGTGTGACCTTTCAAGGTTGGTTCCCCCACTCAGCATAATTCCCTTGAGATCCTTCCAAGTGGTTTGTTGCATGTATTAATAGTTTGAGTTTTTTTAATTGCTGAGTAGTACGCCATGGTATGGAGGTACCACAGATTTTTTGTTTGTTTTTGAGACAGGGCATTACTCTGTCGCCCAGGCTGAAGAAGTGTGGTGGGGCGACCTTGGCTCATTGCAACCTCTATCTCCTGTGCTCAAGCCATCCTCCCACCTCAACCTCCTGAGTAGCTGGGACCACAGGCCTGTGCCTGGCTAATTTCTGCATTTTCTGTAGAGACAGGGTTTTGCCATATTGCCCAGGCTGGTCTTGAACTCCTGAGCTCAAGTGATCCTGGCTTCAAGCGATCTTCCCATCTCGGCCTCCCAAAGTGCTGGGATTACCAGCGTGAGCCACTATGCCCGGCCTTACCACATTTTTTAACCATACACCCATGATGGATTATTTTGACTATCTCCAGTTTTTGGCTATTACAAACGAGTCTATAATGAACACTGATGAACAAGTTTTTGTGTTAATAGAAGTTCTCGTTTCTCTGGGTTAAATGTCCAAGAGTGCAACTGCTGGGCCGTATGGCAAGTTCATGCTTGGTTTTATAAGGAATGACTCATCCTCTTTTCCAGAGGGGCTGTCCCATTTCACATTCCCACCAGTCACACATGAGTGACCCAGCTTCTTCTCATCCTTGTCAACATTTGGCATGGTCGTTATTTTTATGTTAGCTACTCTGGCAGGTGTGTCTCCCATCCTATTCTGGTTTTATTTTACATTTTTCTGGCTGATTATGTTGTTCAGCTTTTCATGCGCTTATTTGCCATCTGCATATCATCACTGTAAGAGCTCTTCATGTATTCTAGAGGCAAGTTCTTTGTCAGATATGTGCTTTGCAAATATTCTTTCCCGGTCTGTAGCTTGTTTCTTCAATCTCTTAATGTGGTCTCTCAGAGAGCAAACATCTTTAACTATCACGAGGCCCAATTGATCAATTTCCTCTATTGTGGATGGTGATTTGGTGTCAAGTCTAAGAACTCTGACTAGCCCTAGATTTCAAAGATTCTCTTCTTGGGTTTTTTCAAAAGTTTATAGTTCTATGTTTTATGTTTAAGTCCATGATCCATTTTGAGATAATTGTATATGGTGTGAGGTTTAGGTCAAGGTTCATTTTTGTTTGTTTGTTTTGGACGATGGATGTCCATAGACAGTAGGCCTGTGCTAATTTTAAATAATTGATTCCCATCAGTTGGTAATTGTATTTTTGTGTTGTTTTTGTATTTTGCTCCCACAGGAGTCCCATGCTAAAGAGTGAGGGGGGAAGAAGGGAAAAAAGAGGCAATTGGCAAATCAAGGTTAAGGCATTCTTGAATCAAATACAAATAACATAACACAACATTCAAACCTTAGTTCCCACCTTGCCCTACCTACAGCGCTATGAGAATAAAGTGAAGGCGTGAGTGAGAAACTGCTTACAACCATGAAACCCATAAAGCAGACTTGGGTCATGGTTTGGATGTAAGCCCTGTCTGGTGTGTGGCCGGTGTTAGAATGGAATCCCGCTGGGTAATTTACAATCACTTGTATTTATAAAGCATATTTATCTTAAAGTGCTTTCACATACAGTCTGCCTTTTGCCCTCATTGGTATTTAGTCATTTTCAGTCAAAAATATTGAGCCTATATTTATTAAATATATTTATTAAATTTATTAAATATATTTCATGTATTTATTAAATTTATTAAATATATTTAATAAATATAGGCTCAATATTTTATTAAATAAATCAGCCTATTTATTAAATAAATGAGTATTTATTGAACATTTTATTTGCATTTACAGTGACAATAAAAGGGAGACTAGACACAGAGTAAATAAAAGCATATATGTTTATCTAAAGAATTGGAAATGTGATCTGTCATTCTTTTTTTTTTTTTCCGAGACAGAGTCTCACTCTGTCACCCAGGCTGGAGTGCAGTGGCGTGATCACAGCTCACTGCAACTTCTGCTTCCCAGGTTCAAGCAGCTCTCTGCCTCTGTGTCCCAAGTAGTTGGGATTATAGGCAACTGCCACCATGCCCGGTTAATTTTTGTATTATTAGTAGAGACGGGATTTCACCATTTTGGCCAGGCTAGTCTTGAACTCCTGACCTTGTGATCTACCTGCCTCAGCCTCCCAAAGTGCTGGGATTACAGTCATGAGCCACCACGCCCGGCCATGATCTGTCATTCTTTAACAATGATTCTCATGTGACCAGATACACTGAGCCTCAATGCAAGTCAGCCTCAAGGGCAGCTGGGCACTGGCCACACAAGCAGGCACCCCTTGTGGGGGGCAGGACCCTGACCTGGATGAATTCTTTGCACCCCAGCTCTGGTTTCCAGAAACCTGATTTTGTTACTACACTGACAATGCCTGTCTTTCTCAAGGACAGACACAAGTTAACTAGACTCATAAAAACTGATGTGTAAACCCTGAGGCTAATTTATGTATCAATAAGAAGAGAGGTGATTGTTGGTGGGACAGAATGGTGTCCCTGTGACATGGCTCAGGGAACACTTTCTTCTGTAGGCTGGTTGCCAGGGCAGCTGGAATGATGACACTGCTTGATGCACAAAGAATTGGAAGAAAGTTGACCTTGGGATGTTCCTCTCATCCTAGTGGGTGTGCACCAAGGATACTTGACTGCACAAACCCCCCAAAGCAAGCTTCATTCAGCCCCAGGGAGCTAGAGGGGCCCTGGCAATGTTTGTGTCTAGGTTTCCACACCTGCCCAACACCCTTTCAACTCCAGCATGACCCAGTTCAGTTGACTGGGTTTCTTTTGATTCATTTAAGATCCTGTTCTATCTTGCTTCCTCAACCTCACTGCCAGCTGGTATCTGATGTGCTTCCAAACTCTTCATCCTCATCTTCTGGGAAATCCCCTAAGTTTGCTGCCTCAGTGGCGAACGAAGTCCAGGGTGTGGATTTTACCAGCACTACTCCAGGTGCTTGGAAAACCCCATCAGTGCTGCCCCAGGTTCTGGTTATCGACGCACATATTGGGTTTCTATAGATGCTGGCATAGGCTCTCTGAAATGAAAAATGGAGATTTGGGGGAAAGAAAGCTGTTTTTAAAAATAATAATAACAGTACTTTGTTGTGTTTTTGTTTGTTCGTTGTTTTTTTGTTTTGGTTTGGTTTGGTTTTACCTTGCCATGGGTGGACCTCTAGTAATTCCTCCCAATCCCTCACTCTGCAGCAGCTGCTCATCAGCAAGACGAGGTAGATGGTTGCAGAGCAGCGCAGGGACCGAGGCACAGACAGCGGAGCCTGCCCACCTGTACCGGCAGAAGCCAGCAGGTTACCCAGAGCACACTCTTCCTTGTTTATATTGGATCACTCTGGTCCTGATGAGCTGAAGAATACCTGCAATTATCTCCAAATCCCAATGGGTTCTTCCAAGGCTTCAAAGTACAAGGAAACCCACATCTGATTAACCATCACTGCTGCCAAGGGCAGGCATTCAGCTGCATGGAAGGCATGAAACTGCATTCAGAAGAAAGAAGTTTCAAACTCTCACAAGCTTCTAATTTCATTGAGTGCTCATAATCACCCCATGGGGCAGATAATCCGTCCCACATGAGAGACGAAGTCACCAGTGATGAAATAAAAGGCCGCCCAAGGTCATTCTGGAACTGAGACTGGGACCGGACCCGTCTCCCAGGCCAGCGCGCCCTTGGTGTGCCTGACCTTGATGCACAGGGCAAAGGAGCAAACAGGATTTGCTTCATCTGTGAGGACTCCCTGGTGCTTGTGGGGAGGAGGAGGGAGCGCTGAGCTCGTGAACAGCATGAAAAGTCTAAGCTTTTGCAAAATTATTGAACGTGTGGAATTTGCATGGACTTCAACGAATATGTATTTAGATCTTGCCTGTCTTCTGCTAACAGAGTCCTAAGAGAACTAAACGTGGGGTGGGGATTCAAATGGGCCTGGAGGACGCCTGCAAGGCTTCCAGGAGAGGGGCCTCCACCTCCTCGCATTCTTGGCGCCTGGCGGGGACTCTGTGGTCACTCTGTCACTTTCACTAGCCTCTGGAGCGATTTTAGGTTTTTGGAGCTAAGGAGCTGCCCCCAGCAGACACACTGGCTTGGCAGGAACCTTCCTGGGATGGCTGTGGGCTGAAGGCCGCCCCCTGCCCCGGTGCCACCTTCTAGCCAAATGCCGGCTGATGGGGACTGTGTTCCCAAAGCCATTGTTTAACAGTGACCTGGCAGCCTGGTCACTGAACTTCCCTGCAGTCAAACGTGGGTGTTAGGAAAGGATTTTGAAAAACACCCATTCCACAATGTGGCTGCCAGGGTTCTGTGCTGGAGGGGTGAATTGTTAGGGCCAGGTCCTGTTTTCAGAGACTCTCAGGATGGGGAAGGTGGAGCTTGTTCTTTTGATGAGGGGCATCCACTCTGCCAGCCTCCTGCCCCACACCACTGCCTCTCTCCTCCAGCCACGCCCTGAATATATTCTCATCTGAATATACTATGACATTGGTGGCTACAAAATGGTAACTTTTTTCTAATTCTATTGTTTCTTATCTATTTATTACCTGAATTGTTCTGTAAAGAAGATCTGCCCCCAACATCACCTTTTTTAGGAATTATTTTGGATTCGTGAATGCTTTTTTAAAAATGCAATGTATTGTAATCCATTTTTAGAAAACACTCAAACTATCCCAAATGCCACCAGTTGGAGGCCCTTTAAGTCTGCTAATTTCACATTCTTTGCCTAGTCTTTGGGTACACCCCTCTTTCTGACACTAGAAGACATTTCAGGCTGACCCCATACTTCCCGTGCTCCAGGCCTGGAATCACCCTTTTCCCTTTTGGTGGAGAAACAAAACCAAGGTCTGATTTCTAAACACCATTCTCCACCAATGGGACTGGGCGCAGTGGCTCATGCCTGTGATCCCGACACTTTGGGAGTCCGAGGCAGGAGGATCGCTTGAGCCCATGAGTTCAAGACAAGCCTGGGTAACAAAGTGAGATCCCTGTCTCTACAAAAATTAAAAAAAAAAAATTAGCCAGTTGTGGTGGTGGTGGGCACCTGTAGTTGGGAGTCTGAGGCGGGAGGATCACTTAAGCCCAGGAATTCAAAGCTTCAAAGCTGCAGTGAGCTATGATCATGTGCACCCCTGCACTCCAGCAGAGTGAGACTATGTCTTAAAAAAAAAAAAAAAAAAAAGAAAGAAAGGCAGACAAGAAGGAAGGAAGGAGGAGGGAGGGGGGAGGGAAGGAAAGAAGGAAGGGAGAGAAAGAGGAAAGAGAGAAAGAAGAAAGAAAGAAGGAAAGAAAAAAGAGAAAGAAAGAAAGAAGAAAGAAAGGAAGGAAGGAAGAAGAAAGAAAGGGAAAGAAAGAAAGAAAAGAAAGAAAGAAAAAAGAAAGAAAGAAAGGAAGGAAGAAAACCAACCAAAGTCTGGGTGGTAAGTGTGCTTTTTGCTGCTATTGTGTCACTGTTTCTCCCTTTCAATGGGCAGAGATACGAAACACAGTTTTTTTTTTTTAATTAAAATCATGAGTTCATGTGATGATGCCTTTACCTCCTACCTCCAATCCCACACCAACAGGTTCTTCTTCACATCCCCACACCTCATATATGTTTATCTCCCTTCTCGCACTGTGAGGACCTGGGTTTCTAATAACTACATATTTCTTCATTTGCCCAGTCCTACAAACCCACAAAATAGTCTCATAATTACTACACCAATGTCACTGCTGAAAGCAAACCTATTAAGTAAATGTCAACATTTCTTTGAAGCTCTTTTGTCCTTAAAATCTGTCCCACTGGAAGGTGCACAATCAAAGTACGCTTTTCAAAAGTTACCTGAATTAATTGTTATTTTCCTATGTGGTTAGAATATCAATTTGGCATATAGTTAGGCTCATCTGGGTTTTTTGTTTTTATTATTATTATTATTATTGAGATGGAGTCTCGCTCTGTCACCCAGGCTGGAGTGCAGTGCTTGGTCTCGGCTCACTGCAATCTCTGCCTCCTGGGTTCAAGTAATTCTCCCTGCCTCGGCCTCCTGAGTAGCTGGGATGACAGGTTCCTGCCACCACGCCCGGCTAATTTAGTATTTTTCAGTAGAGACGGAGATTCACCATGTTTACCAGGCTGGTTTTGAACTCCTGACCTCAGGTGACCTACCCGCCTAGGCCTTCAAAAGTGCTGGGATTACAGGCATGAGCCACTGAGCCTGCTTGGCTCATCTGTTTTTGCTTGTAATCGATTGCATTTGATTCCAATAACAAAAGTCAAGGAAAAATAGAAGAGTGTCACCTTATATAAAGCATGTATAGAGCACCGTGGCAATGGAAAATATTACTGAAGATATTAAAGTGCAAATTTCAATTTCAATTAAAGGGAAGATGTTTCTCAAGAGATGTAGTGATATGAAATTATCTGGACTTAGAGGATATTGGTACTTTGATTTTCCTTCATTGTTTTCTTGGGCAATCCTCAGAGAGCTAGGAAGACCTAAATAGGGCCAGGCGCGGTGGTTTATGCTTGTAGTCCCAGCAGTTTGGGAGGCTGTGGTGGGTGGATTGCTTGGGCCCAGGAATTCAACAGCAGTTTGGGCAACATAGTGAGATCCAATCTCTACAAAAACAATTAAATTAGCTGAGTGTGGTCACACACCTGTGGTCCCAGCTACTCGGGAGGCTGACGCGGGAGGATCATTTGAGCCCGGGGAAGTTGAGGCTGCAGTGAGCCATGATCGTGCCGCTGCACTCCAACCTGGATGACAGAGCAAGACTCTGTCTCAAAAACAAACAAAAAATAGTCACACAATCAATAAGGGCAAAGATGAACCCTGAGATGGAATCATAGATCCACCAAGACAAAATATTACCTGCTGAAAGAACACAAAGGCACCTGGTGATTTCAGTAGCTTAACAAAACGAAAAAAGATTAAAACTCCATACCATCGGAGAGTCAGACTCACTGGCGTTTTTGACTGGCAAACAGAGTAGGAGTGACAGGTGAGCTGGAGCCACAGTTCTGGCCATTTCTCCCTGAGCTCATTTGCCATTCTGCCATTTCTGCTGGAGACACCACTGCTGTTTGATTTGCAAACTGTTCTGGCCACAGTTTGGCGGCTCAGTTGCTACTTTAAATCTTTATTTTCCCTATGTGTAATACATAATGTTAATTAAAATTTTGATTCCCATGGGATTCACAAATTTCATAATTTAAAAACTTTGTGTAATTTCTTTAATTGGGATTCAAATAATGCTGACCTCCCTGAGGAGTTACTGTACATGAAGCTGAACTAGTAATAAAATGCCAGATGAGCATGAAATATACTTTTCTGCCTTGATACATAGCTGAATACTTGCACACTGTGAATCCAAATATGTTCCCCCGTGTTTCTTCTTAAATGTACCTAGCAAGGCCTCTATTCATCATCTTGTGTTTCCCTGGAAACCATTGATAAGATTTCAAAACACTTCAAAACAATATAACCCTTCTCTAGAGATGTTTCCTCGGTTGCCGAGGAAACCTGTCTCTCGCATTTTGGTTCTGGGAGTGGAAGGAATGAAGATTCCTATGCCAGGAACAAAACCATATCTAAACATTTTTGAAGACAAGACCTGCCCCAAATAGGATCTTCAGGTGCTTTCATCCTCCACCCACTGGATTTTATCCCCTGCCCTCTTGTTAGGGTTCCTCATGCCGCAGGACGAGGGGGCTATGAGATCTCCCCCCTGGAGGCCCAGCGCTCACTCACAGCCTCCTCCAGCCCAGCTGGAGATGGAAACTCGGAAAATGTACAGGAAGCGCAGTGTGGGGTAGTTGCAATGCAGTGTGGCACTGTGAGTCTCTGAGTCTCTGTCTCTGTCTCTCTCTCTCTTCTCAGTTTCTCATTGTTATCCCAATAATTAATGGAAACCAAGCCTGCAAAACCCGGCCCCACCCTCTCCTGCCCCAGCCCACCTTCCTGGTCGTGGGAAAAGTCCTGGGGTGGAGACAAGGAACAGCTAATGCCACAGGGAGGAAATGAAAGCCGGTCGGGAGAGGGAAAGCCTCAAAAGAAAGAACTAAATTAAAGCCTCTCCCATCCCCTCCAGCCAGGGGTCAGCTCCTCCAAGTCCCCAGGCAACAGAAGTGAATGTAGCAGCTAAGGTCAGCATCTGGTCAGATGGTGCAGCAGGGGCCCTAGGAACTGGGCGGGGCCAGGACCACTGAAAGGCTGCCCCACCGGTGGGGACCGGCAGGATGAGGACAGAGATGGGAATGGGAACAGGGAGTGGGAGAGGCGAGGTGGAGGGAGCTGCGGGGAGACCCAGCTGGCCGTGTACGCGCAGGAGTGGGCACTTGGCCAGGGCAGGGGTGGGACTTCTGAGTTAGCAGCATTCACCCGTGCTGGTGGGAGGACCCATGGGGAGGAGGGGCAGGTGCAGAGGAGGATGCTTCTGGGATGAGCCCAGGAGGAAGGTCCAGGAGTCAGAGGTCTCACTCTGTGGCTCAGGGAGAGAAGGCTCCTCACAAAATGCATGACTCCACTTTTTAGAGAAAGCACCAAGATTTTCAGGAAAGGAAAACTGTGTATAACTCAGCTCCATTGGCCTGAGTTGGATTTGGCATAATGCTTGGCTCCCCCAACTCTTCTCTTAGAAGGGACAAGGATTTGGGGGCAGCATCAGGGTTCTCACTGCCTGGGGGGGTAAAAGAGGCCTTTGGGAGCCTGCCTGCTGTGGGGCACATAACGACGACCAGGACATGGCTGGGTCCCGGGGAGAGGCCAGCCCGGAGCAGGTGTGGAGGGGGCAGGTGAGCAGGGCCCATCAGAAATATCCAGGTGACACGAGGCAGGGGTGTGAAGGGGAGCACGTCCACTGCAGGTGGGGATGTATCATGTGGGAAGCAGCATTAAACTACGCCTGAAATCATATTGACTGTTTCTTACAAATGAGAAGAAAGAAAGACCCCCCCAGGAACAGCGTGGTGGGGCAAGTTGAATGCCCAGGTGTCTGCAGCTCAGGGTCTGTGAATTCAGGTGGAAGCCACAGTGTGGGCCCGAGCAGGTTCGAAGAGCCTGCAGTCACTGTTGATAGGCAGGGGAGCCCAGAAACCAGGCAGGGGAGCTCAGAAACCAGGCAGGGGCATGACAGCTGCGAAATGTGCCTCCCTTGGAAAACGTGCAGTATCTTCCTTCTCTCAGAGAATGGAGATAAAGGCAGGATTTTGAGGAAAGGCAGGCAGGTGGAGGGGGATTGTTTGGGTCCATGGATTTCTGCAAATAAGAAGATGTCTCTGTGGGAAGGTAGGCAGGTCTGTGAGACGCACGGTGTGTGGGTGCAAGGTGGATGCGAGGTGTGGGTGCAAGGTGGATGTCTTAGGTTACACCTGACACCCACATTCTTTTTATTTGAGATGACGCCTTGCCTGGCGAGCAGGCAGCTGCCCCTTCTACAGACAGGACATTCTGTTCCACAGAGAAAAGCTCGTTTGACACCACTTCACGTTCCCTCCTGCTTCCTCACAGTGCCAGACCCGGGATTCTCCCTCGCTTCTGCATCCTCAGTTCCTGAATTGTTTCCATAAGCAAATGCACTAAAAACAAACAAACACACAAAACAACATCCTGGCCCTGTTCACGCCCCTCTGCTGCTGCCTTCACTTTCTTCCCCCTCTGCAGCTCAGCTGCTTGGAGGAGCTGCCTCTGCCTGCTCCTGTACCTGTTCTCCTCCCATATCATAGTCTCCCTGTCTTTGCTCAGCTGGGCCTCCTGTACCGGCTGGATTAACCACAGTCCTTGCTCCCTGACATGCCCTCATTGTCGACCCATGGATGGCGCACATTTGGATTTTTACTTATCTAGTTATTTTTAAGCACCAGAAAATTCACCACCCAAAACAAAAGCTCTAACTTTGACAACTACCTTCCTGTATCCAGATGGTTCTCCTTTGACCCTCCTGCATTTCTCCACCTGAAGCTAATCATCGCCCAAGTCCTGGCTTTCATTGGCCTGCTTTCTTTTTCATACAGTTTTATTGCTTGTATTTATGCCAATGAAGACTTCATCTGCCCACTTGTCTTTTGACTGAGGCATGTGGTTGTTTCCATGTTTTTGCTAAAACCAGCAGGGCTGCAATGAACATCCTTGTACATGTTTCCAGTTGTATGTGACTGTTATCTCCTGAGTTTGTCTCTCTTCTTTTAAAATGACTTTATCCAGAGCTGCTTTCGATGCACACATGTCTGTTGTTTTCCACGACAAGTGTATCTCAGCATTTCCCCCGTCTCTCCTGTGCTCTCTGCCATCACTGTAAGTGGTCACATCCTCCATCATACATGTAGCCATTGACCTGGTGGCCTCCCTGCTGCAGGGCTTATGGCCAATGCAATGATTCCACCATGAGTGTCCTGATAATGTGACTTCCTTTGTCTTCAGATTTGTTTTTCCTTTCTTCCTATGTCATCGCAGATCACTGAAAAGTGGAGTAAGTGAAGTCAGTGGCCAAATGGAAATCTTTCAGCCACCTTCACTGCATGTGCTTTGTATTCATCCATTCTCACACTGCTATGAAGAAATACCCGAGACTGGAGTATTTACAAGGTTTAACTGATCCACAGTTCCGCATTCCTGGAGAGGCCTTAGGAAACTAACAGTCGTGGCAGACGGCGAAGGGGAAGCGAGGCACCTTCTTCACAGAGCGGCAGGATGGAGTGAGTGCAAGCAGGGGAAATGCCAGACACTTATAAAACCAACAGATCTCATGAGACTCACTCACTATCATGAGAACAGCATGGAGGAAACTGCCCGTATGACTCAATTACCTCCACCTGATCTCACCCTTGACATTTGGGGACTATCGGGATTATAATTCCAGGTGAGATTTGGGTGGGGACACAGAGCCAAAACATATCATGCCGCTATGGGTTCTCTGTTTGGCATATTTGTATAGATCTGCAAATAATTGACTATTTATCTCTGATTATCATCAAAAGATGGTTCTTTGGCTTTTCTAGAAGGAATTGGAAGAGTTCAGGATTTCTCCCACAATAATAGATGTCAAGTGAAAGAGAAGGAAAACAACATAAAAGAAAAGATACAAAATAAAGATTTTCTATCCTTGCATGGAGGCAAGGAGCAGAGTTCTCAGTGTTTCAGCTATTAGTTGCTAAGGAACAAAATTCCCCAAAACTTACAGGAGGAAAACAACAATCATTTTATTATTATCATGGATTTTGTGGGTTGGGAATTTGGGCAGGGCACTGTAGAGTTGGCTTGTCTCTGTTCTCTGTTCCGCAATGTAAAAGACTTGAATGACTGCAATCTTCTAGAAGCTTCTTCACTCATATCTCTGGTGCCTGAGCTTGGCTGGGACTGCTGATCAGAGTGTTTCCACACAGCCTCCCCACATGGCGTGGGCTTCCTCAGAGCATGGCAGCTTCAGAGGCATTGGTCTTTTTACCAGGCAGTCAGGACTTCAAGAGCAAATGCTCCAGTGAACAAGGCAGAAACCACATGGCCTTTTAGCTCTGGCTTCGGAAGCCACACAGCATCACATTTGGCCTGAAGAACTCTAAAGACTTGATCCCACTGGTCACGTTCTTGCGGGGCATGGGAGCTGGATCCAGCACCTCTAACTCAGCTGTATGTGGAGAAGGGCCAACTATTGAGACGCAAAATTGCTAAGTGGTTCATTTTCTTCTAATGTCATCACTGACTGTCACTGGGACTTGGCAGCTCCTCCCTAAGATCAAATGGGTTGGAATTCACTTGGAATCTATTCTAATGAGAAAGAAGGCAGTCTTTAACTGTGATAAAATAGTGCTTTGGATCCACTGACTCTTGGTTGGAGAGAAGAAAACCACATGGGAAGCTGGCAAAGGGGAAGTCAGAGGAAGGGAGTGGTGTCCAGAGAACTCCAGTGAAGCTGTGGGCTCAGGAGCTGGGTAGGAATGATGGTTTCCTAATTGTGAAAACAGGAACAGGTGCCATTACAATGCTACACCAAAAATAAAATAAAAACATGATGTGAATGCTTAGTAAGGGAACATTATCTTTGTGCTGCTTGTTTTCAAGGTGTGTATATTTCTCCCTTGGGGACCTTTCTGAGAGGTGTCTGGGATCCCAGGCTGGTACTGGGGGCAAAATTCCACCTTAACAGTATTCATATGTCATCATGATCCCCAAGGGGGTTCCCAGAATGGTTGAACTTCATTGCTGCGACGGTCACAGATCTAGCTTGGGCCTGTCCCTGGCCACTCATCACAAGATAGTGGGTGACTAGTGTTGGAATTCCCCTCAGATCAGTGAAGTACAAGAACCAGTTAAAAAATTCACCAGAGTCCTACATGCTTCCTTGATCAAGACCTGAGGCTCAAGGGAGTTTCTCTGAGAGGCAAACAGAAATAACGCCAGTTGAGAGTCCTCCCCAGTCCCTGGGCAGCTGTTCCAGTCTTTGTTTCCTACCCAGTTCCTAAACATATTCCACAAAGAGAGATACCTGGATTGCTAAAATGATTTTTCATATTTTTAAAAGGACTTTTGGAAGAACATCCCTTTGGTAGCCCATGGTTTTTACCTCTCTGAAGGTTCCAATCCCTCTGCTTTCTGCTGCTGTTTAGGCAGGAGCGGAGCTCCAGTGGATGGGGTTCCCTGTCCTCATACCATGATTCAGATGGGTCTGACAGGTCTGTGTGTCTTGTCTATATGGCCTATGGACTGACCCTATCAAAGACACATTTGCTGAGAGACTTTGGAGCTCCCTGGGAAGTAACTCATCCTAAGAGGAAGGAGGGTTGAAGAGCACACGAAGGTACCTAGTGAGTGAGCCAGGTGAGGATCAGGGGCTCATTTTGGTTCTGGACAGCGTCTATCCCACAAACTGCTCTGTGGCCCAGCCCACACAGACTCATGTCTGTGCCTTAGGAAGAGGGTTCTGAAATAAACAAGTGAAAAAAAGTGATTAAGAATGAACAGATTAACTGTTTCACTCAACTCTCATTCTGCAATGTTGACTGTGGGAGGGAAAGCATGTTGAACTGGTGGCCCTGCATGTGGTTTCATGGAGGTTTCATGGTGACTCCTGCAGCTCTCTTGCAGCGCTGGTGGCTTCAAAGATGTTGATCTTGATGTGGCAGCAGACATCTCAGCATGGAGCTGGAATCCAGTTAGCACCTGGATCTCACACCTCCCTGTAGCCTGGAATGTGGGGAAAATCCCCAGGAGTAGTGTATGGGATGATTTCTGCATCAAACAGTCCAAAAGGCTTGATGGGAAGGGCAAGGCCAGGACCAGACCAGACCAGATCAAGACCCGATGGGGAGGCCTGACCAGGAGTCAGGGCACTAATCACAAAGAATCCCCAGAGCTGCCAAATGAGAAATCAATTTACCAACTAACACACACGAGTCTATTTTATCAGCTATCAAGTTCACAAAGATACTTTAAATTTATAATCCCAAGGGAGAGCTAAAACCATGAGGTGAAAAGTTGATGGGAAACTTTATAATGGATGGATCAGGCTGACAACACCTGATTCCTCTCATTTATCTTAACGTCACCAAAGGTGGGACCCCAGACATCCTGTGCCTCTTGACTCTCAGCAGTAAGTGTCTAGTGTCACCTGTAAAGTTTTATTGTCCATAAATTGAACAACCTGAGCCGAATTGAGCCTCTAGATCTAACTATCCATCCACAGGATATATGAGGGTTGAAGACAGCCTTAAATGATTCCTCAACGATTCAACCAGCCCAATCCAAAAGTGAGACATTCTGTAAGATAAATGACCTAGAAAAATGAGCTTATTGTTTCCAACAAATAGCTGGCATGGAGAAAGCAGAAGAAGAGTTGAAACTGTTAAGATCACAGGAGAATTAAGAGACATATCAGCTAAGAGCAATAAATAGAGCAAATGAACCGGAAAAAGACACTTTTGAGACGACAATCAGGAAAACTGAAGATAGATTGGTTATTAGATAATATTAAGGAATTATTACTAATCTTTTGGATATAAGAATGGTGTTGTGTGTGTGCATTTAAGCATTCATCATTTATTTGTTAGAGATAAGCACTGGAGTATTTTTCAGTGAATGATACGGCATCTGGAATTTGTTGTACATGCGCCAGAAAAAAAGCCAAAACAGTTTTGGAAGGACAGATGCAACACAAAGAACAGAATGTGGGTAATTGTTGGAATGAGTGATGGGCACTAGGGGTTCATTATACTATTCTCTATACTTTTGTGTATGCTTCAAATTGTTTTTTTTTTTTTTGAGACGGAGTCTCTCTCTGTTGCCCAGGCTGGAGGGCAGTGGTGCCATCTCGGCTCACTGCAACCACCGCCTCCTGGGTTCAAGCGATTCTTGTGCCTCAGCCTACAGAGTAGCTGGAATTAATAGACACATGCCACCATGCCCAACTAATTTTTGTATTTTTAGTAGTGATTGGGTTTCCCCATGTTGGACAAGCTGGTCTTGAAGTCCTGACCTTAGGTGATCTGCCTACCTCAGCCTCCCAAAGTGCTGAGATTACAGGCATGAGCCACCGCACCTGACCTTGAAATTGTTTTATATTAAAAGATTGTTTTTAAATGTCCCCCTCGATTAGCAAAGGTGTGGAAAGACCTGTATTAGTCCGTTTTCATGCTGCTGATAAAGACATACTCAAGACTGGGCAATTTACAAAACAAAGAGGTTTAATGGACTCACAGTTCCACATGGCTGGGGAGGCCTCGCAATCATGGCAGAAGGTGAAAGACACATCTCATATGGCGGCAGACAAGAGAAGAGAATGGGAGCCAAGCGAAAGGGGTTTCCCCTTATAAAACCATCAGATCTTGTGAGAATTATTCACTACCATGAGAACAATATGGGGGAAATCGCCCCCATGTTCAATTATCTCCCACCAGGTCCCTCCCACAACACATAGGAATTATGGGAGCTACAATTTAAGATGAGATTTGGGTGGAGACACAGAGCCAAACCATATCAGGATGTGTCAGGCTTTCCTATAGCAGATGTTGAGAAGCAGATCATATGAGGGTGATGGAACAAGACATGCCTCAGAAAAGACTAGTGGGGGAAGGGAAGTGGAACCAGGGATGGGGTGTAGTGGGGAGCAATATCCAACAAAGTCCCCTGGAGGGTAAATGATATGGTTTGGCTATGTCCCCACCCAAATCTCATCTTGAATTGTATCTTTATAGCAGAGTGAAAACGGGCTAATGCAAACTTTGGCTCCACCCCACAGGAGAACTCCAGAGGAAGGGGAGCTCATACTTTAGAGTTGCCTCGGTCAGAGGTAAAGAGTGTTTATTCTTAAATTGGCAACCACACTAGGAAGTCAATTCACTGGTTCATTGTTTTCCCTAGGTGAGGGAGGTATTTCAAATTTTCACCTTTATACTTTTGCAGATTCTCAGTAATGAGCGTATATTGTAATTGAAGAAAAATGATGAAAGATACATCATATAGATTTTTAAAATTTAATGCAACACCCAGCATGCTGAGAGCACGGCTGGCTCAGGGTGCCAATGTCAAGCATGGACATGGGTGCTAGATTAGAAAGAAGGTGCTGGAAACACGCACTGGTTTGTGGGTGAATCCTGATGCCTTTGATGCAAATAGGACTCACAAGGAGAGAAGCAGATTTTGAGAGGAAAAAGATAGTTCTGTTTGGATGTAGCTGGTTGAAAATGCCAGTGAGTCTTCAAAACTACAAAGAGACGCCACTTCACACTCACTAGGATGTCTAGAACCAAAGTGAGATAATAACAAGTGCTGACAAAAATGTGGAGAAATTGAACCCAAGTGCACTGTTGGTGGAAACAGAAAACAGTGCAGCCGCTAGGAAAACAATGTGGCAGTTTCACCAAAAAACAAAGATCGAATTAGTATATGATTCAGCTACTCCGTTTCTGGGTATATATTCAAAAGAAAAGAATGCAGAGTCTCTGAGAGATAGTTGCACACCCAAGTTCATAGCAGCATTACTCACAGTAGCCAAAAGGCAGAAGTAACCCAAGTATCTGTCAACAGATGAATGGATAAACAAATGCAGAATATATTAATACATACAGTGCAAAGTTACTCAGGTTTAAAAAAGAAGGAAGCGTTAACACATGCTACTGCATGGATGAATCTCAAAAACATTAAATGTTATGCTAAGTGAAAGATGCTAGTCCCAAAAGACCACATATTATATGATTCCATTTATATGAAATATCCAGAACATTTCTACAGAGGCAGAAAGCAGATTAGTGTTTGCCTAGGGCCGGGGGAGGGAGCTGGGAGAGCAGAGTTAGATAGCTAAAGCTTATGGGGTTTCTTCTGGAGGTGATGAAAATGTTCTAAAATTGTAACAGTACTTGCATATATTTGTGGATATACTAAAAATCATTCAATCATATATTTTTGATGGATAAATTGTGTGATATGTGAATAATAAACCATTAAAAATATACAAAATGAAACATATAAAACTATGAGTCTTTCAGAAAGTGATGCAAATTCAGGACTGAAGTGAGTGTGACTCAAATATCAGTCAAAGACATATGAAGGTTTCATTTGTACCTATCTCTTTGGAGACAAGGTCTTAATACCCGTGCTTTGTGATGCACTTTTAGTGAAATTAAATTTGAGTTGCTCACTTTTTCAATAATTAATTATGCACAGAATCAATTGCATTAGTAAAAACCCAAACTGCTGGCATGGACATGGTGGCAGTCAGCTGCCTACCAGAGGCTGCCAGCTGCCAGAGCCGTTCTACAGGTGGAAGGGGTTCAACGAGAAATGCTCATACGGCATTGCTGTAGGTTCTGCCAACCACATGTGTGCACAGAGAAACTGCCTTGTTCTCAGTCCATTTGGATAATCCGCTATGCTACATCAATCCACGGTTGCCTGACACACACACACACACACGCATGCACACACACACGTATACACTCACATATACATGCACTCACATACACACACTCGCACATACACACACACACATCATACGCATACACACTCACATACAAACACATTCACATAGACACAGCACACACACTCACTCATACACACACATTCACATACACCACACACACATATACACACATACACACACTTGCACAGAAACACACACATCACACATAAATGCACACTGACATACACATTCACACACAGCACACACATTCACATACGCACACATACACATTTATACACACATTCACATACACACACCACACACATATACATACTTATACACACACATTCACATACACACATGGCACACTCACATCCACACACATACATACACACACATACACAACACATATGTACACACTCACAAATGCACATACTCATGCATATACACTGACATACACACATTCACACGCATACACACACTCACACACACAAGCTAACTGAACTAGGGGATGTCAGTTGCCACAAGCTGACCCATCAGATTCTCTTTCCTGGGATCTTTAAATTTGTGGACACTAAAACTAACCTACCAGGGACAGAGCAGGAATATCCTGCTGACTTGAAGGCTGGGCCACCCATTTGAGGATGGCCACACAGGACCACGTGCAAATGTGTGGGCTGGTTGGTAGCAGGGAACAATGAAAGAGATGGTGGTGAAGGGAATTGACCAGACACAACGTGACGTCACCGCTGCCTTTGTTCCTGACAGCTCTCCCTGTTCAGTCCTTCCCAAGTCCTGACCATGTTTCTTGCCTTTAGGCTGCATAAGGTACCTTTGTCGACATTGTAAGGCTCTCTTGACTCACCTGGTTGAATGGGCTTCTTTCTAGAAACAAGTGTGATGTTGTGAAATATACATTTGGTCTTCCTCACTGTTTCCTAACACACAGCTCCTAAAATCCTTGGAATCTCCAGAGCGATAAGAGTATCTTTTGTATGCTAATGAGATGACCAGTGGCTGGCAGTCCCTAGATGGCTTCGGGATGGGAGCTGGTCACAGGAAAGACCAAGGTATGATTGAAGGTTGGGACTTTCAACCTCAGCCTGCAACCTCCAGGGAAGGGAGAAAGGCTGAAGGTCAAATTGATCACCAATGGCCAATGATTCATCAATCGTGTCTATGCAATGAAGCCTCCATTAAAACCTTAAAGGACTGGGTTCAGGAACTTCCTGACAACTGAACAAGTGGAGGTTCCTGAAAGGTGGTGTGCCTGTGGAGGGCCTGGAAGCTTGGCACCCGTTCCCCCATCCCTTGCCCTATGATCTGTTCATTGGTATTCTTTGTAATATCTTTTATAATACAGTCATGTGCCACATAATGATAGACCACATGTAGAAAAGTGGTGCCCTAAGATTATCATACTGTGTTTTTACTGTACCTTTTCTGTGTTTTGATATGTTTAGATACACATACACTCACCATTGTGTTATAGTTGCCTACTGTGTTCAGTACACTAACATGCTGTACAGGCTTGTAGCCTCGGAGCAACGGGTTATACCATATAGCCTAGGTGTGTAGTAGGCTATACAATCTGTGTGAGTACACTCTATGATGTTTGCACAATGACGAAATTACCTAATGACACATTTCTCAGAATGTATTGCTGTTGTTAATCAATGCATGACTGTATACCAGTACATGTGTCTCCCTGAGTTGTGTGAGCTGCTATAGCAAATTAATTGAACCAGAAGAGGGAATCATGGGAACCTCAATTTATAGTCAGTAGGTCAGAAGCACAGACGCAACCTGTGCTTGCAACTGGCATCTGAAGTGGCGTTGGGGAGAAGCCTTGTGGGACCGAGCCTTCAACCTGTGAGATCTGATGCTACCTCCCAGTAGAGAGTGTTAGAATTTAATTGCATTAGGGACACCCAGCTGGTACCCACTGCAGAATTGGTTGCTGGTGGAAAGAAATCCCCACACATTTTGATGAACAAGGGTCACAGAAGTATTCTGTGCTGACTGTGCTGTGGTGAGTAGACAGTAGGGGAAATGGAGTCTGTTTCTTCCTCTATCCTCTCACCAAGTGATTCATGACTGAGACTGAGAGGCTAATTGTGTGACTAACACATTTTAAAAAGACCGTGTTTGGTCCATAAGCCACATGTAGAACAACCAGGAGAATAGGTTGAGAATGACAAGGGCAGAGAAGAGAACCTGCATCACCCAGCAATTCTGTTCCTAGTTATTTACCCTAGAAAGATGGAAGCATTTGTCCATACAAAGACTTGTCCATGAGTGTTCACAGCGGTGTTACTCATGATGGCCTGGACACAGGAACACTCCAAATGGCAAATGTAATCAGCAGAGAAACAGATAAATTGTTATATATTCATGCAGAAAGACACCCCACCTCAATAGAAAGTAATGAACTACTGACACATGGACAATGTGGATAAAACTTTAAAACTTCCTTCTGAGCAAAAATAATGATTTCTTTTACGTGAACATTTAGAATGATAATACCTAGCTATATTACAAGAAACTGATTGGTGGTTGCCCGGGGCTGGAGTCGGGGAATAAGATTAATTGCAGGGGGCCAGGAGGAACCTTCCAAGGGTGATAACATTATTATTCCTCATGGCTGGAAGGAAGGATCCAACTTTACCATTTCTTAAAAAAAAAATCACGTCCAGGCGCAGTGGCTCACACCTGTAATCCTAGCACTTTGGGAGGCCAAGGCAGGCAGATCACAAGTTCAGGAGATCGAGACCATCCTGGCTAACACGGTGAAACCCCGTCTCTGCTAAAAAAAAAAAAAAAAATACAAAAAATTAGCCGGACGTGATGGTGGGCGCCTGTAGTCCCAGCTACTTGGGAGGCTGAGGCAGGAGAATGGCGTGAACTCGGGAAGCAGAGGTTGCAGTGAGCCGAGATCGCTCCACTGCACTCCAGCCTGGGCGACAGAGCAAGACTCTGTCTCAAAAAAAAAAAAAAAAATCATTTGCCAGTCTAGAAGTTTCTACTAAATGAACAAGGCAGAAATGAAGTCTTGACAAAAATAGGGTCAGTGGTTTTCAGCCGGTATGAGGACTATCTAAGGGAAGAGGCTGGTTTTCAGACAGTGTGAGGAATATCTAAGGTAAGAGGCAACTATTGCTCATGACATACTCTTATTTCTTCAGCAGTTATCTTTGCAGGAAAAAAAATGGAAAAATTAAAAAGAGACATAAAACAATAAACAAGAATAGGAAAGGAAACAGGTTCCTATAGGTCTGAAGGACTTTTGAAGAAAATGAATTCCTTAGGATGAATAGTGAGCAGGTTAACCAGTGAAAAGCTGACGCATCCTTCCTCCCCAGCCCCGGCCAACAGTAGGTCCAGAGGACGTGGTCTGTTACCCACTTGTAATCACGTCAGGATTCAACACCTTGTAAACATGCCTCGTCTCATGCCATGTCCGGAGGGCTTCGAATTTTCGCCAACAGCACTTAAGTTGGTAGGTATTGGCATAACACCAGTTTTATTAAGAGTCCGAATGCAAAATAAATGAGCCTGTTCAAGAGCAGTGGACGGAGATGGAGAGGAGGGGGAGGAAAATCCCCAGACATTTTTCTTTTAGGAAACTGCCCTCTCTCTCAGGCCCTCAGGTCCAGAGCCAAGCAGGCTTCCCTAGGTGCTGGGTGAGTTGTTGGCCTGGCTGAGATCACATCAGATATTCCAGGGTGGACAACGGCATGGCCTGAAGTGAAGGTCAGGCTGGGGGATGCCAGCCAGCTGTAGCCAGTTGCTGTCATGAATGCAGCCATACCTCCAACGTGCCAGGCCTGCCTCCTTGCTGATTTCCACTCGAAACACCAAGAGTCCAATCATTTCTCCTTATGTGAGGTTCGGGTTGACTTCTCCAAGGCTAGATACCGTTTTGTCTTTCTTCATTCGACTCTGGATATGTATATATAACTCAGGCGGAAAAAGCACTGACGGATGGTATCTGTTGCAGAGCAAACTGTAGCAAGTGCAGTTAAAGGCCGTGCGTTTTCCCAGGAGACTAACAGGAACTTCAGCCAAGCTCTTGGGGGCTTATGGCGGCCTTTCATTTTGACAAATTTGGGCCATTAGGCCACAGGTAATAATATTAGAACTAGGCACCTGCAGGCATTTTCAGGAACCCACCATACATCCAGGCCTCTGGGTAAGAAATTGTTTTATCAAATATGATAATAGTTTTGTTCCTTTAAGCAACTCTAAGAACCAATAGAGGATGCTGCTTAAAAGTGACATTAAGAAAGGTGAATGAGCCCCAAGAGTTGGCTGACTTCTCCAAATGGGGGAAGCCCTCACTCTAGCACTGACAGTGGCTGGCCGTTTGCATTTGGATGTAATCAGCCAAATAAACACTGTGTCCAGCTCCAATTTTGAGCTCCACGGGATTGTCAGATCTGACTCTCCATATGAGAATTTGGATGGCCCAGCAATGGGATCCTTCCCTCTTTCCTTGCCTTCTCTTCCATTCCTTCTTTCCTACTCGATGTTCAGTGCGCCAACCCCTATACCGCCTGCCAGGGATGCGATGGTGAGCACAGCCAGGTGGGACACCACCCAGAATCTCGTGGGGAGCTAGCATTAAGGAAATAGTTATATTAAAGATGATGTCGGCTCATGCCTGTAATCCCAGCACTTTGGGAGGCCAAGGCAGGAGGAAGGCTTGAGGCCAGAAGTTTGAGATCAGCCTAGTCAACATAGTGAGACCCTATCTCTACAAAAGATTTTAAAATTTAGCTGGGCATGGTGGTGCATGCCTGTAGTCCCAGCTACTCAGGAGGCTGAGCAATGGGAGAATACCTTGAGACCAGGAGACTATGCCTGCAGTGAGCTATGATGGTGCCACTGCACTCCAGCCTGGGTGGCACAGCGAGACACTGTCTCAAAAAAAGAGAAAAGAAAGACAATGTAATTATAAAACAAGGTAAATTGTCCAGAGTAAAAGGTTATGGAGCCTGTGACACTTTAACAAAGAAGCCTCCAGGGGTTCAGAGGGCATCCCTAGGGAAGTGTTAGAGGGAGTGACCCAGGGGAGGGGGAGGAAGGGGCGTGATGGAGAGAGTCATCTCCGGGGAGGGGACCCCACAGACGGCCAGAGAACAAGAGCAGCTCCCAGATGTGCTTTTTCCTTTTTTTTTTTTTATGAGACGGAGTCTCGGTCTGTCTCCCAGGCTGGAGTGCAGTGGCGCGATCTCGGCTCATTGCAAGCTCCGCCTCCCGGGTTCACGCCATTCTGCTGCCTCAGCCTCTCGGAGTAGCTGGGACTATAGGCGCCCACCACCACGCCCGGCTAATTTTTTGGTATTTTTAGTAGAGACGGGGTTTCACCGTGGTCTCGATCTCCTGACCTCGTGATCCGCCCGCCTCGGCCTCCCAAAGTGCTGGGATTACAAGCGTGAGCCACCGCGCCCGGCCCCAGATTTGCTTTTTCGCGTGTGAAAGGTGACCCTTCCGTTCATCTTGTTCTCACAGAGGCCTCTGCTAAGGAAGTGACATCCAGCTTCACAAGATGTTATTTTGAGTCCTCCGGAGTCCATTCAGATAAGAGATTCTGGCTACCTCTAATCAGAGTGACCGGGCCGGCCAGTCACCCAGTAAATGTAGGCTGACTTTAACAATGGCACTTGCGGGCCGCTGCATTTTTGATTGCAGATCTCTTTAATTTTTTATGCAGCTCCCACAAGGACATTTTAAAGCTTTACAAGCTGTTTGCAGGATGCCTCAAGATACTCGAAAGCATCAGACTACGTGAAATATACCTGTTTTAAAATATTGTAGAGAGAGCTGTGATAAACAAAGCATATGTTAAAGAAACATAGCTTTCAATTTATCCTCAGAACCTTAATGGAAAGACTAATATTATCCCAGATTACAGCTTTTGAATTGCCTTACGGCTATTTCTTTGGGTGTATAGAAAACGTAAATCAAAGGTACTTCACATGATTTTTTAAAATACCATCTTGTGTAACAGTGAAAGAGAAGCTATGATCCAAAATCATTCTCCAATAATTTCTTATAAAAGGCTGAACAAGTACCTGCGTATTTTGGATTTTCTCTGTTGAAAACTAAAAAAAAAAAAAAAACCTTCCTTTTTTTTCTTAGACTGTGGGTTTTTGCAAAGATATACTCAATTATTTTTCCTCATGTATTAAGTCATATAAATTTTCTGATTCCGGCAATTTCCACCACCTTCAGGACAATCATTTTATTGCAATAAACAAGAGGGAAAATTTGGAGACTATACTTTCCAGTAACATCTGTTTAAAATACAAAGGTCTCAAGTTAAAATTTTGGAATTAATGTAAAGAACATGGAAAATTTCCAAGGAAGAAAATGCTTTTAAGTTTATATTCATCATAGTTTCTGGTGAAATGTTACTATCAATTAGTAAGTTACTGTCCTTTGGAGAAATATCACACTGAAAATATTCCATTCTTGTTTTTCTTTCCTTTTCTTTTTTTTTTTTTCTTTGAGACAGGGTCTTATTCTGTCACCCAAGCTGGAGTGCAGTGGCACTATCATAGCTCACTGCAGCTTTGAACTCCTGGGCTCAGGGGATCTTCACATCTCAGCTTCCCTAGTAGTTGGAACTACAGGTGCTAGCCACCATGACTGGCTTTTTTTTTAATTAAGTTTTTTTATTTCCATAGGTTATTGGGGAAGAGGTGGTGTTTGGTTACATGAATAAGTTCTTTAGTGGTGATTTGTGCGATTTTGGTGCACCTATCACCTGAGCAGTATACACTGCACACAATTTGTGGGTTTTTTTGTTTGTTTGTTTTTGTTTTTTTGAGACAGAGTCTCGCCCTGTTGCCCAGGCTGGAGTGCAGTGGCGCGATCTCGGCTCACTGCAAGCTCTGCCTCCCGGGTTCACGCCATTGTCCTGCCTCAGCCTCCCGAGTAGCTGGGACTACAGGCGCCCGCCACTACGCCTGGCTAATTTTTTGTATACTTAGTAGAGAAGGGGTTTCACCGTGTTAGCAAGGATGGTCTCGATCTCCTGACCTCATGATCCACCTGCCTCGGCCTCCCAAAGTGCTGGGATTACAGGCGTGAGCCACCGCGCCCGGCCAGTTTGTGGTCTTTTATCCTTCATCCCCTTCCCACCCTTTCTCCCGAGTCCCCAAAGTCCATTGTGTTATTCTTATACCTTTGCATTCTCATAGTTTAGCTCCCACTTTTGAGTGAGAACATATGATGTATGGTTTTCCATTCCTCAGTTACTTCCCTTAGAATAATAATCTCCAATCTTCCCAGATCGCTGTGAATGCCATTAATTCTTTCCTTTTTATGGCTGAGTAGTATATGTATATATATGAGAGAGAGATATATATATTTGTGTGTATATATATATATATATATATATCACAGTTTCTTTTTCCACTTGTTGATTGATGGGCATTTGGGTTGGTTCCATGTTTTTACAATTGTGAATTGTGTTGCTATAAACATGGGTGTGCAAGTATCTTTTTCGTACAGTGACTTCTTTTCCTCTGGGTAGATACCCAATAGTGTGACTGCTGGATCAAATGGTAGTTCTACTTTTAGTTCTTTAAAGAATCTCCACACTGTTTTCCATAGTGGCTGTACTAGTTTACATTCCCACCAGCAGTGTAGAAGTGTTCCCTGTACATCACATCCACGCCAACATCTATTATATTTTGGTTTTTTGATTATGGCCATTCTTGCAGGAGTGAGGTGGTATCGCATTGTGGTTTTGATTTGCATTTCCTGATCATTGGTGATGTTGAGCATTTTTTCATGTTTGAGATTCATTTGTGTATCTTCTTTGGAGAATTGTCTATTCATGTCCTTAGCCCACATTTTGATGGGTTTATTTTTTCTTGCTAATTTGTTTGAGTTTGTTGTAGATTCCGGATATTAGTCCTTTGTCAGATGTATAGATTGTGAAGATTTTCTCCCACTCTGTGGGCTGTCTGTTTACTCTGTTGACTGTTTACTCTGTTGACTGCAAAAGCTCTTTAGTTTAATTAAGTCCCAGCTATTTATCTTTGTTTTTATTGCATTTGCTGTTGGGTTCTTGGTCATGAAATCCTTGCCTAAGCCAATGTCTAGAAGGGGTTTTCCAATGTTATCTTCCAGAATTTTTATAGTTTCAGCTCTTAGATTTAAGTCCTTGATCCATCTGGAGTTGATTTTTAAATAAGGTGAGAGATGAGGATCCAGTTTCATTCTTCTACATGTGACTTGCCAATTATCCCAGCACTATTTGTTGAAAAGGGTGTCCTTTCCCCACTTTCTGTTTTGTTTGCTTTGTTGAAGATCAGTTGGCTGTAAGTATTTGGGTTTATTTGTGGATTCTGTATTCTGTTCCATAGGTCTATGTGCCTATTTTTATACCAGTACCATGCTGTTTTGGTGACTATGGCCTTATAGTATAGTTTGAAATCAGATAATGTGATGCCTCCAGATGTGTGCTTTTTGCTTATTCTTCCTTTGGCTATGAGAGCTCTTTTTTGGTTCCATATGAATTTTAGGATTGTTTTCTTCTAATTCTGTGAAGAATGATGATGGTATTTTGATGGGAATTGTGTTGAATTTGTAAATTGCTTTTGGCAGTATGGTCATTTTCACAATATTGATTCTACCCATCCATGAGCATGTGTTGTGTTTCCATTTGTTTGTGTCAACTGTGATTTCTTTCAGCAGTGTTTTGTAGTATTCCTTGAAGAGGTCTTTCACCTCTTTGGTTAGGTATATTCCTAAGTATTTTATCTTTTTGCAGCTATTGTAAAAGGGGTTGATCCATGCAGTTATCCTGCATAGAAACGGCTTTCAGTTAAAATTCAAGGAAACTCACAGGAATAAAATTGATCTTACGTCATTCGACTTGAACTCTGTGTAGATGGAAGTCTTATGCCCCACATGCAGTCACTCTCTGCACTCTCAAAGACTTATTTGGTCATTTGATTCAAGATCATTTCTTGTCAATTCAGCTCCCACTTTCTCCATCAATCCACCAGACTCATTCTCTGTTCCACCTGTGTCATGTAGTTTTATCAAAATAAAACTTGAGTAGTTAAAAATTGTGTCAGTTCATTCATCTTAGATTCCAGTGGCACTAGTGAATGCAGGTTGTGAGCCATACCCTCTGGCTGCACCTTCACAATGGGGTATTAGGCCAGTGTTTAGCTTCAGTTGATCCAGGAATCTGTGCTTGCCAGCTCACAGGGGAAACAAAGCCATACATGGCAGACTCCACTTGGGGCCTGAATAATTTCTCTCCACTTCTATTCTTCCCAGTGAGCAGCACCCCTAGGGATACATGGTTAGATTGTAACCAATGAGTGAACATAATCTTCCCTGCCTCACCCCAGGCTCCCTATAACCAGGGGCAGCCATGGGGCACAGCTCTGCTAATGCAATGCAACAGAATTCCACTGAATGCAGTCACCTGCAAAGTCCTTGATTCCCTTTCACAAAGAGACAGAGCTGGCAGAGCCCCCTCCCCTTCCTCCTGCCTGAAAAATGGACCTGACACCCAGAGGTGCAGCAGCTGTCTTGACTGTAGGACAAAGCTACACTCTAAGGGAGGCTATGAGTTCTGAGTAAGGGATGCTCACCCACCCTGGACAACACATTAGGTGAGAAAATGAAACCCTTTCTTTGCCACATCTGCTCTTGGTTGGATTCCTGCTGCAGCCAGTGGAATGCAATCCTGCAGACTGGTAGAAGTGCAGGTGCCTGTTGTGGGTGTGCTTTGCCTGATGTGTATTTGCTGAGAACATCCGGGCAAGGCGTGCCTGGGCATCACAGCCAATGAGTTGGTCCCTGGAGACTAACAGCCTCACACCTTCATTTTGTTTAGCTTTGTACGAGACAGTCCCTCACCAATACTCATTAACCTTTGAACAATATACTGACATCCTCCTTTGCCTACCTCCAGGCTAATGGTTATTAAGCTTTTGTGGATCGCGAGCCTGTGCGAGACTCTATTAAAAACTCTTGTGGATCACGAACCTGTGTGAGAATCTATTAAAAACTCTGGATAACTTCCTCAGAAGATGCACAGGCCAAAATTAACAAAACACTTGTGCATCATTTTGAGGATTTCATAGACCCCCGATATGGTTTGTCTGTGTCCCCACCCAAATCTCACCTTGAATTATAGCTCCCATAATTCCCATGTGTCATGGGAGGGACCTGGCGGGAGATAATTGAATCATGGGAGTGGCTTCCCCCATGCTGTTCTCATGGTAGTGAATAAGTCTTATAAGATCTGATGGTTTTAGAGGGGAAACCCCTTTAGCTTGGTTCTCATTCTCTCTCTTGTCTGTTGCCATGTAAGATGTGCCTTTCGCCTTCCACCATGGTTGTGAGGCCTCCCCAGCCATGTGGAACTGTGAGTCCATTAAATCTCTCTTTATTTATAAATTATCCAGTCTCGGGTATGTCTTTATCAGCAGCATGAAAACAGACTAATACGCCCCCTAAAGCTCATCCATGGACCCTGGCTGCAAAAGTCTTGTAGGCATACACAATTAGTTTTGATTATCTGTCTGTATATGCCCACTTTGTTGATTAACAACATGTTAATTAGGTACTTGTTTGATTTTTAATTTTGCAGATTGGGATATTTGCTCTATTCCTTGGGTACTTACAGCCAATTCTAAATTGCTCTCATTTCATAAATTATCTGTTGCAAAAAAGTCTGTAGAATTATGAAAATTACATTGGCACTGAGAAAGATGCTAAACAACGTAAAAGGATACACAATGGAAACTGGGTCCTTCTCCAAATGTTGATCTGCAGGTCCCAGCAAACCCATCACTAAGTTTCTTGAGTGTCATTTTAGAAATACTTCACGTACAGCTCTATTTTTTCTTTCATTATAAATGAGATATTTTATACTCACTGCTCTCTTTTTTCCCCTTACTGTATCTTGGAAAGCCTTTCACACCAATAATTATAGAGCTGCCTTTTCCCTTTTAATGGTGGAACAGGATGCCATTTTATAAATGTAGTGCAAGATATCTAACTACTCCATTATTGATAGACATTCAGGTTGCAGCAAGTTTTAAAATCACTCTTGGTTCAGGAGGTCTGTGGGCTGTCTCCACGCCAGCCATCAGAGGTGTGCAGAGAGAATACAAACTAATTACATCTGCTTGGCCAAAGGAAATTGAAAACAAAAAGCATCAAATCGATGGCAAATCTTTCTCCACTTCTTACTGTCCTCTTCATGTCAGGAGTGAGAAATTACAATTTTTGCTATTTACCACTTTGAATTAAGTCACCATTTATTTCTCTTGCTGGGGTTTTTGACTCAGAAAACCATCACCTGGGCAAGGTGGCAGTAGGATACTGCACGCCCGTTAGAGCCTTGGAGCTGCATTTAGATCTCAGCTCCACACTTCCTAGCTGTGTGACCTTGGGAAAGTTACTTAACCCCTCTGTGCCTCTTTTTTTAAAATTATACTTTAAGTTCTGGGGTACATGTGCAGAACGTACGGTTTTGTTAATTCTGTCTACTTTACAGGCTACTGCCAGAGTCAAATGAGTTAAAAATCTCTAAAATGCTTAGGACTGTGATGGGCACAGGGTAAGTGCTAAGTGAGTCTTGGCTGTTATTAGTTCAGGTGGCCCAGGAATAAAACTGGAGCCGCTTTTGCTTCTGTCGTCGTGGTATTGCCCATGGTAAGGAATGCCAGGAACTGGGCTTGTCCCAGAACCCTCCTTGACCCTGGTGGAGACACACACACAGACACACACACACACACACACACAGAGACACACACACACACACGAATACCTCCCTGGGACTTACAAAGGCCTACTATGCAGGTACCAGTGTGCAAGAGGGACCTGAGCAAAGTCCTGTCTGAAGACTGGCATCAGCCAGATGTGAGGACTGTGGATCTGCCCACGTGGTACCTTCCACAGAGACAGGGAGCCTCTGTCCATCCAAACAGCCATGGCCCTTAGTCCCTGAACACATAGCCCTGGGTCAGCCCCAAGCCTCAGCCTGGCCAGGGGCACACGCCGTCCTGTTTCGGAGTTTCCAGCAAGGGGATAAAAATCACTCTCTCAGGCCAGGCGCGGTGGCTTATGCCTGTAAACCCAGCACTTTGGGAGGCCGAGACGGTCGGATCACCTGAGGTTGGGGGTTCAAGACCAGCCTGATCAACATGGAGAAACCCTATACCTACTAAAAATACAAAAACTTAGCCGGGTGTGGTGGCGCATGCCGGTAGTCCCAGCTACTCTGGAGGCTGAGGCAGGAGAATTACTTGAACCTGGGAGGTAGAGGTTGCGGTGAGCTGAGATCACACCATTACACTCCAGCCTGGGCAACAAGAGCAAAATTCCATCTCAAAAAAAAAAAAAAAATCACTCTCTGTGATGCACAGAAAGCCTGAGACAGACACTGGGTAGAGAGAGGGGTCCATTGCTAAGCCCTGGCTGGCTTCTTTGTCCCTCTCAGCAGGGGCAGCCAAACAGGTCCCAGTCACGTGGCCTGCATCAAGAAGGCTCCCTCAACACAACTGTCTGGATTTTAATTAAAGTTCACCAGGAGGTGACTGCAAGTTGGGCAATGATTGGAAGCCAGGAGGTGCAGAGGGAAGAGGCTGGAGCTGTGGCTGCTGAAATATTTAGAAATCGCAAACAGAAACCCCCCACCTCCCCTCCTCTGCAGACATGGAAGTCATTTGTTTCTTTTCTGTCTAGAATTTTACCAAAAAAGTCAAAAAATGGAGCTTGTCCTCCCACTTTAGGACACAGAAGAATCCGATAGAAAGCTTGCTAAAATGCAGATTCCTGGGCCTCCACAGGCACCGGATTCAGGAGGCCTGGGAAGGCCTTGGAAGCTGCATTTTTAGCAGGATTTCTCCGGCCGAGTTCTCTTCAGGAGCTCCGTGGGCTATGCTTAAAGACACAGGCGAGTGGTCACAGCAACTGTGTTTTCAGAATGATATTAAATAGTGGAATTCTTTCATTTTCCCCAGATTACTAGGCTGGTACCCAGTCGGCCTCCTCTCAGAGCTGTGAATCAAAGAAAATACGTGGAAATCCAAGATAATAATTATATTTCAACAGAGCTCTGTTGTGATCTGGCTGACTTGCAAATACCCAAATAAGAGAGTTTTATAAAAATTTCAGTAATGTTGCTGGGTGCCAATAGCTCATGCTTGTAATCCCAACATTTTGGGGGTTCGAGGTGGGAGGATGGTTTGAGGCCAGTAGTTCCAGACCAGCCTAGGCAACATGGCAAGACCTCACCTCCACTAAAAGTTAGAAAAGAAAAAAATTAGCCGGGCATGGTGGTGGCACACAGCTGTGTTCCCAGCTACTTGGGAGGCTGCAGCAGTAGGATCACTTGAGCCCAGGAGGTTGAGGCTGCAGTGAGCCGTGATGGTGCCACTGCACTCCAGCATGGGCAATAAGAAAGAGACTCTGCCAAAAAACAAACAAAAAAAAATTCAGTAATGTAAGGAAACCATATTTTTTAAAAATTTTCTTTATTTATTTATTTTAGAGATGGGGTCTCGTTATGTTGCCCAGACTGGCCTCGAACTCCTGGCTTCAAGCAATGCTCCCATCTCAGCCTCCCAAAGTGTTGGGATTACAGGCGTGAACCACTGTGCCCGGCCTAGATAACATATTTTTAAGACATTTTGAAAATAGTGATACTAATAATGACACTAAGAAACTGCTTTGTTTGAAGTGAAGTATGAGTAACCATACAAAGCTCTTTCATTGAAGGAGAGAAAGCTGCCTGACTACATCAAAGGACTTTAATATTTGAAGCAGAATTTTGGAATATTGTTACATGCACGTCACAAATAGAAAATGGAGTTGTTTTTGCTTGAATATGAATTTCTGAATGCAAAAAAAAATTATCCTTGTTCTGATATTCTTGTGCCTGGCATAGTGACATCAGCCTTTGGTATATCTCTGTATATTTTGTACAAACCTAATATTTGAAAAATGATAGCTATCTCCTAGGTCCTGGGAAAAAATCCATAAATCTCCAGGGCCTGTGTGAATTATTTTTAAGTAGGTCAAGTGCCCTGAGTCCCTCAACACACATCCCCTTTCCTGTCTTTAATTTCTCAGCTCATCTATCACGTGGAAAATGTGATAATGAGGAATATATAAAGGTGTTGTACAAAGCTCCTGGAAGAACTGGAATCTGACTTTCTAAAGAGATTTTTAACGCATAATTATATCCTTATGAATTCACTGGCTGTGCAAAGAATCTACCCGTCCAGCACTCTCATAAACAGGCACAGAGTTGCGTTTGTATCTGGCAATGTTACAGGTTGTTACGCTGATCTGTCGGTGTGAATTTTGCTGTAAATTCCTCATTCTGTGTATGTTGGTTCTAACCAGGCTCAGGATAAAAAATGTAAGTGACTCAGTTCTCTGGATCTTTTCTCTCCCAGAGAAAAAGGATGGCTCTGAGCCTCCTGGAGTTGCCAGGCACCTCCCTACCTCCTGCTCTACCTGCCTTGGGCTGGCTCAGGTGTCAGAGGACTGTTCAGAGAGAAGTTTCAACACCCAGAAAGCGCACCTGAGGCTACAGATATCCACCAAGCGTACCCACACTTGCTATTCTCGACTATGTGGGATCATCTACACCCTGGGTGTGAACTGATTTTGCACTTCGAGTGCAGAAAAATATGTGGGTGTGTGAAAAATAAAGCAAGCACTTGTTATTCCAAAGTGTGAGCTTCAGCTGAGTCAAACATACGTAACATTATAGCAGGAAGACCAACAGACTAAAAACAAGTAGAGATGAAACTTTCTAGAACACGGTCTGGATTCCCCCACAAAACATGTATTTGTTTGATTAAGAAAGAAGGAGTCGGCTGGGCGTGGTGGCTCACACCTGTAATCCCAGCACTTTGGGAGGTCGAGGTGGGCAGATCACAAGGTCAGGAGTTCAAGACCAGCCTGGCCAACCTAGTAAAACCCTATCTCTACTAAAAATACACAAAATTAGCCGGGCGTGGTGGTGGGCACCTGTAATCCCAGCTACTCTGAAGGCTGAGGCAGAAGAATCACTTGGACCCGGGAGGCAGAAGTTGCAGTGAGCTGAGATTGTGCCACTGCACTCCAGCCCCGGTGACAGTACGAGAATCCGTTTCAATAAAAAAAAAAAAAAGAAAGGAGCACCACAAGGTACTCACGAAGCTATTCAGGCACTGGGATCTGGCCTCCATGCCCCTATGGGAATTTCTCTGAAGATTTCATTCATCCAAGAATGTATTGAGTGTGAGTTTGAATTTATTGAGTGTGAGTCCAGCGCTGTGACATCCTCCTTGTCCAGTTCACAGTCTGTGGGGTACACCAGGCAAAGACTCAGCTGTGATACAGAGAGATTCAAGTTCTATTTGTGGTGAGGTCAGAGAGCTATGGGAAAACAAAGGAAGGACGTTTCGCAGAGGGAGCATCTGAGAAGACTCAGCTAGGAGTGTGATTTGCAGAGCTGAATCCTGAAGGAGTAAACAGAGCAGGAAGTCAAGGTGTTCATTTGAAGGCAACAAAATTGCCAAGTGTTGATTCTTCACCAAAGGGGCTTATTAAAGGAGACTTGGGCAATTCACAACAGGGTTGGGAGAGCTGAGCCCCACATTCAGTGCTAAGCTTTCAGGAACCCTGTCCAGAACTGGCCTGGTGACAAAAGTGTGGCTGCAGTGGGCACGCCTCGCAGTAGAGCAAACTGCCATGGCCGTGTGTCCCCCACGGACTCTCTGCCAGGTCAGGAGCTCACCCTGGTGACCACTGCTGCCCTGACGCTCTCGCCAGCTCTCTTCCCTCCTTCTGCATGAATCAGAACCTCAGAGTCCAAGCTCCACATGGTGGATTCTGGTCATACGCTTATATTTAGCTGCCAGGAGAGCTGTGAGTTTGTGTTTTAAGGGTCCCAAATATAGCAAGAGAGTTTCCAAGATGCTGAGCACACAGAAGATATGACAAAGGCCACCCTCCTAGTGAGGGCAGAAATAGCCACAAGGGCAGACAGCTGTGGAAATGCTGCAGGCAGGCATCCCGTCTCTCCCTCCCTGTGTTCAACAAGACAAGTCCGGAACAACGTGTGATGTGTTACTGGCCAGCCTTTCACCTTGCCAAGCAAGGCATTAAAACACCAAAGCAACTCCTGCCACTACAATCCCCTGTCACCTTCAGTCACCAGGATATAGGACATTTTAACACCAGAAAGGAGTGAAGGGCTTAATCTCAGGATCAGAGACAGTTATTTGATTTGCATCACTGTGGCTTCATGAAAATCCTCTGTGCGCTGTCTTTTCTTCTCTCATTTTTCGCGTACCAGTGAAAGCTTCATCGGGACCCACAATGGCCTCCAAGCCGGCATTTGGGAGCCTCCATTCATCGGCTGAAACCAGGGGACTGCTGATGGCAGAGGCTAAGCAGGAGAGGGGTACGAATCCTTTTTTTTTTTTTTTTTTTTTGAGACAGAGTCTTGTTCTGTTGCCTAGGCTGGAGTGCAGTGGCACAATCTCGACTCCCTGCAGCCTCTGCCTCCTGGGTTCAAGTGATCCTCCCACTTCAGCCTCCCTAGTAGCTGGGATTACAGGAGTGTGCTATTACACCCATCTAATTTTTTGTGCTTTTAGTAGAGATCAGGTTTCACCATGTTGGCTAGGTTGGTCTCGAACTCCTGACCTCAAGTGATCCACCCACCTCAGCCTCCCAAAGTTCTGGGATTATAGGTGTGAGCCACTGCATCCCGCCTGAATCAAATTTTTAATTTATTTTATATTTTATTTTATTTTAAGACAGAGTCTTGCTCTCGTCGCCCAGGCTTGAGTGCAGTGGCGTGATCTGTGCTCACTGCAACCTCCGCCTCTCGAGTTCAAGTGATTCTTCTTCCTCAGCCTCCCAAGTAGCTGGGATTATAGGCACATATCACCACACCCAGCTAATTTTATATTTTTAGTAGAGACAGGGTTTTACCATGTTAGTTAGGCTAGTCTCAAACTCCCAACCTTGTGTGACCCGCTCACCTTGGCCTCCCAAAGTGCTTGGGATTACAGGTGTGAGCCACCGTGCCTGGCCTGAATCCATTTTAGAAGGAGCCCTCTGGGGACCATGGAGGATTAGCTGATGGGACAAGGCTGGAATGGCAGTTACAGGGAGAGTTGACAGTGCACAGAAGTACAGCAGTAGCCGCGGAGAGGGAAGAAAAGAGATGGAAGGCGGTTGAATCAGACGCTTAATGACCAACTCAATGGGTGGATGCATGAGGGGCTGCTGACCAGGTTTCTACGTATTTTCACCTTTTCTTCTCACTGGCCGTCTCTCAAAGGCCTTCTTTACCCTCAGGTCCATGATCTTCCAGCTACGCCTCAGATCCTCCCATTCAGAGCCGAGTCCTAGATCTGCTTCCCCTCCTGCTCCCCAGTCTGTGTCTTAGCTTCTCCCCCCATCACAGCCTCCACCCCTCCTCTCCCCCCGTCCAGCAAAGCCGTTCAACGCAGCCTGGGCCACATTCTCCCAGGACACCAGTCCCTCTTGGCCCAACCCGCTCCTGTCCAGCCAAAAGGCAGACTGAGTTGATCCTCCCTCCTCCGTCTCTGTCTGCCTTCCCCATTCCTGGGACTCTTCAGGCCGAGCCACCCGCTGCCTGGAGGTCCCATGGCCTCTGCCTCCCTGTCTGCCATTCCAGGCTGCGCACCTCTGGCCCGTCTTCCCATCTCTCTTAGTCCATTTGCGCTGCTCTAACGAATGCCCAGTGCTGGGCGGTGTCAAGACAACAGAAATGTATTTCTTAGTTTGGAGGCTGGGAGGCCAAGATCACAGCTTGGGCAGGTTCGTGGGTTGGTGAGGGCTGCTCTCTGCTTCCAAGACAGAGACTTGCTACCATCAAAGGGGAGGAATGCTGTGTCCTCACGGGCAGGGCAGAGGGGCACGTGTGCCAAACGCTACTTGAAACCTGTTGTTTTGTTTGTTTGTTTATTTTTTGAGATGGAGCTTCGCTCTTGTCACCTAGGCTGGAGTGCAATGGCGCGATCTTGGCTCACCGCAACCTCCGCCTCCCAGGTTCAAGCAATTCTCCTGCCGCAGCCTCCGGAGTAGCTGGGATTACAGGCATGCTCTACCATGCTTGGCTAATTTTTTGTATTTTTAGCAGAGATGGGGTTTCACCATGTTGGCCAGGCTGGTCTTGAACTTCTGACCTCAGGTGATCTGCCCGCCTCGGCCTCCCAAAGTGTTGGGATTACAGGTGTGAGCCACCGCGCCTGGCCAAAACCTCTTTTTTTTAAGGGCCGTAATTGCATTCTTGAAGGCAGCAGGCTTCCTGATCTAATCACTCTTTAAAGACCCACCTCTTCATCCCATTGCACTGGGCATTACTTTTCAACACTTGGTGTTTTTACACACATCTAAACCATAGCTTGTCCCACTCTAATCCCCCCTTGCCCTTTTAAAAGCAACTGACACTCCAGCTTCTCTGAGCTGCTCACTCTTCCCCAGACTTCACCTCACTGGCTACCCTGCTCCAGCCTCGCCCCGGCCAGTGCATCACTGATTTTTCTTCCTAGCACCTCCCTCTCCATGATCATATGAATTTAGTTCGTTCCTATTTCTCCACTAGCATGTGGGCTCCATGGGGACAGAGACCCAACCCCAGGCCCAGAAGAATGCCTGGCAAATAGAAAATCAGTGTCTATCAATTAATAAACACCTCTCCCTGCCCTTTCTGTATCTGCCTTGGGAGGCTCTTCTCACAGCCTCGGAATACCCAGCCGCGGTAGCATCCAAAGCTCCATCACGCAGCAGGCGCTCTCCTCTTCCTCAAGCACTTTCTCCATCCACTGATGACAGTGCTGCCGTCTCCCTTGAATTTCAGGTGTTTGTTCCTGGGTCTCTTTTTCTTTCTTTCTTTCTTTTTTTTCTTTTTCTTTTCTTTTTTTTTTTTTTTGAGACAGGGTTTTGCACTGTCACCCACGCTGGAGTATAGTGGCGCAATCTCGGCTCACAGCGGCAACCTCCACCTCCATGGGTCAAGCAATTCTCGTGTCTCAGCCTCCTGAGTAGCTGGGATTACAGGCACTCGCCACCACGTCTGGCTAGTTTTTGTATTTTTAGTAGAGACAGGTTTCACCATGTTGGCCAGGGTGGTCTCAAACTCCTGACCTCAAGTGGTCTGCCTGCCTCAGCCTCCCAAAGTGCTGGGATTACAGGCGTGAACCACTGCTCCTGGCCTGCTCGTGTGTGTTGATCTTCCTTATTGGATACAAACTCCTAGAGGCCCAGGAACCATCTCTTTTCTCCCTTGCTGTCCCTTGGACCCTCTGTGTGCCCAGGACTGACATGGGCCGACCTGTCTCTGATGAGCAGCGAGTTGGCCCTCCTCCAAGCTGACTGTAGCTCACTAAGATGTATGCTGCACCCTCCCAAAATGAAAATTACATTGAAAGTTGTAATATATATATGATAAAATCAATTGAAAATTTTTTTTTTTTTTTTTTTTTTTTGAGACAGGCTGGAGGGCAGTGGCACAATCTCGGCTCACTGCAAGCTCCACCTCCCGGGTTCACGCCATTCTCCTGCCTCAGCCTCTCCGAGTAGCTGGGACTACAGGCGCCCGTCACCACGCCCGGCTAATTTTTTGTATTTTTTTTTTAGTAGAGACGGGGTTTCACCATGGTCTCGATCTCCTGACCTCGTGATCCGCCCACCTCGGCCTCCCAAAGTGCTGGGATTACAAGCGTGAGGCACCGCGCCCGGCTGAAATGGAAAATTAAGAACGACGACTTTAGATATTTAAAAAGTCACAGGCACAACCAATTAATTTCTTCACATTTTCCTTCTCCCTCATTAAGCAGAAAATTCTATCAGAGAAGCAAAGCTTTAAAAATACAATTCTTGCTGGCCTGGAGCAGAAAATACTAATACAAGCATTTAAAAAATGTGCATAGCAAATCTAGGTGACTTCAGTTTCCTTAGGACGAGCTCTTTTTTCTTTAATAAGGGGAAAACATTACATCTTTATTTTCATTAACCTGAACATTGGTGCTTCCTTCAAGAATGCACCTAGGCAAGGAACCTCTCTAATATTAGGAGTTCCTGTGATGTGCCAAACATAGAAATCTCTGATATTTTTATTTCCATCAATGCTTTTGCAGGTATCCAAATGCTCATCACTATTTTGAGTTTCCGGGGGATGTAAGATGAACTACTAGATTGTGTTATTTAATGCATAAAGAAGTACATATATTACACCACAATTTCTAAAAATCGTTGGTAATTGTATGTAAACATAATTGCTTTCATCTGTGATCTCAGGGTTTTTATGTGCATTTCCATAACACTGAGGAGCTTATAGCCTTTATCAAACTGCCAGAGGGGTTGACCCATGGCACAGAAAGAGCTAAGTTGTTCATTTCAATCAATTTTACATAAAGCCAAATTTTATTTCAGCATAAATCATGGACCATTCCATGTTTAGTGCTTCCTTCAGGAGCTCTTTTAGGGCAGGCCTGGTGGAGACAAAATCTCTCAGCATTTGCTTATCTGTAAAGGATTTGATTTCTCCTTCACTTATGCAGCTTAGTTTGGCTGGATATGAAATTCTGGGTTGAAAATTCTTTTCTTTGAGAACGTTGAATATTGGCCCCCACTCTCTTCTGGCTTGTAGAGTTTCTGCTGAGAGATCCGCTGTTAGTCTGATGGGCTTCCCTTTGTGGGTAACCCGACCTTTCTCTCCGGCTGCTCTTAACATTTTTTCCTTTATTTCAACTTTGGTGAATCTGACAATTATGTGTCTTGGAGTTGCTCTTCTCGAGGAGTATCTTTGTGGCATTCTCTGTATTTCCTGAATCTGAATGTTGGCCTGCCTTGCTAGATTGGGGACGTTCTCCTGGATAATATCTCGCAGAATGTTTTCCAACTTGGTTCCATTCTCCCCGTCACTTTCAGGTATGCCAATCACACGTAGCTTTGGTCTTTTCACATAGTCCCATATTTCTTGGAGGCTTTGTTCGTTTCTTTTTATTCTTTTTTCTCTAAACTTCCCTTCTCGCTTCATTTCCTTCATTTCATCTTCCATCACTGATACCCTTTCTTCCGGTTGATCGCATCAGCTCCTGAGGCTTCTGCATTCTTCACTTAGTTCTCGAGCCCAGTACCAGCTACTGCAATATCATGCCAAATTGTAAAGATCATCGAGGCTAGGAAGAAACTGCATCAACTAACGAGCAAAATACCCAGCTAAAATCATAATGATAGGATCAAATTCTCACATAACAATATTAACTTTAAATGTAAATGGACTAAATGCTCCAATTAGAAGACACAGACTGGCAAATTGGATAAAGAGTCAAGACCCATCAGTGTGCTGTATTCAGGAAACCAATCTCATGTGCAGAAACACACATAGGCTCAAAATGAAAGGATGGAGGGAGATCTACCAAGCAAATGGAAAACAAAAAAAGGCAGGGGTTGCAATTCTAGTCTCTGATAAAACAGACTTTAAACCAACAAAGATCAAAAGAGACAAAGAAGGCCATTACTAAAGGTAAAGGGATCAATTCAACAAGAAGAGCTACCTATCCTAAATATATATTCACCCAATACAGGAGCGAGCACCCAGATTCATAAAGCAAGTCCTGAGTGACCTACAAAGAGACTTAGACTCCCACACAATAATAATGGGAGACTTTAACACCCCACTGTCAACATTAGACAGATCAACGAGACAGAAAGTTAACAAGGATACCCAGGAATTGAACTCAGCTCTGCACCAAGCAGACCTAATAGACATCTACAGAACTCTCCACCCCAAATCAACAGAATTTACATTTTTTTCAGCATCACACCACACCTATTCCAAAATTGACCACATAGTTGGAAGTAAAGCTCTCCTCAGCAAATGTAAAAGAACAGAAATTATAACAAACTGTCTCTCAGACCACAGTGCAATCAAACTAGAACTCAGGATTAAGAAACTCACTCAAAACTGCTCAACTACATGGAAACTGAACAATCTGCTTCTGAATGACTACTGGGTACATAACAAAATGAAGGCAGAAATAAAGATGTTCTTTGAAACCAATGAGAACAAAGACACAACATATCAGAATCTCTGGGACACATTCAAAGCAGTAGGTAGAGGGAAATTTATAGCACTAAATGCCCACAAAAGAAAGCAGGAAAGATCCAAAATTGACACCCTAACATCACAATTAAAAGAACGAGAAAAGCAAGAGCAAACACATTCAAAAGCTAGCAGAAGGCAAGAAATAACTAAAATCAGAGCAGAACTGAAGGAAATAGAGACACAAAAAACCCTTCAAAAAATTAATGAATCCAGGAGCTTGTTTTTTGAAAAGATCAACAAAATTGACAGACTGCTAGCAAGACTAATGAAGAAGAAAAGAGAGAAGAATCAAATAGATGCAATAAAAAATGATAAAGGGGATATCACCACCGACCCCACAGAAATACAAACTACCATCAGAGAATACTACAAACACCTCTACGCAAATAAACTAGAAAATCTAGAAGAAATGGATAAATTCCTTGACACATACACCCTCCCAAGACTAAACCAGGAAGAAGTTGAATCTCTGAATAGACCAATAACAGGTTCTGAAATTGTGGCAATAATCAATAGCTTACCGACCAAAAAGAGTCCAGGATCAGATGGATTCACAACCAAATTCTACCAGAGGTACAAGGAGGAACTGGTACCATTCCTTCTGAAACTATTCCAATCAATAGAAAAAGAGGGAATCCTCCCTAACTCATTTTATGAGGCCAGAATCATCCTGATACCAAAGCCGGGCAGAGACACAACCAAAAAAGATAATTTTAGACCAATATCCTTGATGAACATTGATGCAAAAATCCTCAATAAAATACTGGCAAACCGAATCCAGCAGCACATCAAAAAGCTTATCCACCATGATCAAGTGGGCTTCATCCCTGGGATGCAAGGCTGGTTCAACATACACAAATCAATAAATGTAATCCAGCATATAAACAGAACCAAGGACAAAAACCACATGATTATCTCAATAGATGCAGAAAAGGTCTTTGACAAAATTCAACAACCCTTCATGCTAAAAACTCTCAATAAATTAGGTATTGATGGGACGTATCTCAAAATAATAAGAGCTATCTATGACAAACCCACAGCCAATATTATACTGAATGGGCAAAAACTGGAAGCATTCCCTTTGAAAACGGGCACAAGACAGGGATGTCCTCTCTCACCACTCCTATTCAACATAGTGTTGGAAGTTCTGGCCAGGGCAATCAGGCAGGAGAAGGAAATACAGGGTATTCAATTAGGAAAAGAGGAAGTCAAATTGTCCCTGTTTGCAGATGACATGATTGTATATCTAGAAAACCCCATCATCTCAGCCCAAAATCTCCTTAAGCTGATAAGCAATTTCAGCAAAGTCTCAGGGTACAAAATAAATGTACAAAAATCACAAGCATTCTTATACACCAATAACAGACAAACAGAGAGCCAAATCATTAGTGAACTCCCATTCACAATTGTTTCAAAGAGAATAAAATACCTAAGAATCCAACTTACAAGGGACATGAAGGAACTCTTCAAGGAGAACTACAAACCACTGCTCAATGAAATAAAAGAGGATACAAACAAATGGAAGAACATTCCATGCTCATGGGTTGGAAGAATCAATATCGTGAAAATGGCCACACTGCCCAAGGTAATTTATAGATTCAATGCCATCCCCATCAAGCTACCAATGATTTTCTTCACAGAATTGGAAAAAACTACTTTAAAGTTCATATGGAACCAAAAAAGAGCCCGCATCGCCAAGTCAATCCTAAGTCAAAAGAACAAAGCTGGAGGCATCACGCTACCTGACTTCAAACTATACTACAAGGCTACAGTAACCAAAACAGCATGGTACTGGTACCAAAACAGAGATATAGATCAATGGAACAGAACAGAGCCCTCAGAAATAACCCCGCATATCTACAACTATCTAATCTTTGACAAACCTGACAAAAACAAGCAATGGGGAAAGGATTCCCTATTTAATAAACGGTGCTGGGAAAACTGGCTAGCCATATGTAGAAAGCTGAAACTGCACAAAATTAATAATGGATTAAGACTTACATGTTGGACCTAAAACATAAAACCTAGAAAAAACTAGGCATTACCATTCAGGACATAGGAGGCAAGGACTTCATGTCTAAAAACAAAAACAAGGCAAAAAACAAAATTGACAAAGGGATTACACAGCAAAAGAAACTACCATCAGAGTGAACAGGCAACCTACAAAACGGGAGAACATTTTTGCAACCTACTCATCTGACAAAGGGCTAATATCCAGAATCTACAATGAACTCAAACAAATTTACAAGAAAAGAACAAACAACCCCATCAAAAAGTAGGCAAAGGACATGAACAGACACTTCTCAAAAGAAGACATTTATGCAGCCAAAAAACACATGAAAAAATGCTCATCATCACTGGCCATCAAAGAAATGCAAATCAAAACCACAATGAGATACCATCTCACACCAGTTAGAATGGCCATCATTAAAAAGTCAGGAAACAACAGGTGCTGGAGAGGATGTGGAGAAATAGGAACACTTTTACACTGTTGGTGGGACTGTAAACTAGTTCAACCATTGTGGAAGACAGTGTGACGATTCCTCAGGGATCTAGAACTAGAAATACCATTTGACCCAGCCATCCCATTACTGGGTATAAACCCAAAGGACTATAAATCATGCTGCTATAAAAGACACATGCACACGTATGTTTATTGCGGCACTATTCACAATAGCAAAGACTTGGAACCAACCCAAATGTCCAACAATGATAGACTGGATTAAGAAAATGTGGCACATATACACCATGGAATACTATGCAGCCATAAAAATGATGAGTTCATGTCCTTTGTAGGGACATGGATGAAACTGGAAATCATCATTCTCAGTAAACCATCGCAAGGACAAAAAACCAAACACCGCATGTTCTCACTCATAGGTGGGAATTGAACAATGAGAACACATGGACACAGGAAGGGGAACATCACACTCCGGGGACTGTTGTGGGGTGGGGGGAGGGGGGAGCGATAGCATTAGGAGATATACCTAATGTAAATGATGAGTTAATGGGTGCAGCACACCAACATGGCACATGTATACATATGTAACAAACCTGCACATTGTGCACATGTACCCTAAAACTTAAAGTATAATAATAAAAAAAAAATCATGGACCAAACCCACAATGTTTCCCTCATACCACCATTTCATGCCAGAAAATTATTCATTGAGGAATGTAATGGTTCTTAGTATAAACTTCATTGAGCTCCATCCCTGCAAGCTTCCTCTTTGACCTCTTAACATCCAGGCTGGTTGTGACGCATTCACTGCCGGACAACTTTTCACTCATCTCTTACACTGGTTGTAAACACAGCATGAAGCCCATTCTATTCACTCCAATAGCCAAAGCCATCTTATTTGGAGATGCATTTCTATTGCAGAGATAGGAACAATTCCTTCAAGAAACCAATATTGATTGTGCTACGCTCTTGGGATTGAGAGATGAGCCAGGACAAGGTTGCTGTCCTCAAGGAGCTCAGTGTGTGACTCTGCCAGGTGGGGAAGGAAAGGTGCCACAGCCTGGACACAGCTTAGACCAACACAGGGAGGTTTACAAAAAGATGGTCAAAGGAGTGCTGGAGGAAGACCATGTGTGAGAGGACATAGCAAAGGGGGTGAGCCCAGAGTTGACCACACAGCAGGATGCAGGAAGGGCTCCTGTGAAAGGAGTCCTTTGTCCTATGAATAGGGGAGGACAGAATTGGAGGGAGGACCAAGGGGAGGGTGTAGGAGTAGCTTGGTCAGAAAGAAAGAGGATGAGCATCAAGGAAAAAAAAAAGTCTTAATTCTGGTCATGGCAGTAGGAATGGTTGTGAAACCTATGAGTTGCTGGGATCTGGACCACTGATGGGGAAAGGTCCCAGGACCGAGTCTGAGCTTGGGCACTACTGTGGGGTGATGGATACTCAGAGGGGCTGGGGGCTGGAGGGTTACCAAATAACTGACTTGACACATGCCCCAAGTGACTTGACAGAATGACGGCCAGGCGCAGATCAAGGCAAGAATTAATCAGGGACAAAATTGTCCTTTCCTCGAGAAGTCAGAGCCTAACTCTTTTCTAACTAAATCTTTTCTCCTGAATGAGGTCCTAAAGAACACCTACAAATACCATAACGTCATGTTAATTATCACTCTCAACAACGTCAATGTCAAAATCAGTATCAATGAAAAACTGGAGGTTTAACTGAACTGCTTGGGCTGGCCTCGGAGTATTAGGGAGAAAAGTCATTTATATTCAGACTGGTACTGACAAATTGTGAACACGCATAGGCCAAGAAAAAATAGTGTGAAAGGGGTGTTCTTGTTGCTGGAAATAATCCAGCTGTGACCATCTCACACCAGTTAGAATGGCGATCATTAAAAAGTCAGGAAACAACAGGTGCTGGAGAGGATGTGGAGAAATAGGAACACTGTTACACTGTTGGTGGGACTGTAAACTGGTTCAACCATTGTGGAAGACAGTGTGACGATTCCTCAGGGATCTAGAACTAGAAATACCATTTGACCCAGCCATCCCATTACTGGGTATATACCCAAAGGACTATAAATCATGCTGCTATAAAGACACATGCACACGTATGTTTACTGCAGCACTATTCACAATAGCAAAGGCTTGGAACCAACCCAAATGTCCAACAAGGATAGACTGGATTAAGAAAATGTGGCACATATACACCATGGAATACTATGCAGCCGTAAAAAAGGATGAGTTCATGTTCTTTGTAGGGACATGGATGAAACTGGAAACCATCATTCTCAGCAAACCATCGCCAAGTACAAAAAACCAAACATCGCATGTTCTCACTCATAGGTGGGAATTGAACAATGAGAACACATGGACACAGAAAGTGGAACATCACACAGTGGGGCCTGTTGTGGAGTGGGGGGAGGGGGGAGGGACAGCATTAGGAGATATACCTAATGTAAATGACGAGTTAATGGGTGCAGCACACCAACATGGCACATGTATACATATGTAAGAAACCTGCACGTTGTGCACATGTACCCTAGAACTTGAAGTATAAAAAAAAAAAAAAAAAAAACAAGACAGCATCTTTAACTTGGTTGCACCCTTGGCAATGAATAACACGGTTCTAAGCTTCAGTTTCCTTCTCTGAAAATAGGAATAATAATAAAATTAATAATGATGTTTAAAAAAATAATAATCCGGCTGTGGTAGGGATGTTTCCCAGTTAAGAACAAGCTGCATTCCCCGCCAGCTTGTGGATTAGGTGATCATCTGGGTCTAATGTACCCGAGATGAGGAAAAGCAACACCAGCCACTCTAACAGGTAACTCTCACCTTCTCAGTGGCCAATCACAGTTTTATCTCTCTAGATACCATGTGACAGGTACTTTGCTGAACAGTACTGGGGGTCCCTAAGGGACCTGAGGTCCTTCTGTCTGCCCCTTCCTCACCTTTAGGGACTTGGAGTTCCTCCTGATCAGTTGGAAGAAGGGAGGATTTCTGGAAGGTTCCTGTGAGCCAGACTCAACAGCAGGTGGCCCATAGCATTTTGGTTCCCATCCCCCAGCTGGACTGCACCTGACTGCAAGGGAGATGGGGAAAGACAGCCCAATCGCTGGTTCAGGAAGAGGATGGGTCTTGGGGGAACATGGCAATCCATCAGAAGAGCTTTCTCCCTTTAAGAACTGCCTTCCTCCACCCTGGCTTTGCTTTGTGTTGGGCGGAGGGCACCAAGATAGATTAAACCTGATTCGTGCACCGTTCTTCCCAAGCAGGCTACGCCTAAAGGGCCAGGCATGGAGCAGGGTGGTGGGTCAATTGTGCCTCTCAAAAAGACGTGTCCAAGTCCTAAACCCTGCTGCGAATGTGACCCTACTTAGAAGCAGGGTCATCCTAGGCGTGATCAAGTTAAGATGAGGTCTTGATGGATTAGGGTGGGCTCTAAATCCTATGACTGATGTCCTTAGAGAGAGATTTAGTCACAGACACGGGGAACAAGCGACAATGTGATACCTTGATTTCAGACATCTGGCCTCAAAAACTGTGACAGCACACATTTCTGTTGTCCTAAGCCATGCAGGGCACTTTCTTATGGCAGTCCTGAGTTAAGGTCCCTGCCTCTCTTATTGGCTGTGTAAATTATGGGACCACATTGAGCCCCGTCCTCAACTGCAAAATGGGTGTGAGGACCCAGCTGGTAGGTGATGCAGGGTGGAATTAACACAGGTACAAGCGGTGGAAAGCGTCCAGGTAACAGAGGGCTTGTGCTCACTCCACAAGTCCCAGCCACATGGAGGGTTTAGCCTCTCCTTGCCCCACGTACCCTGTGTTGTCAACGCTGCCGACACACTGGTCCCCAGGTCTGGTCTGTTGGTGGTCTGGCTGGCTCCCACTCAGCCTTCAAGCCTTGCATCAGTCATGTCCCCAAGAAAGATTTCCATAAGCCCCATTCCTCCCCCTACCTCCAGGTGGAGTTGGTCTCCATTAGGAGTCCTTCACTCCATTCTCCCCAACAACACGGTCTTCCTAAAGCACGGTCTGCCCTTGTTTGCTGCACTCAGCACTTCAAGGCTGACGCCTGACACACAGAAATGACTCCATCCTAAACTTTCTATTGCAGGACTGGGGTTGCCAATTCACGGGACCCAGAAAAAAGCAAGTCATCGATGTGCTTTCCTTTGGGTGCCTGGTGTCACACCAATTCCCATTTGGTTAGTGGTGACTGAGTGACTAGTGTTTCAAGAGCAAATTAAATGAATAGCAAGAAAATAGACACCTGCCACACCAGCTGTCATACCGTCATCTAGGGGTGACTATTTTGGGGAGGCAGCCATTGGTCTATGTATAAATACTTACATTAGGTTTCATTTTTGTTTTATTTAAAGTCTGGTTGGGTACAGAAAACACACACACACTTAACAGGTTAAAATATCCAAATAAAATTTACTGCAACTTTTGTAGAATTTTATTTGTGCTACAAGACACGTTGCATAGGAAACTATTTAAAGCCCCTGAGGAAAAAATATCCATGGTTTAAGGTGCAACTGGTTTTGTCTCTTCTTTGGGGAAAAGGTGATAGATGGTCTCTGGGAGAAATTAGGGGTGGAGTTGAGAAGCACAATCGAAGGTTATATGGTGGGATGACTGGCGAATTGTGTGTCCTGGTTCTTGCAGCATAAAATAGCTAGTGTTTGTTCTTTTTTTCAGTCTGTTGGTCTTCAGTATCTGAATAAGCAGCTATACGTTTCAGGCCAGTAAGGGAGTATACATTGATTATACTAAGGAAGTAAAATGTTTCAAGAAAGCAGTTTTAGAGAATGAGATTCGGGATCCCAAATGGTCCCTGACAACTGCAGGCACACAGGATGTGTCCTGGCACGTTGCTGAGGATCACCTCACTCTACTGATTTGCCAGTATCAGTCCTTCCTCCTGCTCCCTTCCAACACGCGACATCTACGACGCATTGTGAGATTCACACAGCATGTCTGCACCCTAAAGTTATTAATGCAACACTGTGCCAAGTTCCTGATTTTATGTGAGACACATTTTCATTTTTACAAAATGCTCATCTTGCTCAGATGATCTTTACATTGTACAAAAAATGGTTTCATCTAAACTATTACTTCTTTCCGAGGAGACACAGGTACACCAGGAAGGAAGAGGGGTTAAGCCTTAGAGGGAATGAAATGCGGAGTTTGGCAAATGGCAGCTGGCACCTCCGCACATCAGCATAAGGCGTTGCTTGTGAGGCCAACCGCAGCATCTGCAATAAGCACGAGAGTCGGTGGCCACCAAGGCTCTGATTCGGTTGTGAAGTTTTCTTCCTGTCCACAGAAGAGGCAGCAAACTCTATGGGAAGCACTGCTTTGACCCCAAGGAAAAAACAGTACAATGGCCTCGTAGCAGCAGGGACCACCTCGCTCTCAAATAGCACTGTTCTCGTCAATGACTAATTGCACACTGGCAGGGGCCCTGAAGACTGTCAGCTCACGGCTGCTTTCTCATCTATTGGTGGAAACAGCTCAGGGCACCTAAATGCTAATGCGGGACTTCACTCTGCCCACTAAAGCTCACCAAAGATTCACATAGTCTGTGGATGGTCATTTACTACCAGTGAGGCAAAGCACGGAAGACAATCAACTCCCAGGAGGGAGCAGGACCTGGGGCCTTCTCAGAAAGAGTGAGCTGTCTCCGTTTACTGAAAAGCCACTTTTTCCCACGTGATTCACCTTCTTACACGTAGGGAGTGAAAGAGGTCCAGCAACCGAACGAGTGTCTTTCCGGACTGAGTGCTGAAATGCAAAGTGTGGCCGGGAATCAGAAATGCCCCCAGTGACCTTTAAATACCTATATACATCTCTAACATAATTTAAAAAGGTTCTATAACAACATAAAAACCTCAACAGCCTGTGCCCCTAGTAAGTTTTCTTTTAAGCCTTTATGGTCCATAAAAAAATTAGATACCACCTTTGTCATAGGTCCCTTCCCCCCATTCGTTAAAAAAGTGATTTTAAATTTAAATTTATACTTAACAAATAGAAAGCTATGTGATTGGCAACGACCTGCAGTAGGCAGTCCCTTCAGGCCTCTCCCTCGATGGAGGAGGGCGGCGCATGATGGGTGTAGGCCTAGCTGGCGGGCCCTAAATCTGTCTGAGCAGCCGCCCCTTCCTCCCTCTTCAGCTCTGTGGTGACAGCAGGGCACCCAGGGCACAAGAGGGCTTGCACTCCAGAGCAGCAGGAGGGGAGGGGACCCATTCAAATCACGAAGTCGTCCTGGTCTGCAGGGCTGAAGGCGGCTGCTCTCAGAATGTCCAGGGAGTTCACCAAGATCAGAGTCCCAGTGAGGTGCTTCCAGCGCTTGGTGATGGGGTTTTTCATCTTGTCCAGGCCCAGGTGCAGCTCCTGGATGACATCCCGGTAGCTGTCCCCGATCTGATGGCTCCAGGTGAGTAAGAAGTCATACGCAGGCTTCCACATGGCCTGGGAGGTGGAGTCGCAGAAAACAAGAGGAGGGAGAGAGGAAGAAAGATTAGGAGACAGAACGAGATTTGTTCCTATTACTTGGTGCAGCTTCTGCAGTCACTTTGGGACACTCTTTCACGAGTGAGACAAGCCCACAGAAGGAACAGTGGAACCATCTCAGGGCCACGGTCAGCACATTCCAGAGGGAAAAGCAGGGCTTTGCGCAAGAGTAGGTGCACAACAAATGAATAAACAGAAAGGATTTCTCTTTCCTTGCAATCCTGATGGCACTTTCTCTCTGTGCCATGTGTTTGGAAATTCATCCCATTCATAAAAGACAGCTTTGTCCTTGGGACTTCCTGCTTCCTGGATCTTGCAAGCCTGAACCGTCTTCCAGGAAGCTTATTAGGGTGCCCTCCACAAACATGCGAGGACACAAAGGCCCTCTCTGAGCAGGAGCCCGGCCACACCGGCTTTGGCCCAAGTTATGTAACATAGCAGGTATCACTCCAGTCCACAGCGGCTCACAAAGGCCTCTGTGTATGCGTTATTGCATGATTCAATCCTACGGATGGTAATTTAAGATCAAAATGAGCAAGGGACAGGCCGTTCTGTTTGTCCTTCCCATGTCGTGTGGAACAGCCTTGACATCCTAAAGCCAGGGCTCATGACAACCAATCCAGAGGATGGCTCCCACTCAGTGAGGCGCACCCAGGGCTGGGCACATGCGTGCACATTTCCACCTGTCGCGCCTTCACAGAAATGCCGTGAGGCAGACTTTTTGCGGCTGCACTGCATGGGTCCAAGGGGCCCAGGGACAGAGGGGCTCAGCGAGCTCGAAGCTCAGCCGCTGCTCACCTCGCTGTCCACAACCCCGTTCCTGTCCCGGTGGGGAGACTCGTAGGCGTCCATCTGCTGCTTGGAGACCTTGGCCAGCTTCTCAGCCAGCTCCCGCCAGCGCTGGGCCACCTCTACGGCCGTGGTCAGGAGCACAAAGTCCTGGATGAGTCTGACCACCAGGCCCTGGCAGTCCATCTTCAGTAGGGCCTGCAGAGGAAGAGGCACAGCATGAGACAGTGTAGGGAGTGGGGCAGGCTCTGCTCCCCGCAGAATTCCAGCAGATGGCGCACGAATGGCCATGGGCTCTCTATTCTCCACGTTCCCTGGCCTACCAAATGTCCCCTGAAATCGATCACTGCCAGGACTCACGGGAGAGAAGAGATGATGTGCACAGCGTGCCAGGTTCACCAGTGTCTCCCTCCAAAGCCCACATCCACCCAGAACCTCAGAACGTGGCCTTACTTGAAAATGGGGTCTTTGCAGATAGAATTAAGATGAGGTCCTTCTGGATTAGGGGAAGTCACCAACGACTGGCGTCTTCATAAGAAGAGAAAGCAGACAGAGAGGCAGAGGGAAGAAGGCCGCGTGAAGACGGAGGCAGAGACTGGACAGATGCGGCCACAAGCCAAGGAATAGAAGGAGGGTTGAGCCAGCAGGGCCTAGGAGAGGCAGGCCTGCAACGCCTTCTCCCGGACCGCTTCCAGACGGAGGCCACCCTGGGACCCCTGACTGAGACCTGTGGCCTCCTGAATGGTGACAGGACAAGTGTCTGTTGTATGAAGCCCCTTGGTTTGTGGTCATTTGTCTTGGCAGCCCCAGGAAGCTAACAGACAGGGTGAATATGGATTATAGTTGTCACCACTCCCACTCTCTGCGGACACCAGAGAGAAATGAATGCATTTCACCAAATAGACACCATAGCCTGAGGCCGAGACGGACGGAGGGTGAGCTGGACCTGCTGAGCATGCGGTGCTGACACTGGCCAGTTAGAGAGCACTGCGGGCAGAAGGGACGAAGGCTGGGGGACTCAGACCCAGGGAGACACCCAGGGAGAAGAAGACAGAGAACAGAAGAGGCCCGGGGCAGAGACACAGGGTGTACCACCAAGAACCACGGTGACCAGGAGCTCCACAGACCTCCCCCAGGACTGTGCAACACGAGAAAACAGTTTCCACAATCGGTGGGACTGCTCCCATGTCAAAGCTGCGAGAACTTTCTACTGTGTCTTCAGGACAGGGATTACTAACCACAGAGGAAGTCAGAGGGGAGGTAACAGGACAGACAGCCCTGCTGGGACAGTGAAGTCCCAGCTGAGGCTGGAACAACCACGTGGCCGCCTCGGGACTCAATTCCCACCTAAAAACGGGGGCTGGATGGGACAGGCATTGAACATATGGCTCAACAGCCTAATATATCCGGGGGACCCCAGGCTGGGGTCAAACTCACACTTCTGGTTTAAAGAAACAAATCAAATTGGCTAGCACAAGCCAGCAGGCCTGCTAGTCCTGTACACTGTGCCAAGTCACATGACTGCCCCTGGGTGTCATGCAAGCGACTTTGGCGCCATCCTAATTATAAATGAGGCTGCACATGGTTAGCGTGTGGCTCTGAGCCAGTCAGGATGACGTCACCAGGAAGGCAGGAGAGCCACACGCTGGGTCTGATTCTTGCCTGAGTCTCCTCTGCCACAGAAGGCACAGCTCACCCCCACCCTTAAAGCTTTCTCTCATCCAGCAATGGGAAAGGCTTGGCTTCCAGGGCACAGCGGCCCGAGGCGGCCCAGAGACGGTTTCTGACGCTCCCGTGAGGCCTTGGACAGGCGAGTTGCTAAGAGGAGGGGAAAGTCACCAGGCCTGGCGTTCTTTCTCTCTACGCTGTGTTTCAGCACCTGAGGTTGTCATCTGAGGACTCCAAAGTGTGCTAAAAAACAAACAACCCCCCACCCCCGCCAACCACACCGCTGGTGCCAGCGCTCCTTGGCCGACTATTTTGTGCTGACAGCAGGGTCGTCTTGCTGGTGCTCATGCAGTCGGCTGCGCTGCTTACTTCAAAGCGGGCCCGGCTGTTTTAGACTGAGCATTCTAATGTACACTTTATGTTTACTTGGGGGGAGTCTAACAATACAAAAAGGTGATCTTTTTGGCGACGTGTGGCATGCATTAGCCAGAGTAGGTGACTCACGATCCTTCTAGGTGGGCCCCCAGCATCTCAATCCATGCAATTTAAAAAGAACCAGGAGCGACAGATCATTCTGATGCCTCCCTAGATATGAGAGGCTGACAGCCGGCTACCAACGAGGCTGGCCAGAAGGGGGTTTGAGGACCTGGTGGCCGTTTCTGTTTTTGTAGAAGCTACTAGAAACCCAGGGCTTGCTGCGAGCCAGACACTGGGCTCCTCCACTCCCCAGAGCCCCCCATGAAGCAGAGGCTGAGTTCAACCCACTTTACAGAAGAAGCTGAGAGAGGGGAAGTGGGTTTCACACCTAGAAATGCCAGAGCCAGAGCTGCCTCCGGGCACCCAACCCCAGCTCCTCCCTGCTGTGTGGGCCGCAAAGCATCTGTTCTACAGATAAGCACGGGAAGCCTGCAGACCCCAGGCTTGTCCCGGGTCCCACAGCTGGAAGTGACAGGCGTGCAGGCAAATATGCAAACTTCTCAGCACTCGGCCAGCGGCCTTCCCAATTCCGTGAGCCCCACGTGGCATTGGGAATTGAACCGAATGTAATACCGGTCTGGATTATGCTTCATATCAACTATTTATATATTTCAGAAGAAGGTCTGTTTCAATTTGAATTTGGATATATTCAAAATAAATTGTTTTTACAAATTAACTGTTGACTAGATTTGTTTCAGAAGATAAAAGCACACAGGTGTGTATTCACGTGTCAGGAGGGTGTGTAGTAAGCTGGTAGGCTGTCAGATCCTAATTTTCTTGCTGTGGGGGGAGCCTCGTCTGCGGTCCTGGGAAGGTGTGCTGGACCACCACAGGGTTTGACACGAAGTCACTCAATGTCCCCAACTCAGCTCTTTCATGGCTACTCAGCACACACCAAGCTCATCTGGCTGTGTGCACAGCTGCCTGGTTCCAAAGCGGCCTCGTTTTCTAAGTCACAGAACATGTCAAAGTCACCTGCTTCTGACTCGAGTCGTTCCTGGCACGAGTGACCAAAACCGCTCTCTCCCCAGGGGAACTGGGCACAGGTCCCCAAGGTCCTGGGAAACACAGGTGTTCTCTGGCCCCTGGGAAGGAGAGCGCCTGGACTCCATCCAGGGGCAGCCAAGGTCCCATTTCCATGGATCCTGGATGAATGGAGAGGTCGGCACTTCCAACACCAAGAATGAAGGCATCTCTCCCTCACTCACTTACACAACTTTTCCTGAGCCCAGCCCTGGTTTAGTTTGTTACAAACCACCCACACCATCAACGAGGCAAAATTGATGCATATTTTTAAAGGGCAAATTTTGGGTGCCCACCAATTCTTATCAATAGAAAAATTTCACAGCAGGAGGCCCTAGCGCTATGAACCTGATCCTTGCAGCTTCCTCTTTTTATGGGCATACAGGTACACCAGGAAACACTCGACGGACTGATGCACTACCCTGGTTTCAGCTGGAATTTTGTTAAAGTGAGCACACCATGATTTCAGTCAGGGTGACTGAACTTTATAAAGGGACAGATAGTATTTTTGGCTTTGTGGGACACAGGGGGCCTGAAAGCCACAGACAATGCATATGGGAATGAGTGTGGCTGAGTTCCAACAAAACGCCATTGACAGGAATAGCAGGCCCAGGGGTCAAAGTCTGGCAACTTGCTTCAAGAGATATTCTTGTCCAGCCATGGTGGCTCACCCCTATAATATCAGCATTTTGGGAGGCTGAGGTGGGAGGATCACTTGAGCTCAATGAGTTCCACACCAGTCTGGGCAACACAATCAAACCTTGTCTCTACTACAGACAAAAAAAAAAAAAAAATTAGCTGGGTGTGGTGGCACCTGCCTGTAGTCCCAGCTACTTGGGAGGCTGAGGTGGGAGGACTGCTTGAGCCCAGGAGTTCGAGGCTGCAGTAAGCTGTGATCACACCACTGCACTCCCACCTAGGAGACAGAGCCAGATCTTGTCTCAAAAAAGGGGCGGGGGGGAAATATTCTTATAAAGTACAAAGAAATACAATTTAGGTTTTTTTGCTGCATGTTTATTCCATCCTGCTTCCTTCCCAACATGTCCCAAAACTGGAGGGGAAGCCTTCTGCACACGGCACCTGGACAATGGGCCTGGCCTCCTTCCCTCTCCCACGTTAACAGCCACAGGCTCTGGCTTCGGGGCTGCCTGGGAGGAATCCCTCAGGACCCCATCCAATGCACACTGGCCATCAACTCCTCCTCTTCTGGAGGTTAAAGTGGGTCTTCTCCCAATTCAAAGAGAGTCCCTCCACACCATTCTTTCCCGCCCCAACGCACCCCATGCACTTGCTAGCTTCCTTATTTCTGTTAGTTTTCAAGTCTCTTTGGGTTTATTCCGGCCCCCACTCCACTCCTAAAACGACCACCCTCCCTTGCTTTGCATCCCATAGCAACTCCTTCTCTTTCTTTCTCATAGAAACTTCTCCACAGCGCCCGACACGCCTATTTCCCTACCTCCCGCAACCTGACCAAAACGCCCCCGCTACAGCCATCACCGATGGCTCCAGGTCACCACACCCCACGGCTTCGTTCTTATGGTGGATCCAGGACCAGTTGTGACAGCTCACTCTGGCCCCTTAGGAAGCTCTCCCTGGGCCTGAGGCCACCGTGGGCTGCTTCTGCCCCCATGGCTGATGGCCACTGCTCACGGCCATCTCCAGCCGACTCCCCTTCCTTCCCCACCACGATAACAGAGACCACGTGCCGAGTGCTGACAGTATCCCGAGAATTGGGAATAGCCTCTTGCATCAAAAGGGCGCCGTTGAATGAAAAGATTTCTGATTCTTAAAAAGCTGGGTTCCCTTTCGAAGGCCTCCACCACTGCCAGACGCCGCCCCTCCTCTTTGCCTGACAGGAGCCCACTGACCACACAGTGTTTCTGGCCAGTCTACAGAGGACGCACAGCGAGGGTTTCGTGTCCCCTGCTTCCCGTCTGATGCCTCAGGGGGCTGAAAGAAAACCCTACCCTGGAATCATGCCACCGCCACCATTTTTTGTACATGGGACCCACGAAGGAGCACAAGGCTTAAATGTGAATGTGCACGTTTCTCCTTTCATGAATATTCATGTATCCCCCTACGGCTTATTGAATATGTATATTTGGCCACCAATATCCATAAATTTTTGCTGCCTTTGCCCCTCCCTTGAAGTCTCTGTTTTTGGCTTCTGGCAGGAGGCTCTGCTTCCCAACCTGTCAGAATAGCCACCCGCAGGCTGCAACCCTTTATGAGGAATGAGGCTCTCCTTTCCAAATGCACAAACCTTGTCATTCTTCAGCTGACACCATCATGGACAGAGGCTCTGGTGGGAGAGAGGTGGCCAGGACAGAGGGGTGCTCTGAGTGCAGCCACAGCCATGCTGCTGGGAAGGGGCAGGCAGAGGCACTGGGATGCCTCACGCACGGGCTCTTATCAAAAACAGGCACAAAAGAATGGAAAGAGGAAATGGAACCACAGAACAGAAGCATGGTATGGCCACGTGAGAATGCCTCCAGCTTGGATTCTTAGCCCAGCCCAAGGCCTGCATTCATTCATTCATTCATCACTCATTCATTCATTCATCACTCATTCACTCATCCATCCATTCATCACTTATCCACCTAGCACCTCAGTGTTTCTTATGTGCCAGGGCCCTTCCTCTCATGGGACCTATGTTCAGTTAGAGTAATAATGAGAAACAAGTGCACAAGAACATAAACAAACTTGTTTCTTTTCTTCTCTTCCTTTATCTTCAAGACAGGGTTTCACTCTGTTGTCCAGGCTGGAGTGCAGTGCTGCGATCATAGCTCACTGCAGCCTCGACCTCCTGGGCTCAAGCAATCCTCCCACCTCAGCCTCCCAAGTAGCTGGAACTATAGGTGCGCACCAACACACCTGGCTAATTAAAAAAAAAAAAATTGGAGAGATGAAGCCTCACTATGTTGCTCAGGCTGGTCTTGAATTCCCGGGCTCAAGCGATCCTGTCTCAGCCTCCCAAAGTGCTGGTATTACAGGTGCGAACCTGCCTGGTTCCATGCCTGGCCAAAACAAACTGCTTCTGATTCAAGAAACGCCATGGAGACAGAGGATGATGGAGTGCACGGGGCTGCAGAGAAGGACGTCCTGGAGAGACAGCATTTGAGCCGCCAGCTGAGGGAGATGAGGAGGTCTGGGAAAGGGAGCCCCAGGAAGACGAACAGCATAGCATCTGCAGGGGCTGGAGGCCGGGCGAGCTGGGTGTGTTCAGGGCAGGGGCGCATGGAGCACGGTGACCCTCCGGGGTGGGATGGGTAGGGCCAGATCTTACAGGACTTTGTGGGGCAGGGGCAGGGGCAGGGGCTGACCCCGTTCTAAAGGCAGTGGAGAGAGGAACAACCAGGTCTCATTTGATTCCTTTTTCCTTCCCATCTCCCTGCACACTGACTGTCTCAAACTCTCACACTTTCCACGTCATTTAAACACTGTTTCCAACCCAAGGCATCAGAACAAGGACACCGAAAGCTATGCTAAAAATGAGAGGCAGAGGGTGGCCTGGCTGTGACTCTCTGGGAGGGGCAGGTAAAGTGGTGGCAGAGGCTGCAGAAATCATGGCAGCCCTGTGATGACAAGCAGAATAGAACAGCCAGTTTTCAGGGTCTCCTAATAAACGCCCTGGGAGAAATCCGCCTGCGGTTTCTATAAGTTTGTCCAAGATGATGACTGACACAGGTGTGGGGGGCGGGTGGGGACACTGCAAAACCAGTTTCACTTTATCACCACAAAATCGAACCTTGCCTCAGGGAGCCGACCTGGCCAAGGGCAAGTTTCACTTCCTTCTCTCTGGGTAGAGGAAGGACTCGGGCACAGAGGACACACCCCTCCCTGGAGCGGACAGGGAGGCCCACCAAAAAATCCCCTCCCAGAGATGCTCACCAACTGAATTGAAAGAGTTTGATCATTTACATCTTTTGGAAAAAGATAAAAAAGCAGGAAATGAGTGTAAAAGCCACCTCCTTGATGGTTATTTTCCACAGCTGGTGTGGTACTCCTGGTTGTGTCATTTTTCCACCTCTGGTGCAACGTCCAGGTGAGTGTCCTGGGCTCACCAACGCTGTCAGGTTCCACGACAGCACGTACGGCCATGGCTGTGGTCTCGGGGCTGCCCGCACAAAGGCTCTCACAGGATGGAGGCGCTTTGTCTGCCACTGTGCTGGGTGCACCCGTGAGGAGACCAGGCCACTGCCAGGCACCAGGTTCTGGAAAGTTATTTCACTGGAGAACCGAGAGGTGTGCTCTGAATCACACACGAGTGATGGCTGATGGGAGGGACACAGGCCATCCCCTCCCTGCAGGTGACCCCACATGGGGGCCCGGAGGCTTCCCTGCTGCGTTTGTTCGCTTCCTCCCCACCCAAATGCAGTGACTTCCTGGTTGCCAAGGTGGCCCCCCTGACGGCCGCTTCCAGTTCCATCTCCCTCCCCTGGGCAATCTCGTGGCTCCATGCTTCTGGCACTGCACACAACTGCAGGCCACCCAGAGAGGGTCTCACCTGACTCCTGCCCCACTCCTGCCGGGCTGTGTCCCTTCTGTCTCCTGGCTCAACATGGGCAGCCGAGCCGGGTATGTGCCACGTGTGACGCTTGCCTGCACACCTGTGTCTACAGGACACTCCGGGCTCTCCCAGACAAACAGGGCTCAATCCAGGGGAGCCAGGGAGGTGGCAGAAAGGCAGGGCACCGAGAACTGCACCTCTCAGAAGCTAGGACGCAAGAAAGCCTGCGGGCTCAGAGGAACGAGGAAGAGCGGCACACGCCAAGGTCACAGGGTTTTCCCACAGGAATGAACACCAGCGATGTGCCCCTCTCTGGAGGATGGGGGTGGACTCTGTTCTATCACAGGGAGAAGTCCACAGGGACTCTCCACCACAAACACCCCTGGAGATGCCAGGACATGGGTATGGCTAAGCCTAGCCAAGGTAACCGCCAGGACCCAGCTCTGCTGACAGTGGGGCTGCCTGCGGGGAGCGGTGCTAAGAAAGCGTTGAGCAAATGCTCCCCAGTTGGCTCGTGGGCCAGGGCGTAACCCACAGTCTGATGCTTACTTCCCCCTTTTATTTCTTTGGATTCCAGTTCACGGCTGTGCTGGCAAAACAAATGCTGTCCTCACCCCAACTCAAACCAACACAGAGGGGGAAGTGGAAACAATACAGAGATCTTGGAAGCTTCAAGGAAGCAAAGGCGAGAAAAACTCACATTACAATGAACACAGGCTTCGGGGCAGCGGTTCTTGAGACTCTGGAGTCAGAGACCCTGTTGGGAATCTAACGAACCACAGATCTGCCACCAAGAGATCTAAACTGAAGTGGCGAGAGCACAGGCCTCCTTCTGCCCCCACCCCCACCGGGTCCATTCTGGGACGCTCTTGGAGCTCACAGATTCGGTGAGAAAAGTGACTGGAATGCTCTTCTTTGCAGGGTCCTTGCGTTGTCTGGGGCCCCCCAGGATCCCCCGTAAACCCCTATCCTCAGATGCACAGTTCACGCCCCTCACGTGTATCTCAGGCAGCGGGACATCAGCCACAGACACTGTCCTGGTGACTTACGACACCACGGCCCACGCCCACGTGCACTGGGAAGGCGGAAAGGCTTTGCTGAGCCGCAGCCCTGAACGCCCAGGCACCTGCTGAGCACTCACCATCACAAGCTCCTTCTGGAAGGACTTCCGTTCTTTGTTCTCAGTGTTGTTACAGTCCTCCTTCAGCTTTTCCAGGACGGACGCCACCCGCTCAGGCTCACTATCCAGCTCCGCCCGGCAGAAAAAGGTGAGCGGCAGGTTCACGTAGCCCAGGGCATCGGCGAAGGAGCGCCAGCTGCTGATGTTCTCCATGAGCAGGGTCCTCACGGAGGCATAGATGTAGGTGAGGAACTTGCAGGGCCGCAGGATCTGCTCCAGCAGCACCGAGGTGCTCAGCTCGGGGCCAGAGCACAGGCTGGGCCGGGCCCTGCCGACCACCAGCACGTTCTTGGCGTGCACGAGGCCCACCCTGCCCTGGTAGTAGCCGATGTACCACTCCTTGGTCCACAGCTGGCCCCGGAGCCTGACCCGCTCCTCGCTGAGCAGGGCGATCCCGTCGCCCTTCTTGTACTCTAGCAGGTAGTGGTTCTTGTTCTGCCGCACCACGGTCTTCAGCAACTTACCAAACTTGAGGCTGGACACCGGGCGGTCCTGGAAAGTCGGGTACTTTGTAGTGGTGGCAAACGGGGACAGGATGATCTTCCCAACTTCGTTCTTCTTGAGAAACCTCCTTTGCCCGGAAGGCTTGATGGCACTTTTAGGGGGTGGCTGAGGAGTCTGGACACAAAACTGGGTGAGGATGGCCTCCTGGTCGTCCTTCACCTGAACCCGCAGCGTGAAGTCAGAGAGCTCGTTGGGGTTCTGGGAGGTGATGGGGAAGATCAGGCGGCTCACCTTGCCCAGCTTCAGCTGGAATCCTCGCACCACCTTGGCCTGCTCGCTGGCTTTGACCTCGTAATTCGTCATATTGGAAAACATACAGACCTTGAGATCCTGGGGCCTGGACAAAACGAATTGGTGCTTCCCCCACAGCTGCAGGGCCACCGGGGCAGGGTTGGGTGCCTGGCGTGTGACCTCGCTGACCAGGAGCGTCTTTGGGGCACAGTCATGCCCAAAAATGGTCACTACCGTCTTGAAGGATGGGTGGATGTGTTTAGGGCCGTAGAGACCCACTGTGACTTTTTTATGGATGAAGTCCCACACGGTGGAAGGGTAGAGGATGCTTGGGCCGTGGGCAACGACAGCCACGTACATACAGGGCTCCAGGTTGTGCAGCTGTGCCTGGACCGTGTCCCCACAGCTGCAGTTGAGCGGGACGGAGACATATGGCCCTTCCTTTGAGTCGCTCCTCAGGCACTGGAGGCCCACTGTGCTTTTGCTAAAAAGGTCATTTTTTATCTCGGCTGACACTTTCATCTCCAAGATGATAGAGGTTTTCACTTCCAGGTTGCTCAGCTTGACCTCCAGCACAGGGCTGATGCTGCAGCACCTGTCACTGTTGAGCTCCAGCGGGGGGTCCAACAGGGCTTTCATGGAGATCTGCTGGGTCTCCCCAGGGGCGACGTGGCCCTCGGGCACGTGGATGCTGATGCTGGTGTCAGGAAGCTGGACAGCACCCCCGGAGCTATCCAGCTTGCACACGATGTTTGTCTCCACGGCTTGGGTCTGGCCCCAACCAGGGCTTTGGCCAAGCAAGTCCAGGTCATGGCAAGATCGGGCCAGCTTCCGGTGGTTTAGCCAGGCAGTTCGAAAATCCTCCCGGCTCTGAAATTGCTCGGGGGCAGGTGATTTCAAGCCGGTGAAGAAACTCGACGACGTGGGAGCGTCGGAATTGGCTTGGAGAACGGAGAGTTCCGAGAGACTGTAGGAGCGCTTGCTTCTGAAGAAGGGGTTGTCCCGCCTGACCGGCGGTTCTGCGTGGAGTCCGTTTGTGACTGGAAGCTCATCGAAGATGTTGCCAGTGCTATTCGTGGTGGCTGAGCTGGATTCAGTGAAGGAGGATGTGCCCGTGTCAAAAAGGAGCAAATCCACAGTACTTTTGGGATTCAGCTCATCCAGGCTGGGCACGACGGGCACGTTCCCATTCAGAAACGGGTTGGTCTGGACCCCATTCCAGAAAGGGTTATTACTGTACGTTCTGCCTGGTACTTTTCTGTCATCTGTCCACCCCCCGAGCAGCTCCAGCTCCTTGGCTACCTCGTCTGGGCTGTCTGGAAGATTGTCAATCATACCGCTGTCACTCAGCGTTGAGTTCCGGTAGTTCAAGGGCTGCACGTAGGAGGAGGGGATGTAGCCCATTTCGGTGGTGTTGTGTGCGTACCACCACTCACCGCCAGATGTGTCCAAGACGTAGAGATGGTCGCCCTTGGAGAACTTCAATGTGGTGAAGTTGGTGGGGCAATAGTCCTTGATCGCAATCACTTCCTTAGCATTTCCGAAAGGTGTGGGGTTGTCTACTAGCAAGGCACTGGGAGAAGGCACTGTGCAAAACACAAAGAAAACAGATGGTGAGGGCAAGGCCGGAGGGGCGTCCAGAGAGCTTCCCAAAGGAGAGAGGAAGCTGGTAAAACAGACAGGTGGACAATAACCCAGGCAAGTCACCAACAGAAACAAACCAAAGTGAAATTTGGTAAGTAATTTACCTGGCCAACGAACTGGTTCCTGAGAGTACCACTGCTACTTGGTCACTTTCGAAATCGACAGCCTATGCCCGGCAGAAAGACCACAGAGGAGCCCCTCCATCACTCACAGAAAGGCAAATCAGTGCAATGGAATATTTAACATGCCCTACGCCCTAAACATCTCATTTTGGGCAATGTTAAAGTTCTTCTTAAAAGAACTGCTACTAGATACAAAGAGAAACTGAGTGTGATTAACTTAGAAAACACGGTGACATGATGAGTTAGGTGACCACTGCATGCGACCAGGGACTGGAAATGAACAGCTTCCCAAAACTCCCACAATGACATGTATGAGCTGATTCCCAGCTCTGCCTCTGGATGGAAAGGTTCCCTCAACCTGCTTCTTCAATTTCCAAGCTCAACCTGTTCCTCATCAAACTGTTTCCTCAGATAAAGTAAGAATTCTGAAGTCAGTTCCTTCCAACCTCTTTTATTCTTATTTTATTTATTTATTTATTTATGAGACAGTGTCTCGCTCTGCCACCCAGGCTGGCGTGTATTGACATGATCTCAGCTCACTGCAACCTCGACTGCTCAGATTCAAGCAATTCTCCTGCCTCAGCCACCAAAGTAGCTGAGACTACAGGTGTGTGCCACCACGCCTGGCTAATTTTTGTATCTTTAGTAGAAATGGGGTTTCACCATGTTGACCAGGCTGGTCTCAAACTCCTGACCTCAAGTGATCCTCCTGCCTCAGCCTCCCAAAATGCTGGGATTACAGGTGTGAGCCACTGCGCCCGGCCCAACCTCTTTTAAATTATCACTGAAAATCACAACATGAAAACAGACTGTCTACATACCCTGAAAATGAGAGATTATGCCTAGTCATAGCTCATACTATCATTGAACAAGTGTTGAAGCAGTCTGAAAAATTCCAACCCTTTAAAAAGTGAATCAAGTTAATTTATGGCTCCTGCCATTAAACTCTGTATGTTACCAAATGTAGACGGCAATTGAAACAGCAAAAATAAGTCAGCTAAACAAGTGGTGTGCTTTGAAAAATAATGGATATGATTAAATATCCAAGAGTTTTCTCTCCCTGTCATACATGAGAAGGTATATTTAGAAGATGGAGAACATTCTTTCTGAAGAAAATTAAGCATATATACTTCTCCCCAGGACTCCCCTCCCCCACCTCCCAAACTGCCTCACTTAACGGAGTCTGCTCACATTCTGGCTTTCTGTAATAAACAGTTGAAAGAAAGAAAGGAAACTTTTCTTTTCTTTTTTTTTTTTTAAGTTGCCAAAGCAAATGACCAAAGAGAGGAATCCATTTTTAGTTGAACTAAACCTACATCTTTCTAATGTGATGAAGTCCACAGTCGTCGTATTCTATCAAATTGCCCACCCCAGAAAATCACCTGCCAGTTTCCTTTTCCTTTGAAAGAAAATAATCACACTTCCTTGGGAAAGTGTCAGGAAATCAGGTAGACAGTTTCTATTCATTTACATTAACTGGGTTACAGAGATGTGCTTAGCTGGGAGCATCCCTGGGCCTTGAAGCCCCACCTACCTCCTCCTGTGAAATTACAGCAGGCCGTCTATCTGGGTGTCTCAGAGAACCCTGCTCTGGGATCACTAAACCCAGACTTGAATGGAGCCCTTAGAAACTGTGTGATCTCCAGAGCCTAAGACTCCACTCATGGTGTACAAAAACTGTATTTCCTCAATGAGCTTTGGAGAGGACAAAATGCAAAGACGTAGATAAGGCACTTATCATAATATTGCTTGACCCAACTTGAGGACGCAGAGGATGTTATGTGAAATAGACATCTCCTGGCCCCAATGTTATCTTCTTCCATAGCTCTTACCACCAACCACTACATCATGTACCTGATGGGGTTCAGAACATGCTACCCCAAAATATAGCACCATGCATATTTTAAGCTGGAAGAATTTGAGAAACTGCAGGTGCAGGAAGGACTCCCTGCCCGCCCCCTGAAGCAGGTCATAGACCCTCAAGAGGGAGGGGCCCTCCCTATATGTGGGGGACAGAGCATCCTATCTCCAAGGACACAGGGAATCTGCAATGCCCAGACCTTGCTGTCCTCCTGCTCATGACACTTGCTCATGCTTTTTCTTGTCCCATCACATTTTTCCAGGACTCTCCACACCTCATCAAACCCCTCAGATTTAATTACTTCTTTAAGTCTTCATTTCCTTATGAAGAAATAATATATCTGTAATATACATAGAACATATATTAGGTAAGTTTGCATGCTTTTCTCTTATTAATGTCTTTTGTTATAGGGGCCCAGGCAAAGAACTAAGAATTCTTCCTTCTCTACATACCTCATATATATATATGAATGAAATATATGTGTGTGTGTGTGCATGTGTGTGTGTGTGTGCGTGTGTGTGTTTCTTTTGCAGGGGGAGCCTCCATCTCCCCATTAGGGTATCAGCACCATTAGAGCCTGTTTTGTTTGCTGTTGTATCCCTGGGCCTCGTACAAGGCCTGGCACGTAGCAGGGACTCAATGAGTATTTGTGGAGTGAATGATCACCGTGCGTGCGTAAACGACACAGAGAAGCCATAATCTATGCTACCGGATCCTGGTGTTGGTGAAAGCAATGTCTGAATTCCCCCTGGCTGTGCCCTTGTGCTCTAAAAAAATCATAAAACCGACAAATTATTTAATATGAGATGGGAGTGAACCAAAACCTGTGAAAGAAAATGGCTTTGATGGAGAGGTGGGAAGAAGTGATGTGGGTCAGGCTGAGGCCAGAGGATACAGAAGCTCTTCTCCCTCATTTCTGTTTTGCTAGTCATGATCTCCAGGAATATAAACCATTTTATCTCCTTGATACAATCTACTGGAAATGTCACATAAAGATGAAAACTAAATGAAAATTAAATAGAGCTTGCCGGCCATCAAAATCTTGCTAGAATCCCTCAAAGGTTATGTCCTTATTATGTTCCCTCAGAATAATTCCCTTATAGTAGTTTCAAAATTAAGAAACCAAAGCAATCAAGAATGCTTTGTGCATAGCCTAGAATGTATCAATGAGAATTATCACTCAGTTTTATCCAACTGAAGAATAAGAATGGTTTCACTTAAAATTCCCAGCACTCTCCTTGGAAGAGAAGTGGTCACAGATTTTATCAAGGGATCAGGCTTCACCAAGGGCAATCACCCCACTCTTCCTTTCCAGAACCCTAGGGAGGTGGACTGTTGTGTGACTCCCCCTTCTAGATGAGGCCCTCCATCAGTCAACTGCCACCAAGCAGCTGGGGACACTGGGGAAGGGCTTCCATCCCGTCAAATGCCAGAGAATCCCTATCGAATTCTATCTTAATGAATTCTGAGGTGTGTTACCCAGATTCACAACCGCCTTGATTTTAATACAAAAAATCTCCCTGGGTGTTAGGAAGTTCAATGTACTCAATAATACATTTCCCATCCCTCTGCCTACGTTCTTCTGCAGGCAAAACACTCATCAGAGCAGAAGGTTTCATGGCAGATATTTTGGCTGAAATAAATTCCCAACTTGAAGTCTGTCTATCACTAGGATGTGCATGAAGCTTCTGGCTAGCACGCTGCCTGGGTCACATGTGGCGCCTCAGAGGTAGATTCCCCAGGATCTCCGGGCAAGGCCAGAGATCTCATGGTTCTGTCCACCTCAGATTCTCAAGACACCCTCCCCTTCATGTTCGAGGCTGTGCTCCTCCTCACATTCGAGGCTGTCTTGTTTGTCTTCCTCCTCTAAATTTGGGATTCTTTCAGGGATAACAGAGCACTGTCATTATTATTATTATTATTATTTAGACAGAGTCTCAGAGTGCAGTGGCGTGATCTCGGCTCACTGCAACCTCTGCCTCCTGATTTCAAGTGATTCTCCTGCCTTAGCCTCCTGAGTAGCTGGGATTACAGGCATGCTCCACCATGCCTGGCTAATTTTTTGTATTTTTAGTAGAGACGGGGTTTCGCCATGTTGGCCAGGCTGGTCTCGAACTCCTGACCTCGTGATCCGCCTGCCTCAGCCTCCTAAAGTGCTGGGATTACAGGCATGAGCCACCACACCCGGCCCAGTGACATTTTTAAAAATTCACCTCACTTTAAGACTCTGCCCTCCTTACTTTAACACTCTGCCCAAATCACACAATTTATGCTCCCAAGTTCTAGCTTTGACTCTGATGAGTTGGGCTATAAAGAAAAAAAAAAAAGTGTCCATTAACAGAATCTGAAAAATAAATGCTTCAGTTATTTATGGCAACATCCAATCGCTGTTGCTCTCTTACTAATAAAATCTCACACTGGCTAGACGTTTCTTTTAAAGAACATTTACAGCAATGCTCAGGGATGCCAGCATCAATCAGAGGCAGGGAGAAGATGTTTGGGATAAAGGGGAAGGAGAAGCTACTCAATTAGACAGACATAAATACAGTGCATATAATTTTTGTACATCAGGGTAGAGGATTACAACTTTATCTGGAGGATAGAGGTTTAGTTCAAGAAACATTTACTTAGCACTGACTTTAGGCTGGGGCTGAGGATACAATGGTCAAAGTCAAGTTACTACTTTTCAGCCGTGCTCTAGGCAAGACAATTTCAACAGCTAAGAGAAAGCCAAGGGATGAAGATATTGATGATGATGGTGCTGTCACTGCAGCTGCCAAGCCCCAACGGAGCATGTGAGAGAGACTGAACATGGCCTAGGTTAGGGCAGATGTCCAGGAAGAAAATGACCTGCTGGTATTCACCTTGGTGTCCAAAAGATAGGTTTTCTCATGAACTCAATTTTATGAGGCCACTGGAGAAACCTGGAGACCCAGGGTTATTAAACTTTAGAACCACCTTCTAGATCAGGGGTTGGTAAAGCACGGCCCTGGGTCCAAATGGGGCTGTCTGCAAAAAAAACTTGTCTTGGAACATGACTATGGCTATTTAATGACTTACTTCTGTGGCTGTTTTCATGCAACGAGGCAGCAAATGAATAGCTGTGACAGAGATGGTATACGGCTTGCAAAGCTTCGAATATTTCCTATCAGACCGTTTGGAGAAAAGGTTTGCTGACCCCTCCCCTAAGCCACCTTTTTTCTTCTCTAGTGGTTCTCAATATTTCATCTGTTTGCCACACTCTCTGCTCCCCTGGGTTTCTGTACCACGAAGCTCCCTACCACACTGTCACCGAATTTTATCAAATAAAGAGGAACATACCCTGTATTAAGAAGGGGTTTCACTAATAAGGGGAAACCAAAAAATAAGACAAGTGACTATGATTCCAGGGCTAAATCTATTACCATGATGAAGTTTAAAGAACTAATCTCTAATTATCTGAATGCTAAACTGGCAATCTTTGAAGCAGCAAAGTTCTTGGGTCCCAACTTGCAAACCCCAACGTTCTCCCTTAGCCACAGTCCTGTCCCCTAGAAGTTCACCTTTGACATCGTTAAAGCTCGTCTCTGAAAACCCTTCGCTCAGGTCAATCAGGGTCCCCTCTGACTTGCAGCGAGGGAGGCCGTTGGAGTTGGCCGCTCGGATCCGCTGAGCCGCCATCTCAAAACTCGCTTCCCGGATAAAGCTGCTAAGGCTTCATATTTCTTCCTCCAGTTATCCCAGCAGACGCTGAAGCTTCTGCCTCAAGCAAACACGCTGCGCGGCGGCATCCACTTGGCAATATGCTTCTTCCTGAAAGTAGAGAAGGAAAAAAAGTCCCTTGAGCAAGCGAAACATGGGTTCAATGGTAATTTTATGGGAAGTGGGAATCCTCTTTCTTCCAGGCTGTTCCAATGAGGATAGACCCATTTCATCTTTCCTGGCCCAACAGAGCAGAGCAGCGCTTGCTCCTTGGCCTCTGTGCCCACTTTGTGCCTGTCTCATGGGCACCCTGGGCACACACAGCCCAAGCAGTGTTTTCTGGCCGGCTGTTTGCACCCGCTCTTCTTAGGGGCACAAGGGGGTTTGTGAGATGTGCTCCAGCACCTGGCCAGTCCATTCATTACAGTCAAAGAGGAGGACAGAGCAGGACTGTACGGTCCACGCTCCTAGCTGCAGGGCTGGGAAAAGGAAAAATCGGCCTCTGCTTGTTCAGAGTGGCTGATCCCAGCGCAGGAGCAGTCATCATGGTGACTCGGCCCCAGGGAAGCAGCCATCAATGAGCACAGCTCAGCAGAGGCCCCAAGGGTGATGCTCCCTACCCATCTGCTCCTGAAATCCCCCTGCACCCCAAATAGACAATTCTAAACACAACACAGAGCGGCCATAAGGTATTCTCAATGCAACGTATGCAGATGAAACCAGGGCATATTTACTGAACCAGTTACTAAGCAGGAAAGATCTTTCCATGGAAGAGACCACAAGAATCACCCCTAAGGCCTCTGCTTTTTTTTCTGGAAGGGCACACAGACAGGACTGAAGCATGTGGGGGGTTCTGGATATGAATGAGGTGACTGGCTCTGAGGCCCTTTACCAGGGCCCAGGGAGAAGGGACAGGAACAGCAGTGAGCCGACTTCAAAGCAGTGAATTTCATGTGCTCTCCAAGAGAAACTGGCAGACACTGTCATAGCTGGCCACAGTACCTAGAGCTCTGAGCAGGCAAACCTCACCCCTACATAACCGGGCACATATACAATGGTCTGAGGTCCCTTGTTCCTCAATTCCTCTATCCAGAGACAGCTGAGAATGTAGCTTCTGACCCAGTGGGCTGCCTTTACCATGCAGAGACCCGGAGGCCCTGACACCACCCTTTGCAACGTTTCTGCAGCAGCCGGGTCCATCCCCACTCTTCCCCCAGGCTCCACGTGCAGTGAGCACAGCTTAGAGAGCCCCTGTGCAGTGAGCAGAGCCAGGCATGTGCCCACATGCTGCTATAGGGACAATCTTGTGTTCAATATTTAACCCTGCCGAGTCTCAGCCACTGTCACCACTGCATCAGAAGCTGCGATCCCAGCTCCGAGTGACCGGCGGACAGTGGCTCAAGGGAGGCGTCCTTTCCATCTCAAGGCCTCGGAAGGCTGCATTCTGCACCTGAGCGGGTCTGGAGAGAAGGCATGTGTTACGGACTGAACTATGTTCCCCTGAACTCCTATGTTGAAGCTCTGCCCTCTACTGTGATGGCACTGGGAGGTGGGGCAGTGGGGAGTAGTTAAGAGTTAGAAGAGGTCATGAAGGTGGGGTCCCCGTGATCAGATCAGCGCCTTTATTTGAGACACCAGAGAGCTTCCGTTCTCTCTCCCTCTACCACATGAGGACACATGAAGCCAGGAAGAGGGCCCTCCCTGGGAACAGAGTTGGCCGGAGCCTTGACTTTGGACTTCCGACCCCTGGAACTGTGAGAGATGAGCCTCCCTTGCTGGGCCACCGGGGCTGTGGTGCTTGAATGCAGCAGGCGGCAGGAGAGGAGGGCACGGCGGCCACCTCTCTGGGGAGGAGCAGAGCTGCCCTGCTAGGGGCCCTTCCTTTCAAAAACACCCACCTGAGCCCAGCCCCACCATCTCTCCTGCCCAGCACAGTAAGGAGGGGCGGAGTGGAGGCCAGCACTCAGACATGCCAGTTATTCACAGGAAGGAATGAAGCTGTTCTCCCCAAACTGGGTGGTCACAGATGTTTCCATCTTTCCCTATGAAGTTACGACGGTCAGGTCTGCGCGCTCATTCCCTGTTCCAGGCCCCTGAGAACTGTGCGTCGGGGAGAACCCCGGACGCCCTGGACCCAGACTCCCTGGCTGGAAGTGACGGTGCTCAGGCCAGGAGGAGGTCTCCTTCCACCCCACACTCCACCCCTCTGCTGGGGTCTGGGACGCTGAGGCTCAGCACTGATGGCACAGCACCCTCGCCCCCTACCAGAAGCAGTGACCAAGTGGCTCTGTCTGCACATCCTACGTGCAGAGCTGGATGAAGGGGTCTTGCCGCCACGTGAGAGACCACCCTACCACAGCAAGGCAGCCGGGCAGCCCCCAAATGCAAGTGCCACGTGTGCCAGCCCCCGGGCTTCTTGGAGGCCACTGCGGAGACCCCAGTGACGGCCACCTCCAGAGCAGCCTGACTTCAACAGGCTGAGTGAGGAGTAAAAATCCTTCCCATACAAAAATGCGGGATCATTTACTGAAGAGAATCGATGCAGAGAGAAAAGGAAGAGACCAATGAGTGGGTGAGGGGAGGAGCTTCAAGACAATCTCCAGCCCACAACCGGTACTTGCCATGTGGCCTTTCATGTGTGACGGTGACGGTTCCTGCCTCAGAGTCTCCATCTGACTGCACCCGAGGAGGAGGAAAAATCAGGGGGTGTCAGCTGTGAGGGCAACTGGAGCCCACCTGCCCATCCTGTCAGGGACTGGGGTGCCCCCACCCCCACCAGTCCAGAGCTACTCCGAGGACTGCGCCGGGTGAGACTCTGGGTCACAGTGGCCGAACAAAGACTCCTGTTAATCACCAATGTGTGCTCTTCCTGCTGGGCCCACAACTCTCCTGCAGAAGGGAAAGGGCCACCTCAGCCATCCCGCCCCCTCATGACTATAGCATTGCCTGGTTTCCCATTCACGCCAGGAGGAATTATTTCACGGAGGGTTAACAAAAAGTCCATGTGGGCACAAGAGGGAGGCATTCCCAAAAGCCTCCCGGCATGTCCTGGCTCTGCAAAGCTATCAGCAGAGACGGGCATCAGGCACCTGGGGCTCCACGCAGGCTGCTCAGGGCATCACCAGGCCTGGTGGGGCCTAGGGTGGTAACAGGAACTGTTACCCGGAGAGCATGACTGGCCACCTAGTGGGGCCCAGAGAGCTGCCCACAGAATGTGAGATGCCAGTGAGTGTTCAGTGAGGAGGAGGAGGCCCAGAGGCCTGTGGAAGGCCTAAGAACAGGTGGGCACAGTGAAGACCTGGCTCCACGAGTGTGGAGGGGCTAGAGGGATGGAGGGGCTGTGGTGGAGCCTGCAGCGAAGGCGGGAAGCCAGGTAAGCGGGCGGAACATGGTGGTGAAGGGTCAGTCTCACCCAGGAGACCCTGGGAAGCCACTGCAGCTTTCCGATTGAGGAAGAGAACTCTGGCTGTAGAAAAGGGAACAACGGAAGCAGCAATGTCGTTTTCTTTGAAAACTACTGACATATGGCCTCCAGCGCCCTGGGAGCAGAAGAAAGAAGTCACAGCACTGCACACATGCTTTCTGGAGATGCACCAGTGTTTGTGTTTATTATTGATGGCAGGGTATGGCCACTCCCCGGAACCAGCGATGAGACAAAAAGCTAAAGTGTTTGCAGTTCTAGAAAGAGATCTGCAGTCCTCTCCCCAGAGAGGAAGCCATTCAAGGAAGATGAGCCAACAACTGTGGACTCTGCCACCCTCGCCCCTTTTCAGGCCGAGAGAAGCCAAGCAGGGAAGTCCTGCTCCCAGGGCCCAGAGGCCATCATGCTCCCACGGGCACCACTGAGCTCACTCACAGGCAGCCCTCCCCTCCATGCAGCAGGTGGGAGACGTGTGTCCTGTGGCCCTCAATGCTCTGTAAATCCCCAGATTGACAGCTTCTTCCCCAGGGCCAGAGGGGAGGCCATCCTTGAGTGTAGCTGTAACACCCATCCAGACATTCAGGGGTGAGTGACAGAGGTGCCCACTGTCCGAACCCTCGGGGCCGTTTTTACGGTACAGAAAGAGGGCAGCCAGCCCTGGTGTGGACTGAGTGCAGGGGGCTCCCCACTCCCAAAACCTTCCCGAGCAGGTGGAGTCAGACCGAGGGCTGCAAGGGAAGCTCTGCTCCTCCAGACACCACCGCATCTACAGGGGGCTGGCACGGGATGGAGAATGCAGCTAGCATCCCAGGGCTGCCCTGTGTGCTCCTCACTGGGATGCCAGCTCTGTCCTCTTTCCTACAGCAGAATCCTCTCCCCTCCCACCCCTCCTCCTCCTCCCAGCTCAGCCTGGTGTGGCTGCCCTCACTGGCCACCTCTGGGTGATAACCTCTCAATCTCCCCTGGATTACCCACTTCCCCTGATGGATTCTAACAGCATCTAACGAACAGACGTGGATGCTGATGGTTATGTGTCCTCCCCTTACAGCACAGGCTGCGCTCCAAGCTCCACCAGGCACCATCCCACTGCGTCCTCAAGGGCCCTAGGCAGCAGGTACCAGACCTGGCTGCACTTTGCAGATTCCATGAAAACGGGCTTGGAGAGATCACTAAAGCAACTTGCCCAGGGTAATGCAGCCAAGACATGAGCCTGACAAGACACTCTCTGCTCCCAGTCTCGCTAACTATTTCTTCCCATGCCCAGAGTTGCCCAGGCCTTTGCTGCCAGTGGCTGCTGGGCCCCTGGAGCTCCTCAGGCTCCTCACCATCCACCTCTGGTGAGCCCTTGATTTTCTCAAAGCCATGCTGCCGCCCTGCTCGAACACCTCTGGACAGTGCTCACTGCTTTTAAAAAACATCAGTCTGCTCTCCCCTGGCCTGGGATGCAAAGCCCCCCACTACTCAGGCTCCGCCTGTACCTCCAGGGTTATGTATTGCCGATCTCAACCCTTCAATCAATCACCAGCCACATTCGCTGGAGATTGCTGCGTCTCCAGCCGGCCCAACACCGTCCACCTCTGCATTGTTCCTTCAACTGCTGCTTGGAGCAGCCAGGCCTCACCTAAGCTTCCAGGAAACCCATCTTCTCTCTCCTCATCTCTTAGCTCTACTGTTCCCCAGCCCTGCGATGTCCTAGAGTGACTCACCAGTGCGTGGCCTGCGGAGCGCAGGTAGCCCAGAGCCCACGGCCCAGAGCCTCAGATCCGACTAGCCCATCCCAAGTGCCACACCCGTGAACTGGTCCTTGCTTTATTTGAAAAGGAGTATTGTAAAAGGCGCAATGCTGTGATTGACTTTATAATGAGCTCCCAAAGGTTCATTATGCTATCTTTCCTAAAATTATGTACTTGCATGAAAACGTGCACAATAAAACATTTTAAAATTAGAAAATATTAGGAAACAAACATTACCTACCTTTCCAGGCACATGCCATGAGAGAGAATGGTGTGTTCGTGGGTGTGGCTATCTCCCCTTGGCTAGGAAAACTGCTAAGGAGCCACCAACTCAAATGCCCAGGCAGCCTGAGCCCCCTCAAAGCACAGGTGGACATGGCTGCGTTCCTATTCTTTTGACAAGTGGCTCCTGAACCTCAGACTCAGACACCCCCGTGCCCACCAAATGCTCCCTTCAGTACCTAAGGTGCATCTTGAATTTCCTGGATCCACAGGCAACTCTGGAGCTTGCCCCAAACCCCTGCCCCAGCCTCACCCATCTCAGCCATGCACGGCAGCTCCATCCAACCATCCAAGAAGCCCAGCATCCCTCCCCGTCCTCCCTGCCCCGTCCCTCTCTCATGCACTCCTGGTGGCTCCACCTGCAGAACACAACCTCTGGCTGACCTCTCCCCAGCACCTCCACACCACCGTCATCTCTCGACGCAATTACAGTCATCAGCTCCTCTCCAGCAGGCCTGCCTGTGGCCTGGAGTCCACCCCTCAATTAGCAGCCGGAACATTTTGAAAAGTCAGTCAGACACCCTCCGGACTCTGTTTGAAACCCTCCAAAGGCTCCTGGGCTCTCATCAGCAGCTTCTAGTGCCCTAGAAGCCCAATATCATCAGCCCCTGTCCCATTTCCTGCTGTTCTCTGCCTCCCTCCACTCAACTCTTCTGGTCTCCATGAAGTTCCCCAGGTACCAAGCCCCTCCCACCATGGGGCCTTTGCACATGCAGAGCCCTCAGCCCAGAAGGCCCCGGCCTAGACACGAGATGCTCTGGTCCCCTCACTTCATTCAGGTCTTTGCCCAAATGTCAGTGCAATGGGCCTTCACCCCATCCTCTTTCTCTGCTCTTCTTTATCACCACTAGACACAACATGCACAGACTTGTCCCTAGCCCAATTTCTCCATGAGAATCTGAGCATTCCCAGGACATAGGACCATCTGTTTGTCTTTTTCTGTTCCTGTCATGTGCATGGTCGGCTCTCAAACCCGAATGAATGAACGAATTCGGTTTCAACAAAGATGTTTCAGAGGTACCTTGGTAGGTATCTCTGGGGTAATCTTCAAAGGAGCCAAATGGCTGATGTGATAGGATTATACTCAGGAGGCTGAATTTAGGAATTCTACTCTATTCCTGAAACCCAAGCCACACATTCTCAAAACACCAACAGGTTCCCTCGGTGGGCACCTCAGGTCTACCTGGACAGCCCAACAAGCTTGACCACCGTCTACTCAGCAGGTCCCAGTGGTCACTTCTCCAGGACAGCCTGCAGTTGCAGGGCCCACCCTTGGCAGGGCAGCCACCACTGGACTCAAGAACCCCTAGAAGAGCAGGCTCCATCTCACCTCTTCACCTCCCAGCCGGGGTCAGGTCTAGGAAGACAGGAAGGTGCATTTGAGCTCATAACTGATACGTTTTTCCTTTTTCTGTGCAAAGGCTGATTCATCTAGAGACAAAAGAGGCTGCTCTTGGCTCCTCCCCAGGAACCAAGAGGGCAGCCTCTGAACAGACGACATCACTGCATACAGAAGGAATCACTGACAGATTCCAGCGGCAAACTCAAGAACCCGCACACACCCCCTCCGCTACGGCTGCCGTCACGCCACACGCAGACTCCAGATCACAGAATATTCTCCCTGTGGCCTCTGCCAATGATCTGCCCCAAGGAAAAATTAGAGAACAAACCAATCCAGAAAAACCAACCTAACGAGAGCGTGTCTGGGGCGGAGAAGGTCTTACGGGAACCTCAGGCCGAGCGCACAGACTGTTCATGTTCTCCTCCGTTCTCCTGCGGCCACGAACCTGAATGCTGCAGAAGGAAAGCAGCCGGCCTGGAGGGGATCGAGGCATAAATACTGCCCTTGCTCCTCCCCTGCCAATTCCCTGTGTGCCTTGTTTAGGATGACTCATTCTCCATGTTTGATGGTAATTTCTGGAGTATCATGTTGATTTCATCAGATTTCCTCCGGGTTAGAAAACAAAAAGCGTGAGATTCCACCTGCTCTCTGTAATTTCTGCCACCAGCTCTGTCGATGGAAACTCATCACATCTGTTCACCTCCCTCCCCGAACAAGAGTGCATTCCAGAGGACCCTAAAACCCACAGACATTCCACCCCAGCAGGTCGGTCCTCCTGTTACTGACGGCCTGACACCCAGCATCCCGCGCTTTGGACCCCATCGCTATAGTGGAGAAGCCTTCGGGGCCTGGGGTGGGTGGGAGGGACAGATGGCTTTCACAGAGTCACTTGATGGGACCACAAGGAGACCACGGGGTTAACACCCCAGCTCCCTCTCTCACTCCAAAGGCAAAATCGCGGAAATCTGCCTCCTAGTCCTGACCCGACTGGTCTGGGCAACAGCCCAAGTGGAGTCAACACGTGACAGGCATCCCTGCCAGGATGCTTCTGGGCGTGGCTTGGCAGGGAATGCAAGGCTCCGACTCAGGGCGAGGACCAGCCCAGGTGCAGTGAAATCCAAACCTTTCCCGCCACCTGAGCAGATGCCCCGCCTTGTTACAGAAGCCCGATCAGCAGAACCTTTCCTAATGCGCCCGGAGCACTGTCTATCGTCATACCACCCTGAACGCGCCTGATCTCGCCTAATGCACCCAGGGCACAGGAGGAACACACCGCCCAGGGCTCGGGCGGGCTGCCTCTTCCTGGGGGAGAAAACAGCACGGCCCATCGGAAGGCATGGGCAGCCACCGACAAGACACGCCAGCTGATCAGACTCACTCACAGTGCCCCTCTGGGTGCATTTCCCTAAACAACTGAGTTCAGTTTAGGAGGTGGCAGCAGTTATTCAGAGCCAAGGCCACGCCACAGGGTGAAAGAATGAGGAACGAGGGCAGGACCACCCGTTCCAGTCTGAGTTTGAGAAAGGTGGGCATATCCCGGGTGCCACAGCTACCTGGGACTACGCACAGAGGTCACCTTAGTGAACATCTACTGAGTGCCAGGCTCTAGCAACGAGGCTCTGTGCTCAAAACTAGGGAGAGAAATAAACGGAAGAGAGTTGGTTTTGAAGGAACGCGTATTGGAGACAAACCAACAAAAGAATGGAAGACCTGGAGGGGAAACAGCGCTAAGGTTCCCTGTGCCAGACACCGGGTTATAACTTGCACACATTCAAGGCTTAACTGTGGGTGCAAAGCTGATGACTCAGACTCTGGAGATGCGGGGAAGACAAGGGTCATGAGTTGTCACTAGGTGCTCCCTGCTTGCTCAGTTTTTATTGCAAAAAGTGAGATGGCTAGCGCGGCTGGAGTCACGATTCCAGATGTTTTCACCGGCCAGACTGAGAACATTTGAGGCTGGGGATCTCCCAGACAGGTCAGGAAAGGGAGGGGAGGGCGTGAGAGTCCCTCTCCAAGGCCTGAGCTTCTTCGTACCTGGCCTCCTCCCTTTCCTGCCTCCCCTCTCCCCTGCTTCCTCTCTTCCTGGCCTCCCCCCGTCCCCTCGACATGATACCCGGCTGTGGGGTTGTTCTCAGCACAGTGCACAGATCCCAGAATCTCCCTGGGTTCAAAGCAACCATTACTTCAGACTCTTCAGAGGCCCCCACAGTCTGTGGGAGACATTCTAAGCTTTCCAGATTCTTCACACCTTCCTCCGTACATCCCATGTGCTCACCAAACACAGCTACTGTTTCTTCCAAAACATCTCCAGACCTCGTGCCTTTCTTCCCACCCACTTTCTTGAAGACCCAACAGGGCTCCCCGTTTCTATAACATCAAAACCTATCGATTGGAGAATGACCCCCTGAGACAGTGCCTTTTGCCTTTGCAAATGGAAGCCCACCTCTTTTCCTAGCTCTCCTGGACACATCGTCTCTCACATTTACTGCTTTTATCCCGAGCATCACACTGTTCATCATGCTTGTTATTTTTTCTTAGTTCCCTAACTACACTCGTTTCCTTGAAAGCGGGTGACTTGGCTGCTGTGTCTTTATAATTTTCCAGCATTGAGCCCAGTGCCCAGCCCAAGCTTGGATTGTCTCCCACAGACTGTGGGGGCCTCCGAAGCTTGGTGCTTGGTGTCATCTGTGGCACGGATGACTGTTGCGCTCAGACATTAATTCAGCATCACGTGCATTCGGGACCAGTAAATACACAACGGAAAGCAGGACCCAGACCTTCCCTCGACTGCTTATCATTAAGCTGGAAAGATACACACGTGAAACCAACACCACAGGAGAGGGGTGGGGGCCCCCACCATGTGTTCTGGGTGTGGATGGGACCGGAAGTCCGCCAACACCTTGGCTCGCTTCCCTAGCATGCTCCTAGGTCAAAGCTCTTCACCTGCATCTTCCTTCCCCGCCCTCGCCCTGCCGCTGAGAATCACGAAGAGCTCACAGACACACCAGTGCGTACCTGTCAAGTGCTCATCAAGCCTGGGGTTTAGGCAGACATCTGTGGCAATGGGCTAATGTCAGCCCCCTTGAATCACATGGGAAGGCCGGCCCGCCCATGTCAGACGGCTGACAGCAGACAGGCTATGAAGCAGGACCCTGTGATCAGCCCAGACCAGAAATACTTCCAAGCTCTGGTCCCCAGCCAGTGACCAGAAAGAAAAAGTGCAACTGTCTCTGAAGACGTTTTAAGAGCAGCAAGCAGAGAGGCCCATTCATTTGACTGGGGCTGGCCAGAGCGTTGTACTCAGACTCCTGGCTCCCACCTGCCACTTAAGACCGCAAAGCTTCAGCACTGGAAGGATTTGTGCCCTCCAAACACTACTCACTGACTTACCATCTTCTTTTTCAAAAAATCAAATGTTATTAATACTTCTTTATCAATCAACCTTATTTTTACAACTTGATAGATCTTTTCTAGTACACATTAACTCAAAGGAATGTTTTAAAGTGCATCTTAGGTGCCATTGTGAAAACTGCAGGGCTAACCAGCCCCACACATCTTACAGATGAGAAAACTGGGCCTTACTTTTATTGAAAGGGGCTTTCCCTGATGAAAATGCTGGATCTGAACAGGGTGGAGAGGAGAAGGTGGCTTCTAGGGTTTAATACTGTTCCTGATTCTACCAGCAGTTCTCATTAGTGACACACACATGCCATGTCTGAGGCTTAAGGAATTTCATACCGTGAGGACGTGAGTGGAGCCCCAAAGCCAAAGCAGCCATGAGGATGCCACAGTCAGTTGCAAAAAGCCACAAGCAGAAAGCAAGGTCCACCCAGTGGATCTGCTGAAAAAGCGCCAGCACACCCCAGGATGCCTGACCTGCCAACCCCATGCATGCAAACTGTGGATGGGCCCCCGGGGCATCGCTTAGGAGAGATGACTTTGCAAGGTGTCACTCCCTAGTTTATTGTTTTAGCCTCTGCTTCTCAGCCAGACCTTCAGCCACAAAGAAAGGGAGCAACTGCAGTTTTATCCACCAGTTTATCAAGAATCTGGCCTCTAAGCAATGAGTACAATTTGTGAATGAATGAATGAATTTCCTTACTGAAGAGCTCACATGTCCATGAATTACTAATCGAGATACCTAGAGCAAAAAAGCAATGAAAAATCCATCCTTGACCAATATTTATTAAGAAAATGAGAGGGGACAGAATTCCTGTCCCTCCTCCCCTCCCACTGTCCCTCAATATACCCGTCCTTAGGAAATCAAAGATGTAGATAAAGTGTTTGGTGACGTGGAGATGGGAGCAACCTAGTTCCTCACACAGAGCTTGAAGGCACCGTATCTCCAGAAACAGCCGTGCAGCCATTACAATTCTTCTTAGGCTATTTAATAGAATGGAAAATCCATACAACATAATATTTAAAAATTTAAATCCACAGATTGTATAATAAAATCTTCTTCTTTGTTTTCAAAAAAATACCTTTTATAGAAAAAGAAGAGTAAATTCCACACTGAATGCTGACTTTATCTCTAGGTAGCAAGTGTATGGAAAGCTCTTTTCCTCTTCAACATTTTCTTAATTTTCCTAAGATTTTTCTATAATCAAAAATGCTTTTTATAAAATGAATTTCCGTTCTTTCCCCCCACCAACCCCGCCCCGAGATGGAGTCTCACTCTGTCGCCCAGGCTGGAGTGCAGTGATGCGATCTCGGCTCACTGCAACCTCCACCACCCAGGTTCAGGCAATTTCCTACCTCAGCCTCCCAAGTAGCTGGGATTACAGGTCCCCACCACCACGTCCAGTTAATTTTTTGTATTTTTAGTAGAGACGGGGTTTCACCATGTTGGCCAGGCTGGTCTTGAACTCCTGACCTCAGGTGATCCACCCGCCTCAGCCTCTCAAAGTGCTGAGAGTACAGGTGTGAGCCACCACGCCCAGCCTGAATTCCCATTCTTATTCTGAAATATGAGGCCTTGATTCCAGCAGGTCTTTGCAACTTTGTAAGGCCATGCTATGAGCAAGTGAAAAGGAGGCCAGCTGAGCTGATTCTGGACGCTCTCAGATACTTGACTGAGCACCTCTAATTGTGTACTAATCCCGGTGGATCTAACTCCAGGATTCCCAATTCCAGCTCTGTGATTTGGGGAAAGTCATTTTGCCATTACATGAAAATAAAACGTACACCTATTTCTCCTGGCCTTATTACTCCACTAAGTAGGAGACATGGGCTACTGGCTAGAAAGATGTGAGGAGGGACAAGGTCAAGGAGTGGGGCCCAACCAGACCCATCGGGCCCTAACTGCAACTCTGCAGAGGGGGCACCACCCTGACCCTGCTCCTCCCAGCAAGACTGCCACGTTTTTGCTAGTGTAAGTGGCACAGCAGTATCTAATCGTACTCAGCATTTTGGGTTATTTTCTTAGGACTGCTTTCAAGTAGAGGAGGAAGGGTTGCCAAAAGCAGTCCTGGAAGACCGTGACAATCCATCCTCTCGACAGCAGTGGGTGTCCAGTTCTCACCCCTAACCAGCAGGTCAAGAACCTTGCTCATCTGACAACGAGGGGATGGGCCGTCAAGGTCTCGATTCACCCACTTTCAACATTTCAATCCACCCTCCTTTCACCATTAGTCAGAAATAGTTCAAGTATCAACTACTACTTTTTTTTTTTGGAGACAGAGTCTTGCTCTGTCGCCGAGGCTGGAATGCAGTGGCACGATCTCGGCTCACTGTAGCCTCCACCTCCCTAGTAGCTGGGACCACAGGTGTGTGCCGCCACACCTGGCTAATTTTTGTATTTTATTAGAGATGGGTTTTCAGCATGTTGGCCAGGCTGGTCTCAAACCCCTGACCTCAAGTGATCTGTCCGCCTCGGCCTCCCAAAGTGCTGGGATCACAAGCGCGAGCCACTGCACCCGGCCAAGTAGCAACTACTTCTTATGTCCTACCTTGTGGATTATCATTTTGCACCCTCTGCTCAATTACATCCTAAAATCTCAGCAGGTCAGCTGCAAATATCTCCCCCACTCTGTGCTTGCTTGCACTAATTCATTTGGTAACTGGATAAAGTCTCAATTATGTAATCATATCAATCTTTCCTTTGTCATTTCCTCTTGATGCACAGAAAGGCCTCCCTTGATGACAAATTCAATAAACATTCACATCTATTTTCCTTTACTTAAAAAAAAAAAAAGGTTTGTGGACTGACATTAATGTACAAAGAATTTATTTTGCTTCTCGGGGAGGGATGTTACAAAATTAACTAGCAAACAGATGAGCAATTACTCCTGCATGAATTCCCGAACAATTTGTCCCCTTCTGACTCATGTGATGTCATCTTCATGCATTTTTAAATGTGTACAGACACTAGGGTCTGAATCGGGGCTGTTCTGTGTCAGTAGTTTGCCTGTATTTATCACAATATCAACCTTTATTTAACCATGTTAGTTCTGCTGTGTTGGACTACATGGAAGGTCTGGCCTCTATGCACTATTCTATTTCAAAGTCCTATCAGTTATTTTTACCTTTTTTTTCTTCCAAATAAACTTTATTATTATCATTTTTTTTTTTTTTTTGGAGACAAAGTCTCACTCTTTCACCCAGGCTAGAGCACAGTGGCATGATCTTGGCTCACTGCAACCTCTGCCTCCTAAGTTCAAGGGATTCTCCTGCCTCAGCCTCCTAACTGGGATTACAGGCATGTGCCACCATGCCTGGCTAATATATATATATATATCTATATTTTTTTTTTTTAGTAGAGACAGGGTTTCACCATGCTGGCCAGGCTGGTCTCAAACTCCTGACTTCAAGTGATCCATATGCCTCAGCCTCCCAAAATGCTGGGATTACAGGAGTGAGCCACTATATCCGGCCCTCTTCCAAATAAACTTTAGAATAATTTAATAAAATGTCTTCCACCATCTAATTTCTGCAAAAACATATTCCCACTGGGATTTCCTGGGTACTGCCCTACAAGAAGTGACATCTTTATACTATTCCGTCTTTTCTTCCACAAATGTGGTTGGGTCCCCATTGATTTAGATATGAGTCCCAGAGCACCGTAGGGCAGAGACGGCCAAACTTTTCCTGTAAAGGGACAGAGAGTAAATTAAGCTTTGTGGGGCCACATATTCTCCGTCACAAAGACTCAGCTCTGCCCTTGGGGTCCAAAAGAAGCTGTAGATGATACAAATAAATGAGTAGGATCATGTTCCAATAAAAATGTATTTGTAAAAAACAGGAGGCAGACTACAGTTTGCCCCTCCCTGGTGTCAAGATTATGAGGGTGGGACACTCTGCCTAGAGTCTGGCTGATGGACTTGGGGCCTTGGCACTACCAATCGCCAGCTGGGAGCCTCAGGGCAAAAAGCCCTTGACCTTGAAAGGAGTCCTTAACTGCAAAATGGAAACAATGAAAACACAATGAGATAATAGGTACGCAAAAAGCACTTCTCCTAGGGTTGATGTTAACTAAAGGCACTAAAAATAACTGTTGGGTAACACCAGCACTACCACTAACAACAGCTGTAGTAGTAACAGTAGTAGTCGGAAGAGGACTCAAAATGCTTTTTCTTTGCAGAAAACATTTTTAATACATTACGATATTTTAAATTTGCGTTTGGATGTTGTCATCGCCGTGAATGCCGTCTCTTTTTCGGATTATATTTTCAGGAGATTATTGCTGCAAAAGAGAAGTCACTTATTTTTTCTTCTCTTTTTTTTCAGACAGGGTCTCGCTCTGTCGCCCAGGCTGGAGTGCAGTGGTGCAATTTCGGCTCACTGCAACCTCTGCCTCCTGGGTTCAAGCAATTCTCCTGCCTCAGCCTCCTGAGCAGATGGAATTACAGGCATGCGCCACCACGCCTGGCTAATTTTTGTATTTTTTGGCAAAGACAGGGTTACGCCATGCTGTCCAGGTTGGTCTTGAACTCCTGACCACAAGTGATCTGCTGCCTTGGCCTCCCAAAGTGCTGGGATTATAGGCATGAGTTACTGAACCTGGTCAAGAAGTCACTTATTTCTATATCTAGGCATTTTCAATACAGTAACTGAAATCTTGTTTTAAAGACCCATTCCTACAAACCTGCTTCAGGGCAAGCCAGAGTCTGCCCAGCTCAGTGGTGTCTGTTTCACTGCCTTTCCCGTTCTTTCTCTTACGTCGCAAAGAAGAATCTTCCTAGATTCAGTGGCTCTCCCTCGGCAGGGCCACAAGCTCCAGCTTGAGTTTCTTTCTCATAATATGATCAATAGTCAATTCAAATATCATTTACGACAACATTTCCATATAGAACATGTAACTTGCTTTTCTTTCTCTATTTTAAAGATTCTTTTTTTTTTTTTTTAGAATCTTTAGAGTATAGTCTGGGAACTCTGGCCTCATATCTCTCATCTGAAAAGGAGGAATGGAATGGACCTCCTTCTAGATTGAGAAGGCAGCAGCAGCAGAAACAGTGGTGACCATAGAACTTACCCTTCCCTGGCCAGGCGTGGTGGCTCACACCTGCAATGCCAGCACTTTAGGTGGCTGAGGCGGGTGGATCAGCTGAGGTCAGGAGTTCGAGACCAGCCTGACCAACATGGTGAAACCCCGTCTCCACTAAAAATAAAAAATTAGCTGGGTGTGGTGGTGCATGCCTGTAATCCCAGCTACTCAGGAGGCTGAGGCAGGAGAATCGCTTGAGCCTAGGAGGCGGAGGTGGCAGTGAGCTGAGATTGCACCATTGCACTCTAACCTGGGCAACAAAATCGAAACTCCATCTCAAAAAAAAAAAAAAAAAAAAATTCACCCTTCCCACCGTCAAGCCCATCATCCTCACACAAGAGGCTTTCCCTGCATCTCTCCGTTTCTTCTACCGCCAGTCCAGCCCACTGTGTCCAGTCAGTGTGATCGCCAGTGTATTCCAGTCTGACCTCCTCTCTCTATTACCTGCTCCCGGCTGTGTGCACCATCACTTGCCTGAATGCCCTGCAGCGCCCTCCCACCGGGGGCTCCCTGGTTCCACTCCCTCCACCCACCCACCAACAAAACCATTCTCCTTAGGGCACCCAGGGCTCTTTCAACAAATTAAGTCTCTCTAGGGGCATCTCGCTGCATTCAGAACAAAATTTCACCTCTTGACTAGGCCCCGAGGCCCCGCCTGACCTTGTCTCCTTCCTGGGGCACAATGGACTGTTCGTGTCCCAGGACCCTTGCACTGGCTGTACCCTCTGGCAGGCAAGCCTTGCTTCAGAACATTACTTGGCTGATAACTTTTGCCACCTAGATCTCAGGCCGATGCCACTGCTCCAGAAAGGTCGATCTGACCACTCACCACTGCAGCCTTGCTCAGCGGGTTTTGCTGTTTTCTTGAGGGCACATGACTTACCTCGATCAACTTTGTCTTTAGGTCTTGTCTATTTCCTGGCTCCATCTGGAAGGTAAGCCCCATGAACAAACTCCCTGTTCCCAGATGTGCCCCGATTCCCAGAACAGCGCCAGGTATGACTCAGTCACTCAGGAAAATGGGTTTAAAAAAGTAACTGGAACCCAAAGGCAGCATTGCACACCAAAGGGGCCCCCCAGAGCACCCCAGTCCTGCCTCCCTTTCTCCCAGAAGTACTTCACTGTGGAAACAATAGTCATCTAAATTACTCATAATAATACATATCTTTTTTGCTCAAAACTTTTAGGAATGTTTGCTTGCAAAGATCATGGAGGGGTGGAAGAATGATTTACCTATTAAATAAAGCCTCCCTGAAGGCAAGCTTTATGCCAGAATCATGTTAGATGCTATGGTAACTAACGTTGGTGTTTAAGAGGGAAGTGGCAGCTTTTCCTATTCACCTGCCCAGAGGCCTGAACCTGGCTATCGCACACTGGCCTGGAAGGGACAGTCTGTACCCGTTCCCCACGAGACTAAAATAGGTGCAGGGACTGCTGTTTTGTTTGATTTATTGCTCTACCAAGCTCCCTGCCCAATCCCCTGGCTTCTGGAACTGCACCTCACTCCCAGCAAGCACCCAGACTCTGTAGGATGAACTCAGGGCCATGGTCTGATACGAGTTACATGGAAACAATCACCTCATCCAGCTTCCTCCCTCCTGCAATCTCCCTGCCCCACACCAAGGGTTTGGCTACACCATAAGCCACTTAGACCCTTGAACACAGGTAATCCAAGACCCTGTAAGCTCTCGTCTGCCCCCACTCTCCCTGGGCCATGGAGATCTGCCAGGGCCCCAGAATTAGGGCCGGTGTCTCACTTCCGTACAGAGTGTTTATGTAGGTGGTGTTGATAGGACCCAAGATACGAGGTACCTACAGTGCTTTCTGTTCCAGTGGACCAACCAAGAGTCCTGCTGCATTTCAGAAAGAACCAAAAAAACTGGTTGAATATCAACCATTTGATGTGGTTCAACCTAAAACCAACATTCTAAAATAATTCATTATAGATTTAATGTGGCACTGCCTCTAATTTCCTGAGAGGGATTTTAACGCTGATAACACTACACCCATATGAAAAAGCAGGGGAGGGGGCCTGACACACGGCACCCAGTGAATGACACTGGGCCCCTGGAGGGCAGGGGAAATAAGCACGTGTGTAGAAATATCAATGCTCACCCATGTCGATAAAGCAACTTATGCCCAGTCATTCATCCTGAGAAGACAGATGGGAAGCCAGACACAAAAGCTCAAGATAACCCCACAGACAAGGGTGAAACTGATTAATTAAAGTCTGATCTATGGATGACAGAATGCCAAGCAGCCATTAATATGGCTTAGGAGAGGATTTTTTTTTTTTTTTTTGAAACTGAGTCTCACTCTGTCGCCCAGGTTGGAGTGCAGTGGCATGATCTCAGCTCACTGCAACCTCTGCCTCTTGGGTTCAAGCAATTCTCTGGCTCAGCCTCCCAAGTAGCTGGGATTACAGGTGTCCACCAGCACACTTGGCTAATTTTTGTATTTTTAGTAGAGATGGGTTTCACCATCTTGGCCAGGCTGGTCTTGAACTCCTGACCTCGTGATCCACCCACCCTGGCCTCCTAAAGTGCTGGATCTCACCCAGCCAGGAGAGGATTTTAAAATATGAGAAATGTGAATATATTAAGTCTTAAAGTATTTTACCAAACAATATTACAGCATAGTCTCAATTTTCTTTGGGTACATGAGAAGGCTATATACCAGAAAAAAAAAAAAAAAAAAAAGGCAAACAGAAACTCGCTGCCGGAAGTGAGATCTGGATGATTTATGTTCTTGCTTGTAATTTACTCTGTGTTCCCTGTATCTTCTGAAGTCAATGTGTTTTGCTCTCGAGGGAAGTGTCAGGTGGCATCCCCATCCCCCATAGACAGAAACCCACATCTCTGCATTAGCTCAGAAGGGATGGATGGATGGATGGACGGACAGACAGATGGAACGATGGATGAAAAGATGAGTTGAGGTGGCTCACAACTGTAATCCCAGCACTTTGGGAGGCAGAGGTGGGTGGATCATGAAGTCAGGAGATCGAGACCATCCTGGCCAACATGGTGAAACCCCGTCTCTACTAAAAATACAAAAAAATTCGCTGGGTATGGTGGTGCATGCCTGTAGTCCCAGCTACTCGGGAGGCTGAGGCAGGAGAATCGCTTGAACTCACGAGGGTGGAGGTTGCAGTGAGCTGAGATAGCACCACTGTACTCCAGCCTGGTGACAGAGTGAGTCTCTGTCTCAAAAAAAAAAAAAAAAGAAAAAGAAAAAAAAGAAAAGAAAGGACGAGTGAATGGGCGGTGGTGCTGAGGGTGGTTAGCTCCCCAGGCCCAGCTTAGCATCCAGCATCACCAGACACTTCCAGTTACAGAGGAAAGTGTTCCCTTTCTAAGTACAACACAGTGGTACACCCAGTACACCACATGCTCAGGTGACTTATAGGAAATTTGCCTGGCCTTCCAAATCTCTTCTTACACAGAAGCAGCAGAAAACAAAGCAGGTCTTATTTTCATTCCTCAGATGTGCCTTGTGTTTTTGGCCCAAGTCTCTGTCCATGTGGTTACGTCCATCACAGCAAGCTCCCCTGGGCCCAGTGCAGTGGCCACCTTATCTACCCCTCTCCCCTCACTTCTCCTCCCCCAGCCCCCCGCCCCTTGCTGTGACATCTAAAGATGTCTCCAGACATTATTTAATATCCCTGGGTGGGGAAACAACTCTTCCAGAACTATCGCTCTAATCTGAGCTTCTTAATCCCAGCCAAATGTGTGTCCCCCAAATCTCTGCAATGTACCCCCATGTGACTGATGCTGATGAGCACAGGGGATGCCACGAGGCCCCTCATTTGCACCTTTCTCATACTGACCCAGCTCAGCCACTCTCAAGATTAACTAGCAAGGCATCCATGGCTGTGGTCTCTTTCTGGCAATACCATGCAGGAGGACACCTGAGAGGGAGCTTCCCTGGATGACGTGTTACTCTTGAGACAGGCTGGGCACCACATTCAACAACCAGCCTCCCAGATGGTTCACACCTTTATCTGTTCTCAGCCAGCCCCATCCTCTGGCAACCCCCACCACTCAGATCCTCAGGAACCTGCCCACAGGCTCTTCCTTCCCAACCTTCCTCTACCCGCCTGGGAAACGCTGGCTCACCAGAGTGGGCTGTACCCATCACAGTCACTGAAACCCTCTCACTGCCAGTCCTTCAGGCTAACACTGGACTCAAACCATCCTTGCATTCCCCACAGAGCCCTGCAGTCATGTCTAAGCACTGCAGTTATCAGCCACATGATCTGGGGAAATTGCTGACCTCTGTGCCTCACTGTCCCCATCAGCCATAGGGAGGGACAACAGCAGCGAGGGCTCCCACGTGAGATAATGCAGCACGGGCCTGGGACATGCTCTGCAGAGGTTAGAAGTTGAGCCATTCATCGTGACCCAGCTCACACCCAGGCCCTACATTTTTCCTCAATAATAGCTCAAAGTCTGTGAAAGTTTGTTTGACATACTCTTATTTTTACTCAGCCTTGCTGCTTCCCAAGTGTTCCACTGTGGTCTGGAATGCAAAGAATTACACCAGATTGGGTTAACAGGTGCTTCATTAAATTGGGTAGTATGATTTCTTTATTAACTACTGATCAATTACTAAATTTTACCTCCATTGACAGCTGTGGCAACTGCGGGCTGCACGTAGTGAAGGTTTAGCGATATTCACTACACCTTATTTGCATTTGTTTGAGCCATTTAAGGCCCAAACAAGGGGTTAAAGGATAACACAGAAATGCTTGTGAACAAGCACCTTTTGGCTAAAACCTAAATGCTACCAGGCCAGGGAGAGGATAATACTGAGAAGTCACTATGTTCCCATTGTTTTAATACCCTTTGTCCCTTCTAAAGATGCTGAAGTCCTCATCCCCAATACCTGTAAATGTGACTGTCTTTGGAAAGAAGGTCTTTGCAGATGATCAAGTTAAGATGAAGTGATTGGAGGGCCCTAATCCAATAGGACTGGCATTCTCATTTATACAAAGAGGAAATATGGACACAGAGAGATGCACACAAGGAAAGGTGATGTGAAGACCCAGTGAGACAGTGACCATCCACAAGCCAAGAAGGGATGCCAAGGAGTGGAAGCCATGAGTGGAGAATGGGACAGGTTCTCCCTCACAGCCTCGGGAGGAACAGCTCTGCTGACGCTTGATTGTGGACATCAGGCTTCCCAAACTGAGAACAGACTTCCACGGGAAAGACATCTGACTGGTGGTGCTTTGTTATGGTGGCCCCAGGAAACAAACATTTCCCTAAAGGCTAAAACTGAGAAGGCTCAGACACATCCCTATTCTCAGAACTCATTCCCCTCAATGCCATATGGGCGCTTCTTCCCCAGCGCCTCCAACATCTAACATAAATGCAGACTCCAAGAGCACACAGAGGGCGAGCTCCCGAAACAGAGGGACGAGGCCACCCCCGTGAAACTCGGCCGGCCTCCACGCTCGCAGAGTAGATTTTCCTAAGAGCCCAAAGTATCCGGCATTGCCCGATCCTGCTCGCCAAACATTCCTGAAGGATCAGGCTGACGTCGGCAGGCAATGGGTAATTACACCTCTATATCCACCGTGCAATTTACAAAATCCTGCTATGTCACCGTAAGAGCCACACAAAGGCATTTCTTTTTTTTTTTAAGTTGATTAACATATACTTTAATAGCTAATATTATGATAAACCTTTTAGTAAATAAATAACAATTTTATAGAAAACAATAGTACTTAATACACATATATTCTATATGCACATTGTTTATATATGGTAGATAGTAGCAATCATTTGCTTCTGAAATAAATCCTAGGAGGGGGTTAATATTATCATTCTGTTTTACAGCTGAGGAAACTGAGGCACAAAGAGGTTAATCTTCACACTCCGCTTACTCACCAGGTGACCCTGGGCAAAGGCATTTCTTAATGGCAACCAAATCACTGGGGCTTTCACACTAACTTTCACTAAGATACTGGAGCTACCTGAACATTGCAATGAACTAGGAATGCGCTCAAACCATTAGAAAATGGGGGGAGGGGCTTGGGAATAAAAGGACAGAGCAGAACGGAGACCCTGTAAGCGACTGCAGGCAAAACCCCCTTGCCCTCAGTCCAGCAGTGACCTTGGGAGCTCTTGAGGCAGTGTTGATCTCCCCAGAAAATCAAGTTCCTCCTGGTGGGGCCAACTCGTCTGCAGCAGTATATGCACCAACTAACAAAATAATTACTAATGCAAATGAATGCCCATCCCTAGTCACAGCTCTAAGATCAAACTCCAAGGAGAAATTTCCAGCAGCTGGTAGGAGCTGAGTGAAAACCAGCCAAGGGCGGGAGGCCCCAGCCTGCAGGAGAGCTGGGAAGCACATGGACTGCCCAGACACCGGGGGCAACTGGAGAAGGGGGATCAGCTCCATACACAAGGTTCCCACGTGATTGTGGGGAAGACGGGCTGGACCTTCCGCACAGAAGGGAGGAAGGGCTGGCAGCAGACCACACAGGCCAGGGAGAAGGCCACTCAGACAGCGGAGGCCTGAAGACCTCCTCCCTTCCCACACTGGCCAGCTGTGCCCTGCAGGTCAGCGTTTAGGGTTTTAATGTGTCTTCTCTCACAACTGAATCTCACCTCTGCTGATTCAAGATTCATTCTGGGAAAAGACCAGGGAACAGAAAGGCTGTTTTGGAAACATTTCTTTTTATTGTGAGCGGGCTGAAATTTCCACAGCCTGGGAGAAAAGCTGTGTCACCATCTGTATTTAGAGAGCGCGCACATTCGGCGTCCAGCCTCCAGCCCCACAGCCGAGGCGCAGAAAGGCCAGCCCTGCTCCCGGAGGCCTGTGCACTCGTCTGCTGTGGTCCTTGGCTTTCTCACCTGATCCTTGGTAAAATATTAAAAACTCATGCCTGTCTCCTTCCTCCTGCTCCTTGGACCACAGCGGGGACTAAGGTGGGGTGCTGGCACTGCACGAGATGGAAACACGTGTTGGGGTTAGAAGTGCGTGATGCACTCCGAGATGGAAACGTGTTTTGGGGTTAGATGTGCGTAATGCACTCCGAGGAGTAAGGTGGGTGATAGCAAAGGCCACTGCATCCTGCAGGCACTGCAGCCCAGCCGGCCGGGCAGGTGAAAGAGGGGAACTATGAGCGAGGCTTGGGACCAGGCCAGGCCTGCAGGCACACAGGTCACCCGGCAGTAAAAGGAAGAGCCCTCCCTTGCGGTGCGGCTGGTTATTGTCCCCACTCAGACACAGGGCGTGCTTTCTTTAGGTGGGATGTACAACGATCCAAACATGACAACCAGGATGAAAACTGGGCAGACAACTCAGGCGGCCCCTCGGCTCCCGTTTATAGAACGTTACAGGACACATTCGTAGCTATCACCCTTCTCGACCTGTGTAGGTGGGGCCTGGTCAGCATGACCTGTCTGTGGGGTGAAGATGCTGGGTCACTGGCTGTGGCTGTCAATCACTGAACTGTGCCGTGTGCAGCAGGGACCCCAGGGATGGTCTGCTGAGGTCAGGGCCCTTCCCATCCCAGTTACTGTTCTTGTGTCTCCTCTAGGCTGGCTGTCCCTCCCAGTACCCTGAGCCACCATCAGCGCCCCATAACACTCATGAGCAGCTGGAGGGAAGATGCCAGAGTGTTTAAACCAATAAGCTGCTCCCTGCGTCCACACTGAGTGTGCGGGCACCAGCCCCGTGCTCTCCCTATAATAGGACCTAATCACTTTATTGTAACAGCTTATTGAATTGGGTGTCTCTCCAGCCAAGCTGTGCGCTCCGGGTCAGCAAGGGCTGTGCCTGTCTCTCAGAATCCCATCCTCCACCCAGAGCCTGGAATGCAGCAGCAACCGCTCAATGGACACTCATCAACTGCAAGGAGGGCTTCAGGGTGGCTCCCATCCATCTCCTTGTATATGAATGGGGCTGCTTCCCAAAAGCAAGACTTCTTATGCTCATATCCTTCTCATTTCCAGCTGGTACAGGCATATGTTCTGGCAACCAGAGAGTTATCAGAACTGGAGTCTTCCTTAATTTAAGTAGAGAGGAAGGACATTCACTAAATACAAAAGTACTGAGCCTTTGCCAGGAATACAAAGAAAAGCAAGATTGTCGCTGTTCTCAACAGGTTTACAGAAATGGCAAAGACACAGACGAGAGCTATCATAGAGACTATGATCCAGGGAAGACAGCGAGAGCCACTGTTACGGGTGGAATTGAGTCACCCCAAAAGATGTGTTCAAGTCCTAACTCCTGGTACCTGTACATTTTACCATGTTTGGAAATAGAGTCTTTGCAGATGTGACCAAGTTAAGATGAGGTCATACTGAATTAGGATGGGCTCTAACTCCAATCACTGGTGTCCTTATAAGAGGGAAATTTAAATCCAGTACAGAGACACAGACAGAAGAGGGCCACATAACAATGAAGGCAGACATTTTTTGCAGGAACGCGGCTTTAAGCTAATGAAGACTGCCAACAACCACCAGAATCTAGGAGAGAGAGGAAGGGTTCTCCTAGGAGAGGGAGGAAGGGTTCTCCTAGGAGAGGGAGGAAGGGTTCTCCTAGGGGAGGGAAGAAGGGTTCTCCCAGGAGACAGAGGAAGGGTTCTCCTAGGAGAGGGAGGAAAGGTTCTCCTAGGGGAGGGAAGAAGGGTTCTCCTAGGAGAGGGAGGAAGGGTTCTAGGAGAGGGAGGAAGGGTTCTCCTAGGAGAGAGAAGAAGGGTTCTCCTAGGAGACGGGGGAAGGGTTCTCCCAGGAGAGGGAGGAAGGATTCTAGGAGAAAGAGGAAGGGTTCTCCTAGGAGATGGAGAAAGGGTTCTAGGAGAGGGAGGAAGGGTTCTAGGAGAAGAAGGAAAGGTTCTCCTAGAAGAGGGAAGAAGGGCTCTCCTAGGAGAGGGTGGAAGGGTTCTAGGAGAGGGTGGAAGGGTTCTAGGAGAGGGTGGAAGGGTTCTCCTAGACTCTTTGGAGAGACACAGTACTGCCAACATCTTGCTTTCAGGCTTCAGCCTCCAGACTGTGAGAATGTGTTTCTGCTTTAAGGCACGCAGTCCTTGGCACTGTGTTACAGCAGCCCTAGGGAACCAGTACGCCCTGCAACATTCATCGGCTGCTGGGTGTGTGTCAGGCACCATTCCAGAAGCTTTCGATGTGCTAATTCATTTGTGTATCACAGTGCCCTATGAGACAGATAAGGATTACGACCTCTATTTCACAAATGAGGAAACCGAGATGCAGAGAAGCCAAGCCTCTTGTCCAAGGTTTTCCAGCCACCAAACAGCTGGACCGAGTAGTTCTGGGGCCTACTGTGTGCACCTCGCCCTGCGGGCCTCCCCATGAAGCAGGCTGGGCCCAGCACGGGAGGTCAGTGCCACAGGAATCAGACTGGCAACTGGAGATGAAGTGGGGTGGGCCCAGGACAGAGCAAAAGGGGCTCACAGAAACACCCATCATTTCTGGTGCGCGAAGGTGTACTGGCTCAAGGTTTACGGAGAAAATCTGGGGTGGGAGCCACAGGGGCCGTGTGCACCATGGGGAGGGGTCTCTAATCTGCAAGTCAGGCTGCCAAGGAAGGGATGATACACCCTCAGTAGTTTGGGGGATCCCAGGGATGGGATGAAGGGTAGATAAGCAGGAGGTAACCCTGAAAAAAGACCCTCCAGGAAGCTCCAGCACTCACCAGAAGGAGGTGACTAAGCATCTCCACCACGGCAGGGAAGGTTTGAGGAGAGGCGAGACTAACACACTTTCCCAGGAGCAAGAGGCAAGTCCTGGGGGTAACATGGAGGTGGCAAGCGAAAACCACAAAAACGCTATTAGCTGGGATCCCCAAAACAGGCTGAATGTGGATAGCATGGAGAAAAAGGAAGGTAGAGGGGTTTCTCCTGGACATGCCAACGTGGGGTACCCACAGGAGGAGCAAACACATGGCTCTGGCAGTGAGAGGTAAATCTTGATTAGATCTGGAATAGACATTTGGGGAGAGATCCATAGAGAGAGGATGAGATCAAGGATATGGGAAGGAGGCAAGGGTCAAGGGCGAGACCCCAGAGAACAGTTACCTTCAAAGGCAGGCCGGCTAGCAACGTGCAGGCACAGATGCAGAGAGGCCAAGGAGAGAGAGAAGAGACACAACAGAGAAGCCGAGAAATAATGGAGGCAGCGGAAGGAGCTGAATCCCCAGAGCACTATTAGACGCAATGACCTAGGAGCTCCGTCCTCCGGGGTCCCAGGCACACCACACCACAGCCCCTCTCCTGAACTCTCCTTTAAAGATCCTCTTATCTTTGGCTCATTCAGTGACACTTTGGTCCTTTCAACCATCCCGCCATACTGGAGCGAGCCTCTGAGTTTTGTTTCTTGGAAGTGAAGGGGACAACTGCCTTTGCAGAGTGGAGGACCACGGCAGACAGACACACACTGCAGGCCGGACGGCACCTGCAGAGCTCAGAGGGGAGCTGGGCAGCAGGAGGGCCCAGACAGCACTCTGGGAAGCCTGGTTATCCCAAGTAATAGTCCTTCAGTACCCGGAACCATTTCTATTTCAACAGACTCACCAATGGGTCAGTGATGAACATTAAGCTCTCAGCTATGGGGAAACATTCTTATGCAAATCAGCTGATTTCTAGACAATCCCAGAGAACACAAGCTGTCCCTCCACCTGTCCCTTGGGCAAATGTCAGCCCAGCTCCTGCAAGCCAGCTGGATCCCCGGTGTTGTGCTGGTGTGGTAGAGCTTACAGGACAGTCAGACAAAAACAGGCAGGCGGCAGCCAGCTGCTCCCATTGCTTTCTTTTTTAAAGCAAAGCATAAATGAGCAAAGTGTGTGAATCACCCCGTTTTTCAGTAGGGCCTCTGCTACGAGCCCATACCAGGTGGAGATAAAATGGAACAAAACCTACCCAACAGGTTTCCCAGCGGGAGAATGAGTTCACCAGCGGCCGGTGGCCTTTTGATAATTCACAGCTTGTTTGCCTTGGAGTTTTTACAGTGACGTAGGGAGAGGTGCTTGGAAAGGGCACCAAGAGTGATCCAGAGCCAGAGGACACCGCCAGAACCAAGGGCAGCTTGGAGAAGCTTCTTTCTTGTCTCCAACTAGAAAGTACCTAAGCAGCATTATTCTACACAGAGGGTACCAAAAAGAGAATCAGGAGAAAATAACCACCTACAAGGAGAAGCCGTACAAGAGGCAGCACCTCAAGCGTTCTCCGCCTCCTGCGTTATTTCGCCACGGTCCCCGAGCAGGCCTCGGCTGGTGCTTCCTGGCGTTTTCTCTCCGGCCCTCCTGGTGCTCTGCAGGGAGGCTGCAGCCCAGAGCTCATGCCAGGCGACCACACAGCCCCAGCTGCATCAAAGGGCCTCCCACCCACCAAGGGGCTGTCCCAGCCCAGGGCTTCAGGCTGGCTGAGCTGGGAGGCGAGGCTGGCACACAGGCCTCCTTCCTTTCAGCTTATACACATCCTGCGGTGGCCCCCCAAGCTGTGCCACACCTCCCCGGCCACCAGCTCCCACCTAGTGGCTCACGACACTGTTCCCACCCAGGCTGGAGAGGAAGGCCACACAGAGGGCCAAGTCCCAGGGCAGCTTTCCTGACAGCTCTGAAACCTCCGAGCCACCCAGCTGCGACTCGCCCTTTCCCGGGGGGGTGCAGCTCCCGGGGCATCCTCCAGCCCCCACGGCTGGTCCTTCTTGGCCTCCTTCAGAGGGTCTCCTCCCCTGCCTGCCCTTGACGTCCAACCTCTCCAGTGTCCATCCCTGCTCTGCTGGTCTCCTCGCTGGCGCATTCTCCTCGGGTGCCTGAGTGCACCCTGGGAATAGCTAGGGGCATCTCTGCTGATGGCCAAACCTTGTCTCTACCCTGCCTCCTCAGCACTACCCACAACTGTCCCCACGGGCTCAGGATGGCCGCAGCCTCTCATGCACTACACGCCTGGCCTCTTCTTCCCCACTTAGCAAGTGGCAGGCCCAGAAATCCCTCATCCTAAATTCCTCCTTCCTCCAAAACCAGTCAATCAATTCTCTAGGTGAAACAGCAGACTGTCTGGAAAATGATTTCTCCACCTCATCACTGCTGACATTTGGGGCCGGATCCATCTTCGTTGTGGGCTGTCCTGGGCACTGTACGATCTGCAGCAGCGTCCTCGGGCTCTACCCACTCCATGCCGGTTGGAACCTCCTCACTCCTCCCTGCGTGGTGACAACCACAAATCTCCAGACATTGCCAAATGTCCCTGGGGGGCTGGGAGAGGCAAGGTCGCCCCAGGTGAGAAGCCCTGTGGTAAAGGATCAGAGAGTCAGTATCTGGGGCTTTTCAGACCATTTGGTCTCCACTGCAACCTGGAGGAAGCAGGGAGGAGCTGCTATGGACCCCACCTGCTGTCTCTCCATCTCTGACCAGCTCCCTTCTGCACCCCCTGCCCCTGCCTTCCTGCAGGGACTCACCTGTCTCACCTGGACTCTCTCCCTCAACTGCCTCCACTCCCTCCCCTCTACTTGATTTCTCAGGTCTGGGTTCACCTGACCCTAGGAAACGGAATTCATTTCCATTCTGACCGGGGGAAGATGACACCCTTTACCCGCAGCCAGGCCCTGTGCTAAATGTTCTGTCGGCTCATTTAAGTCTTTGAAGCAGGTCTGATGAGTAGAGGAAATGAAATGGATTTGGGGAATGAACTTGTCTAAGGACACACAGATGCAGTGTGGCACCCCCAATCTTCATCACTAAACACCAGGTGCATCAGCCATGTTGCTGCTGTCACTGAGGTCCTGCCCTAGTCCCCCTCCCTTTATCTCCCCTAACCCAACCCCTCTTTGAACCCCCAGGCAAAACCCAGATGGAGGGTCAGAGCTGGAGGGTCTTGGCAGCCGTGCAGTGGTACAGACGGACGCTTCCATTTGGGGACAGGCCTCGCACCGTTGGCCTTGCCGGTCTCATCTGAGGGCCCGCGGGGTGCTGGCCCAGCAGAAATCTAGGCTGGGCGGCCCCTGGCAAAGCAGAGCGAGGGGGGCCTCTGAGTCCACAGACTCCTGAGAGCACAGGACCCTGAGAGCACAGGCCCTCTGCTTCTGAGAGTCCTGTGGTCCCAACTGCAGCCAGCCCAGCACCATCAGGACCTTCATCCGCTGGCTTCCTTCCAGGAATGCTTTTGTAACACATCTAAAAATCCATTAGGAATAAAAGGCACTATGCTTCGTTTCCTAAAAAATGCTACCCCACAGATGTCTGATGGATCCACTCCTGACCAAACCCACGATGTGTATGACACCCCCGGGCAGCAAGTGGACGCTCTGAGATTTTCTGAACACACCCACGCCCAGCCCAAAGGAAAAGGGCAGGAAAGAAAAAAGCCTCGCGGAGCAAAGCCCGTGAAGACAAAGGAGACCAAGGCTGACTCCCACCTCCCACCTGCTGCCCTTTTTCCATCCTGCTCGCTAGGTCAGAAAAGCCGTGGCCGGCGCGTGCTCTTGGTACAAAGCAGGCCCCATTCTCAGGTCACTCTGCTCCAGCCAGCCCAGCACCATGCCAGGACAGGCGGCTCCTGCCCAGGATTAGTGGCTGGGGCCAGACAGCTGCAGGGGCTGGGCCGGCTTCCTACTCCCCCAGGGATCAAAACCTCCCCCTGGCGCCTCCCACAGCCAGGAACACAGGCGGGCACGCAACAGCGGGATTCCAACTGCAGGAGCTAAGGGTGCTTGGCTGTGTGTAGCCCCCACCAAGCCAGCCTGCCTGGGACCCTGGCACGGCCAGCGCTAGCTTGTTTACAATGGGCCACCCCTCCCAAAGCCAGCATGCTCTGGCTCTCCTCTCGTTCTGCCCCCACTGCATTTTGTAAGATGTGTGTGAAACCTGCAAAGCCTGGATTCCCGGGAGGGTTCAGCAAACATGTGCTTCCTTTGAAGCTCTGAAAGGCAGAAGCACAAGAGAGGTCAGCCTGTAGCCTGGACACAAGGAAGCCGAGATCAACAGCTCGGGGTGTGGTGGAGGCGGGGGTTCAGCAGCTCTGAGGGGCTCAAGGTGTCGGGAAGATTTGTTAAAATGCAGGTTCTGGGCCTGCCTTGGAGATCTTCACTCAGTAGGGCTGAGACATCACTCAAGGTCCCAACAGGAAAGGGACAATTTGCAGCAGTGAAGGGACCCCTGGGGGAAGTGACACCAGGGAAGTGGGGAAGGGGGAAGCCTCTACTGGAACCTGGCGGAGACAGGGACCCTCAGGCAGGGGAGCCAGAGTCAGCCCCAGGCGAGGGGCTCCTCTGACACCTCCCTTTCCACCGCAGGCCAGAAGTCAGGGGAGCCCCGTGGGATGCAGCCAATTCAGACCACTCCCCGGGCCAACAGCACAGCAGGGCTGGGAGGGACAGACAGACAGACAGACAGACATGGCCAGCAGAGGGGACGCGCAGGAAGCTGCTTTTCCACAACAAGCCTCCCGTGTGACACCTGGGCAAACACCTGGCCTAGGTCTGTTGTTGACTATCCTGCTCTCCACAAGCAGCGCTTCCTCGCAGTCCTGTGTTAACACCCGGGGGATCTGCAGGCGGACGGCACCTAACACAGGCCTTCATGTGACAGCGACCCTTTCCAGTCCACGCCAACAGGGAGTTCAACAACATACCAAGCCCTAGCTCCTGGGAGATTCATAAAATCCTGGGGATAGGCATGGGGTGGAGGAGAAGGAATCAAAAGCCACGGATCTCTCCAAGAACTTGGAAATGAGAGAAGACAGCTCTTAGAATAGAATTAGACCATCAAATACATGAATCCTAGTAGCACCAGTCACAATAGCCAGAAGGTGGCAATGACCCAAATGTCCATCAACGAATGAAAGTGTAAACAAAATGTGACATAGCCATACAATGGAATATTATGCAGCCATAAAAAGGAACGGGATTCTGACACATGCTGCCACGTGGATGAACCCTGGAAACACTCTGCAGTGAAAAGAAGACAGTCACCAAAGGCCACCTATTGTATGGTTCCATTTATAAGTCATGTCCAGAATACACAAATCCATAGAAAGCGAAAGCAGAGCAGTGGTTGGCAGGGGTGGGAAGGAGGGGCAGCGACTGCTAAAGGGTGCCCTTTAGGGTTGAAAAAATGTTCTGGAAATTGATAGAGGTGGTGGTTGCACAACTTTGTGAATATTCTATACAGCACAGAATTATGACATTTCAAAATGGTAAATTATATGTTATGTGAACTTCATTTCAATAAAAGTTTTTTTTTGTTTTTGTTTTTTTTTTGAGACGGAGTCTCGCTCTGTTGCCCAGGCTGGAGTGCAGTGGCGCGATCTCGGCTCACTGCAAGCTCTGCCTCCTGGGTTCACGCCATTCTCCTGCCTCAGTCTCCTGAGTAGCTGGGACTACAGGTGCCCACCACCATGCTCGGCTAATTTTTTATATTTTTAGTAGAGACGGGGTTTCACTGTGTTAGCCAGGATGGTCTTGATCTCCCGACCTCGTGATCCACCCGCCTCAGCCTCCCAAAGTGCTGGGATTACAGGAGTGAGCCACCGTGCCCAGCCAAAAGTTTTAAAAAAAATAATGAAACCCTGTAAAGAAGCAAAGCCACTCTAAAGAGGTCCAGTGCCACTGAGGCAACTACAGGCAATGACACCTTCAGAAGCTGCCCATGAGGAACCCATCTGAGGCTAAAATATTATGCACATGCACAGAGAACAGTCTGGAAAGATACATTTATTAAAAATAACTGTGACACTGAGAGCATATTTTTGTTATGAGCAATAACTACCAAAGCATATAAAAAGAAAACCTACGTTTAGTTAGGAGTTAGGAGGGTACTGAGTCAGTCAAGCACAGGAAAAACGCCACCAACAGGGGAAGCCATGGCAAACTTCACTGAGTGACAGCCAGGAGCTGGGAGCTGTTGGGGTGCTAATGGGGAGCCCCAAAGCCTGCAGTCCCACTGGAGCAATGCACCCCACAGAGGGCAGGTACCTAGGGCCATCTTGGGTGGGTTTTAGGACTCTAAAAACCCAACTCAAACCAGCTAAGAAAAAACAGGAACAGACTGTGGCCCCTAAAATCACATCGAGGTGAGGAAAGGGGTGGGGCCATCCCCGGAGCCAACTGGATGCAGACGCTCCAAGCCCCCCAGCCTCCAGCCTCTGTCACCATCACTGTGAGTTCAGCTTCTGTATGCCAGAGCCACATCTCCCTGCATAGGAGTGTGACTGGGAAGGCGTCACATGCCCATAACTGCGACTTCTCATTCCCATTTTACAGATGAGCAAACTAAGGCCCAACAGAGGTCAGTGAGCGGAGCCATACAGCTGTTCCTCGCCATGATTTGACCCCTCCACCCCCCAGACCAGAGAGTTTAGTTCCACAGTCCAGGCTACACACAGGTGCTGGCAAAATGCGAAGAAAACGGGGTTTGCTTCTCAGAGATAAAACAGTAAACAGACACTCCATCCTTCCAATGACCCTCATTCTGCTCTCATGCCCCTGACCTGTAAAGTGAGGACGCATTATCTGCACCACCAAAGTATCCCCTTTTTTCCTGTCAAATGAATACATTGGTACCCTGGCCTCCGTGGCCTGGGTTTGCAGGATCTAAGTCCACCCCACAATCTGGCGTTTGAGCGCCAGGCCCTAGCCAGGGGAGAGCTCTCCTCGGTCACACTGGTTCCAGCCCTTGGGTACTGCTTCCTGGGTCCCTGCCACGGAGGACTGAAAGGACAGGGCCACGCTGGCCCTGCTGCCAGCCACGCCCCATCCACCGAAGCCCTGGGCTTATTCGATCAGAAGCCTATTCACGTGTGATAGCTTGAAGATTTTCTAAAGAAACGTAGCATCCGAGTTGGGCAAACTATTTCACAGCAACTTAGATGCAGACCTGCCTCCCGGCACACATCTACGCCTGGGCAGATGGCAGCCAGGTTCAAGTTACTTCAAGTTCTTTTGAAATCAAGAGATCAAAGGCAGAACGGAATCAGCATTCCCTTTGGAAGGTCATCCCGGCCCTCCTTGGAATCTGCTGCTTTCAGGCAAACTCCTCCCTCTGCTGACAATTCTAGAATCTTCTGTGGCCTTCCGTTATCTGAACCCAGTCCATCTGCTCTGGGGACCCTATGTCACGACACTGGGATCAGAAGATTCTGTTTAGGTCCATCCCTGCCAAATGCCTGAGCCTGTTTGTTTTACTTGTTTTGTTTTTGAGACAGGGTCTCGCTCTGTCATGCAGGCTGCAATGCAGTGGCGTGATCACAGCTCACTGCAGCCTTGACCTCCTGGGCTCAATCAATCCTCCCACCTCAGCCGCCTGAGTAGCTGGGGATACAAGTGTCACCAGCACGACTGGCTAATTTTTTGTATTTTTTATAGAGACCAGGTTTTGCTATGTTGCCCAGGCTGGTTTTGAACTCCTGGACTCGAGTGATCCGCCCGCCTCTGCCTCCCTTGGATTACAGGCGTGAGCCACCGCATCCGGCTTGACCTTGGTTTGATGACTTCAGCTTCTCTGAGGTACAAGTTTCCTCATCTGTAAAACGAGGCTGCTAATGAATACTTGGCTCAACCCACCTATCCTTGAGAAGATTACGCAACATAACAAACCCGAGACAGCTTGGCAAACTATAAACCACTGTGCACAATTTAAATATAAAATAAGCCTGTAGGAGACTTCTTCAAATCCTGTATAGTAACAGTTATCTCCTGCAGCTTCCTCTTCGCCAAATCTGATGATGGCCCCAGAATTGCATCATTTAAAAACGTACCCTCGCCGGGCGCGGTGGCTTACGCCTGTAATCCCAGCACTTTGGGAGGGCGAGGCGGGCGGATCACGAGGTCAGGAGATCGAGACCATCCTGGCTAACACGGCGAAACCCCGTCTCTATTAAAAATACAAAAAATTGGCCGGGCAAGGTGGCGGGCGCCTGTAGTCCCAGCTACGCGGGAGGCTGAGGCAGGAGAATGGCGTGAACCCTGTGGGGCGGAGCCTGCAGTGAGCCAAGATCGTGTCACTGCACTCCAGCCTGGGTGAAAGAGCGAGAATCCTTCTCAAAAAAAAAAAAAAAAAAAAGTACCCTCCAGCCCAGCATGGTGGCTCACACCTGCAATGCCAGCACTCTGGGGAGGCCGAGGCGGGCAGGTCGCCTGAGGTCAGGAGTTTGAGATCAGCCTGGCCAACGTGGTGAAATCCTGTCTCTGCTAAAAATACAAAAATTAGCCAGGTGTGGTGGCGCACACCTGTAATCCCAGCTACTCTGGAGTCTGAGGCAGGAGAATCACTTGAACCCGGGAGGCGGAGGTTGCAGTGAGGTGAGATTGCGTCACTGCACCCCAGCCTGGGCAACAGAGTAAGACTCCATGTCAAAAAAAACAAAAACAAAAACAAAAAACAAAACACCTCACCCTCCTTTGAGAGCCAACTCATAATTCCTCTTCAAATGCAGCACTGAAATGTCCAAGCCTGAACACCAAGTAGCCCGAATGGTCCGTGAGAACTCATCTCTCCAGTCACCTGTCCACAGGCTCCCTGGATGCTGCCTCTTGCCCTGGAAGGTGGGTTTCTATTAACCTATCTAGGGGAGCACCTTCGACGTTCAGGTATTGTTCAGAATAAGACAAAATTCAATGAAAAACCTAAAGATAATTTTCAGAAGCCAGGTCTGCCCTGTTCTGTAAGTGGGCAAAGAATATCTGTACTTAATGAAAAGCACAAGAAATAAAAGCTAAATAAAGGGAAGGAGAGTTTTACACTGGTTTCTGTCAAGTGTCATCTCTGTTTCAGCTGCGCACTCCGGCCAAGACATTCAGGCCCCGTTAGGTCCCGCCTAGGCTTATCTTATCTCCAAGTGCGATAGGCTTGTCTTAGGCCTTCCTCCAGCTCAGAGGTTGTTAACGTTTTTTGAGGGTGCAAATCATCTAAGGAATCTGACAAAGTCTCTGGACCCTCTCTTTAGAAAACCACCTCCATCTGTAAAGTTCTGCATGCAGTTTCAGGGGTTTCACAGAACCCCTCAAAGGGCCACGCCAAGGGCCCAGGAGCCCAGGATAAACACATCTGCTCTGTTACTGATAACAGTTACCTTCAGAAGACTAAGGCCGGGAAGAGCAGCAGATGCCCCAGGTCAAGCCAGAGCCTCTGTCAACACTGTTTATAATTAATTTCTCAAAAACTGGAGGCAGAGACGAGGTTGTACATCCCAGCTCAGACAAAAAAGTGAGCACTGTGTAAACGGGATTGATGGGCAATGATAAGGTAAGAAGGAAAAGAATCCAGTTGTGTTTGCTGAGAGCAAAGTCCAGAGCTGCCTGGGGGAAGGAAAGGGGTCAGAACAAGGTGACGCCTGCCCACAAGCAGCTGGGGCAATGGGGAGACACCATCAGTGCAGGAAAAAGGCAGAACCCACACAGAGGCTGCTGGCAGTGGGGACAGGCCCCAGTGTGTGGGGCACCAGATGGCGGGTAGGAACCGGGACAAGTCCCTGGCCTTTATGTCTCTGCTTCCTCCTCTGCCAAACGCAAGGCTGGGCTCTGTGATCTTTCAAGTCCCTCTGGCCCTCCAACAGAGTGGAAAGGAGATTCAGAGCACACCACACGTGGGACTACAGGATCCACCTCTACGCAATGGGGACATGAACATAGCAGCTTGATGTCCTCCGTGTCAGCGGCTCAGAGACAAAGCATCAGAGCCTGACCCCAAGATCCAGGCTTCCCCTTCTGGCTAAGCCTCCTGCTGACCTCTTGGAAGGAGGGGCCCCGTGTTATTGACTCTGGCCAGTGGATCATGCTAATCCCTCCTCTGACCTTCATATCCCCTGGAACCAAAGGGCGGGGCCCAGATCAGGAGAGCAACCTGCATGGGAGAACAGCATGAATGAAATGTCAGGGACAGGGGCGGCCCCCCGCCCCGGTCACATCAATAACATGTTAACAGTGAAGCCACACAGCTGAGACTCGGGGGCCCTCCATAAGCAGGTGAGAGACGTGAGGCCCAGAGAGGCTACAGGACTTGCTTAATGTGATAGGGTTGTAGGGAGTTCTGAAAGGAAGGAAGAAGGGAAGGAGGGAGGGAGGCTGCAGAGAAGCACAGCTGAGGATGAGTGAGTGCCACTTCCCTGATTGCCTGGGGGTCCTAGTGGCTGTCGCTGCCTGGCCCAGGCACACCCCAAGCCCGGAAACCCCTGTGGCCTCACCCCTCTCCAGATGGATCAGTGGTGGAGACCAGGTACAGGTGAATCAATCCACAGCGGACCCAGAGCTTGAGCTGGCCCAACCAGCTGCTTCTGCCCAAGGGCAGGTCCTGCAAAGTGCTGCTGCGCATTGGCTGGCAGCCACTCCCGGGCCAGGTGTGTGCTGGTGGTGAGCAGCAGAGGCCAGGTGACAGAGCCAGCTGCACAGGTGAGAGGAAAGTCTAATTTTTTATGACCAATTCATTTCTCAAGTTTGAGAAGACTCACTATGCTCTCTTTCTGGATCATTCCAATAATCCTGCCCCCTTTTCTTGTTGAGCAAGTCTGAGGGTGTCTTCGATTCCTTTTTAGTCTTCGAGAACCTTCAGAAACCAGGTTCCATCTTTACCAAGGAGGAAACTGAGGCCCAAGGAAAATGATTTATGTAACATGCTATTGTGCCAATAATTGAAATCTGTCTATGCTTAGTCAGAAGCTCTTTGCATAGGGATTTTTGTGCCCCAAGAATGAAATGCATCCAGGTGCCCTTCTGAAATTGCAGTCTGCCCAGACAACTTTAAGGAATGAACTAACAACAGGGTGGGGGACAATTCCAAACACAGAGACAGGAAAATCAGGGCTTTTCTGATTTGATGGGAAGGTTCTTCAAAATGGGAGCAGATTTCAGCAAGAGATTCAAAGGCTCTTGAAACAAATAATAGCAGAATCTTTCTTTGACTGATATCTTTTGTCCCCAAAGCCTCAAGTATGTTAAAAATCCCTCCTGTGAACTCACAACATGCTTGCTTTAAGAAAGGTGTAAGGCAGGCTAGTTATGACACCACAAAACAAGCCTCTTAAGAAGGCAGGGGCCGTTCTTAGTCCAATGTGTCGCCGGGAGTGCGGCAGCTGATGGCCTCACCAACGTGCATTTGCAGCAGTTTATTCACTGAGGCCCTGCGGATGTTGTCACTGGAATGCAGAGGCTTGGAGAGACGCTGAGCACAGCTTCCCGTTCAGCCACTGCACGGCCTCAAGTGCCCTTCTCCTATATTGGATTATCTGCCGATAACGGGGAGGTCGGGCCTTGGCAGGTGCAAAATCAGTGCCTGCAGGTCACCTCAATGGACAGTCCAAGCAGACCTGGTCATGCTATCAAGGATGCTGGCCTCAGTTTCTCTGTCCCAAGGATGTATGAAAACCAGGATCTCTGTCACAGATCAAAGGCCATGGGGACTTAGCCCAGTGCAAACCTCAAAAGTAAACCAATTAGCGGTTGCCAGAGGCGGGGGCAGGGGCAATGGGAGTGGTGATGGAGTGAGTACAGGGTGCTCTTCCAGGGTGATGAGGAAGTTTTGAAATGAGAGAGAGGCAGTGGTGACGCAGGACCAACAATGTACTCGATGTCCATTGCAGTGGTCAGCTGGATGTCATGTGACTTTCACCTCCAAACCAAAACCAACAAACAAAAAGCTCACCAAACACACAAAGGGATAGGAACTTTGGAGACCCTCAGTCTGACGTGACCCCTGAAGACCTTCCACATGGTCCGGGCAGGAGGTGCCCAGGCAGAGCCTGCATGGCCAGTCCATCTGCAGAGAGTGGGTGACTTTGCTACCACCCATTTCTTCACTGCACCTTCAACTGTCATGTGAATTTACAATCCTAAGAAAAAAAATCATGTTTACCTGTTCATTTTTGTGTCTCCTGTTTGTGGCTCATGATTTATTCCCATTGGCCAGTCTAGAGGGGGTGTGGTACCAGCCCACGTGGTTCATGTGCCCGCCCAGGCACCCAGCTAAGCTAAAGGAACAGAGGAGTGGTTTAAGGGACACACAGATGCAGCCGGACTGCAGGCTGGGCTCCGAGACTTTTTTTTTTGGAGATGGAGTCTCACTCTGTCGCCCAGGCTGGAGTGAGTGGTGCAATCTCAGCTCACTGCAATCTCCACCTCCTGGGTTCAGGTGATTCTCCTGCCTCAGCCTCCCAAGTAGCTGGGACTACAGGTGCCCACCACCATACCCGGCTAATTTTTTTGTATTTTTAGTAGAGACAGGGTTTCACCATGCTAGACAGGATGGTCTTGATCTCCTGATCTCGTGATCCGCCCGCCTCGGCCTCCCAAAGTGTTGGGATTACAGGCATGAGCCACCGCACCCAGTCCTCCGATTCTTCTTAATCACTCTCTGAACTTGAACTCGAATGAAGTATTCTGGGTTTCTGAGTACTCTGAGATGAGTTTCTCATCTGTGAAACAGGCAGGGTGTTCCCAGGCCTTGAGCAGACACAACTACAGAGCGTGGGTGTTGAAGCCACTGGGGGCTGGAGCTCACCCTTCCCAGCCATCAGTGGGATGGTGGGAACAACCACAGGGGCAGGCCTTGTGGGGCCGTGGCCTCCACACCGGCTCTGTCCCCTGGCTGACACTCCCTGGAGGGGCAGTCCGCCGTGCTCTGCTGCAGGCCTCCATTTCCTCGGTCACTGTGGTCTCAGGAACCGAGTCAGGGAGCATTTCTGCTGCCTCCTTCGTCCTGAAGGACACCAGGCACCAGGATAAACTACCTCTGACGGTGATGACAGTGGGAGCAGGAACAGGTTAACAACTTGAACCCATGAGGCGGGAACTACATGCAAATCACAAAATTTGCCACGGGTAAAACTCGGGGTGTGGAAATGGAAACCCTGGGCAGCCGCGTCTCTCACTGACCCCCAGGCAAATCAGACTATGACGATTCAGAGGCACCAAGAAAACACTGCGTGTATGCCTCTGGGAAAACAAGGCAAAACGAAAATCAACTCAAAGTGCGGTGGCCTGTGGATGGTCTCTAACTGCTGTGGGGACCCACGCCCCCAAGCACCCCTACACCCCAACCAGAGGCACATGCAACGCTCTGCCCTCTGTATCCAGGGCAAGTCTGGGTGCACCTCCCTCACCGGGCTCCCGGAAGCCTGTGTGCCCGTCACGGAGACAAGCGGGCACCGCTGTAGGATGGCAGCACCCGTCCCACCCTCCCGTTCCTCTTCCCAGATGTCTTGCTGCCCCAGTAACTCTGGCACAGGGGCAGAAAAAGCAAACCACATGCGTGCCGCCCAAGGAACTGCTGGAGCCTGAGAGGGACCCCCATTAACCTCCTCCTGCTTTGCTCAGGATGGGGCCTGCTCTGGCAATGCCCCAAATGCAAAATCCAGCAAGGCAAGTCCATGTGGGGGCCCATAGAGAACCCCGCCACACAACCCCCTGGTGTCCCTCCAGTTTATCTACAGACAAGAACCAAGCTGCAGTGCTCGCCTTTGATTTCAGAAACCCCCGCTTTCTGACCAGTGCCAGGCCGGAAGAATGCCAGGAATGTGGATGCCTTTCAGGAGGGTTCACCGCAGCCCAAAGAGACCACAGCCTCCAGGGCCAGGGGCTGCACTTATAAGGAAAGGCCTGCTGGTGGCCTCTGCCTGGGCTGAAGTGTTTCAGGTCACTGAGGCCCCAGTGGGCGGAGGACTGACCCTGGGACCAGAGCACCCCTGAATTCCTCACGTCACTATGGAAAGCCCTGAGCCTCCTCCTGAACATCTCAAACCCTCTCTCCATCCTAAGGCACAGGCAGATACTGGAAAACAAAGAGACGGGACAGAAAGGGTGGGGGGAGAAGTTGAAACAAAATCCAGTCAGCTACCCTCAGTTTACAGGATTTAAAGAAAAACCTGAAACAGTGCAAGTAGCTGCCTGCTTTATTTAGAAGGGCTTTTACAATTCCAGCGTGGCCCAAAAAGGAATCCTACTGTGAGCTGCGGCTTCTCAACTCCCCCTTTGGCCTTGAGCATCCGAATGTAGCATTTACTTAGATCCAATCCTTTCTACTTGGTGGGGAAAGACTTGTATGTTGCTTTTTAAAAAAACGGAGGCTGCGCCCGCGCTATGAGGTAGGTGATCCCATCCAACCCACTTGACAAAGGAGGGTGTTCCTTCTATTGCCAACCAGGAGGATAAAAGCCAAGGACAGCCAAGAAAACCTCCAGGAACATTTTACCAGAACACCATTTAACCCAGCTCTTCCTCACGAACACCAGCCAAGGCTTCCTTGGAACATTTTCTGCCAGCGTGTTTCAAGGACAAATGCTCCCCTGACGCCCCAGGGAGGGTGACCTCTAACCGCGGGTCCGTTCCCATCTCGTCGCAGGTAACCTCGTGAGAACAATCCCTCCTTTGTGCACACACCACCCAACCTGGGCTCTGTCCCGCGGCTACTGGGGCGTGGATGAGCTGCTAGCCTTGCTTCTTGGAAGAGTGAGAACGTTCCACGGGTGGCAACAGAAAGACGATTCGCTGAAAAGAGAAACACGGGGCTGTTCTGGGAATGCGCCAGGGCCGGGCTTCTGGATGCCAGGATGACAAATGACCTTCCCACATTGGGGACAACACTGTGGGCTTCGAGGACGGGAGGAGAGCGCCATGAGGGACAGGCCTGCAGTGCCTGAGAAAGGTCAAGTGTCACCAGAAGCTTCCAGAAGCGTTCTCCCTCCTGCAGCTGCTCTGCACACGTTTGGGGCCTGTCTCCCCATGAGTCCGGCACCTTGGTCATGACATGGTAAAGCGGGTCCAGGTACGGCAACTCACTCACACCATGCCTGCACTGCCTACCTGGTACAGCTGCAGCCTCCCGCTGTCAGAGAAGTCCCAGGACACGGCCTTCCGTCCAGGAGAGAAGAGAGACACTGCAGGACAAGAAGGAAGCAAGAGTGAGCTTCAGTCCCGCCCAGCGCAGAACTCAGGCCTGCTTCCAGCCAGGGCCCCTTCACGTCCTGGAGGACAGACGGACTCTGCAGTGCATTTCCACGGCAGGTGAGGACGGTGGTGGACGCTGCCACACGGCCCCCAGGTCCCCTTCTGAAGCCAACTCTGGAGTGTGGTCAGCGGAAGGACCTTCACTGAGGGCCACCCAGAACTGTCTCACTGGAAAGAGCCCTTCTTGAGGTCACATCAGCCCCCTTCCTGGGCCAGCCTGCACCCAATGACCAGGCCAGTGACCAGCACAGGCTAACAAAGCCTGCCCCTCACCCTACTCCTGAATCAGGGTGACTCGGCAGTCCGGCCCAGGCCAGAACTCCTGTGGGGTCAGCGACAGGCTGCATGGAGGCTGCGTCCCAGCCTCACTGTCCTCTTCCCCTGCTGCTGCGCTCACCAGCAAACCTAAACGTCCCGCCCAGTGGCCTCTGCGTCACGGTCCGCTTCACAGGGAGCCTTGCCTGTGACAATAGCTTATTGTGCCTTTTCTCACCCCAACACTGAGTCTCCCGTCACCTGCCATTACTTCTGCTGCAATGACTGGCATTGTGAGTGCAACAGAAGCATATTATCAGCTGCGCCCTGAAGATGAACCCCAGACACACCGCAGCAGTGGGGTCTCCTCCTCAAGTCACACGGTGCTGACATCACTACAGAGCCGGCGCTTTTGAGAGCAGAACCAGCCAACGTCGATGCGACAGACGGAACTGCAGGTGCCACCATGATGCCCTCCCCCTCAGGCTGACTTTCTCCACAGGAATAACAGAGTGGGCCCCGGGGCCTTCAGAGGAATCCAGGACCTCATCAGACTGTGAAAGAAGGAGTGGGAACTTCCTGCTGGACACCTTCCCTAAATCATGGCCACTCATCCTCCGCAGAAGGCAGACAGCCCAGAACAGACCTCCATCCATGTAAATATTTAACATGCAATTAAAAGGAGCATCACAATCACCCAAGAAGGAAAGAATCATTCCCTGTGATGCTGGGACAACTGGCTGGTGTTCAGAGCACAGACCCCACCGCCCCCTTCAGGGCTTCAACTCACACCCAAAGACAAAATGAATTCCAGATCAATAGAAGGGTGTGGAGGGGGAGAGGGAGGGAGGAAAGGAAACCGCCCAATAGGTAATAGAAAATCTGGTTGTATAGTTGATCTCTACGTAGACACGGACCTTCTAAGGGTACAAGCGATGTGCAAAATCACACAGGCAAAATGAAAAGAATCAATAAACGCTACGAAAAAGGCCGCAACAATGTGACAAAATATATGCACAAACACAAAAGATCTGAAACCAGAGAAGACAAAAACAAAGGGTGGGAAGAGACAGGTGGGACTGCAGGTGCCACCACGGCTCCCGCACAGCCACCTGCACCCAGGCTGATTTTTGGGACAGGGATCACAAGGCGGCCCTGTTCTCGGCAGAGAAGGCAGGACGCCGCCATCCGTCCATCCCCCTCCTTTGAAATGGGTCTACCATGTTGCTCAGAGATCTTCAGAATCTCTCTCAAAGTACTCGTTCTCCAAAGAGTCATGTCAAGACAGAACAGTTGAAAATCTCATCATCTTAAAAGAAATAAAAGGGCACTGAAAAAAACCTGGGGGAAGTGAAACTACAAATGAGGCTGGCTTCATGGTATATGTCCCTGCCTTTTTCAGACTTCCACAACTTCTCCCATTTCCTCTACCGTGAGCATGCATTTCCCATGTTTTCTTCTGATTCTAAAAGCCACTGCACCAGCATCTCTGAGAACCTAGTGCCTCTTCTTTCCTTTGTACCCCAAGCCCCTATGCCGTGGTCAGGGTACTCAGAATCTCCATCCTGAATTCTAGGCAGGCACCGGCACTGCTAGGCCCCTTCATCAGGCGGGTCCATCGCAGGCAGTCATAAAGGACAGATGGGAACTGCCTCAGTGGGGACCCGCCTCCAGTGGCCGCAGTTACTACTGGGCCAGTGAGGAAATGAAGGGAGGGCGGGTCCAGAGACACAGAACGGATCACCCCAAGAGAACGTGTGGCCCAAACATCAGCTCTGACGGGGGCTTCGAGAAACCGACCCCCAGGGCTCATCTCAGCCTCCTCACTCTGCCCGGGGCACTTCCTGAGACAAGCCCAAGGCAGGGACAACAAGCCCCACCGGGCGCTCCCCAGAAGGACTCAGCTCCTTTCACAGGAGCTCCCCCGCCTCCCAGGCTGTGGGCAAGGCCTACCCCAAAGGCTGCCAGGTGCTGCCCAGACCCAGAGCCACATGGCAGGAACGCGTCCATCTCCAGGGGCTCCAGACCCAGAGCCACATGGCAGGAATGCATTGATCTCCAGGGGCCCACAATGCCTTCCTCCTTGTGACACTCCTCCCCCAGCTCACTCCACTCCACTGGGTCATGGGGGCTACCGAGGCCACAGAGCTGCCTGGAGAGCTGCCCTCCAGCCGCCCCGAAGAAAAAGACCTGCATGTGGCCCAGGGCCTCAGCCTCGCCATCCTCGCTGCTGCCCAGCCCTCCCCAGGCTGCCCAGCTCCCACCCCCCAAGGCACAAAATAAATCTTTGCTGGATAACTCCAGATGCCACCTCGCCCCAACTCCAAAAAGCTGCCGTGCTCCTTTCTGTATTTAAAGAGAGGCTGCGCTGACAACACCCTCCGTCACTGTGGCTTTCGGCGCTGATTCTCTTCGCATTTTTGGATAAGGGCCCTGCAAGCCCTCTGGGGCTTTCCTTCTGGCAGGTTCTTTAGGCAGCGTCTTTACTTAACAGCCTTGTGGTCCTGAAGCTGAGCCCGGCAGGCTCCCTGGACAGGGGGATGATTGGGTAAACTCATACCTCATGCCTAAGTATGGGAGGACCCAGCTGCCCTGACAGGGGCTCAGAGATGCCAGAACTGGACCCTGGGCAGGGACAGGTGCACATGTGGCACCGCTAGCCCCTCAGTGCTGGAGTGGAGGGAGGAGAGAATCTGGCTCAAACTGTCATGTCCGGGAGGTCCCAGTGGATGGATTCAGTGGACAGGACCGCTGGCCCCTTTCTACCTCCCCAACTCCTGATCAACCTCTCCAGAGGCCCAAGCTCTCTGGACAAGGACCGCCTTGCTGAGAAGAGGGGGGCACGATCTTTCAATGAAGCACTGTTCTCCTGTGGGCACCACCAGACACCAGTGTGGACCCGTCAGTCTCCAGGGGCCCCAAGAAAACCACGCGGTTTAGTGTGGGTGGATGGAATTAGCATAAAGTCTAGAGGATGCCTTATTCTCCGGTTCTTTCAAGAAACATCAATGTTGTCATTAACCATGATTTGGGGCAAATCTCCAAAAACCACAATGCCAAGAAGACAAGATTCTGTTGCCTTCAGCAGCTCAAAACACAAGTGTCTTCTCCCACGGTGCAGAGAGAAGGGCATTATGTCGCTCTGTCCATCTGAGTAGCTGTTTTAACAATGGTTGACAGCTGATGGCAAATCTGCAGAGAGTTCATCCCACCTCAGTGGGTCTGGGAGGGCAAGTGGATAAATGATATGAGGCTCATGGTCCTCACCCCACCACATCCAGACAGGAAGCTATATTCATATACAGAGATGACCACCGTGTCCTAAATCCTCATTCCAGGACAGTCACCAAGACAGCTATTCACCCAATTTCCCAAATGGTATAGATGGAATTGCGTCCCCCCAAATTTGCATGTGTCCCCAGTACCTCAGAAAGTGATCTTATTTGGAGACAGAGTGTTCAAGGTGCAATCAAGCCAAAGTGAGATCCCCAGGGTGGGCCCCAATCCAATACGACCCAGTGACTTTATAAAAGGGGGGGAGTTTCAACAGACATGCACACAGGGAGGGACAGGTGACAGGATGACTAAGATGGGGGGTGAGGCTTCTACAAGCCAACAACTACCTGCAAACCCCCAGATGCTAAGGGAGAAGGCCTGGAACTGATTCTCCCTCAGCCTCAGAAGGAACCAGCCCTGCTGATACTCAACTTGGACTTCCAGCCTCCTGACCTGTAAGACAATCCCTCTGCACTGTGCAAACCACCCAGCAATTTGGGGTTCATTAACAACAGCCCCGTCAAAGTAATTCATCAGACCTCAGAGTCTCCATCTGCAAATTGAGAAAAGGAATTCTCACGGCTCTGCCCATCTCAGAGGTTGCTGAGGGAGTGACAGATTTGAAAATGCTCCGTGAACTCTTCACCCAACTCAACCTACAGGCTGGCTTGTGCTGACCACACCAAGAGCTGGTCCACGCTGCAGAGCTGAGTCTTTCAGGGCCAGACCCACCTGAGTTCACGGGGAACACGCAGGAACACCCAAAACTAATTTTATTCCAACAACTTCAGGTATGGGCCCAAAAGTCCAACCCACTAGTTATGGGACACATTCTTGAAGGGTTAAGGTGAAGCAATGTTAGGCTGGTGTTGAGTAAACTGGAAAACGTGTAAGCCTATTTCTTAGATTTCCAAGCCTCCGCAGTGGACATCAATGGAGCCGTCAGCCAGAGAGGCCTCTACATCCTGCATCCCCAACAGCTGGATGACTGGGGTCGCTCCATCCTCACCCACCACCACACATCAGAGCCAGTCAGTAGAACCAAACTACAAAGTAGAACTAAATACACACTGAATACCACTTATCCAAAATCCCTGGGACCAGAACTGCTTTGCATTTCAGATTTTGGAACATCTGCATATACACAATGAGATATCTTGCAGATGGGAATCAAGTCTAAACATTAAATTCATTCATGTTTCATCCGTACCTTATACACATAGTCCAAAGGTGATTTTACATAACACTTTAAATAATTTTGTTCTAGAGTTTTGACTGCAACCTGTCCTATGAGATTAGGTGTGAAATTTTCCACTTGTGGCATCACGTCGGAGCTGAAAAAGTTTCAGTTTGCAGCATTTTGGATTTCAAATTTTTGGATGAGGGGTGTTCACCCTGAAAATTCTTGTCCAAACCAGAGGCAAACTACAGCCTGTGGGCCAAATCCAACCTGGCCACCTATCTTGGTACAGCCCATGAACAAAGAATGTCTTTCTATTTTTAAACAGTTGGGGGGAGAATAAAAAGAGTAATATTTCATGACATGAAAATGATACGAAATTTCAGTCGCAGTGTCCTTACCTAAGTTGCACAGGGCCCAGCCCCACCCGTTTATCAATAGCTCTTCTGTGCAACCAAAACAGTGTAGCTGTGACACAGACCTTATGGCCCACCAGGCGGAAAATATTTACTCTCTGGCTTTTTACAGAGAAAAGTGTGCCAAACCCCCCGTTCTCTACCCTTCCTACTTACACAGTGGGCAAAGGGCCAGGCGGGATGCAGGCTCAGGCCAAACGGAAGTGGGCACTCACCCGGGTACATGGCTGCATGCCAGGAGTGTTTGCCAAGAGACCAGCTAGGGGAGGAGATGGCAAGAGGGAAGGAAAGAAAAGCAGACGTAGGTGTGGTCAGAAAGGGAGACGGGAACGGGCCCAACATCCATTTCAAGGTTTCTTTCTAGAGCTGGCTCCAACCTCAAAAAGAGGGGAGGCATCTCTGGCCCCGCTGTGGCAGCACAGCGACGCCATCCTCCTCCAGCTTCGGGTTTGCACAATCAGTCCTCACGCGTGGCACATCTAAGACTACACAGGGGCTTCATGGCCTGGCCATGGACCCCACCCCAGGTTTTTCATTCTCTATGAGGGCAGATCATTCCACTCCGAGACAACCAATTTACAGAACTGAGAAAGCGACACTCTGATAGACGGACAAAAGCCTTTCTACTTCATGCTATCAAAATCAACACTATTAAAACTTACACACTGACAACGTATTTGGGCAACAGATGGATGAAGCAGCCAAGTGAGAGGGCCTGAAATCTCACCTGAATGACGTTACATTTTCTTATGCAGAACACAGAACTGCTTCACTTACCTTTCCTATAATTACATAAAATTTCCAGTTTTACAGAGAATGTGATAAGGAATGGGATATAACCTTCCTCTCTCCTGTGTTAAACCTAGAATGAATACTAAGCATAAAAACGGAGGGGCGTTGAGACAACCACCTACCCAGCACCTGCAATGGCTTTGTTCACCTGTTCATGCATCCCCCCTACACACCGTGAGCTCCTCCTGGCACCCGCGCAGCACCGAGTAGCTGCCATCTCTGAACACCCTTCCTCCCTGGCAGGGCGGTGGAGGAGGCGGAGGCCCCCTGCCCTTGAGTGTGAAGACAGGAGGACAATGAGACACAGGGCCCACTACACCTGTGTGGCCGGAAGACTACTTTCTCATTCCCCTTTGGGCTCCGCTCCCCTGGCTGAAGCTGGGGTCCTTGTTGTGGAAATTTTACGTATTTAATTGCTACATAAACTGATGGCCAGGGGTGAGACAAGGGCAGCTCCCATGGCAATTCAAGTGGAATGTTTCAGAAAGACTCGCTAAAGATGAATCACTTAAAAACGTGGCTGGCGGGCTGGGCGTGGTGGCTCACGCCTGTAATCCCAGCACTTTGGGAGGTCGAGGTGGGCGGATCATGAGGTCAGGAGATCGAGACTAGCCCGGCTAACACGGTGAAACCCCATCTCTACTAAAAATACAAAAAATTCGCCGGGCGAGGTGGCAGGCGCCTGTAGTCCCAGCTACTTGGGAGGCTGAGGCAGGAGAATTGCTTGAACCCGGGAGGCGAAGGATGCAGTGAGCCGGGATTATACCACTGCACTCCAGCCTGGGCGACAGAGTGAGACTCTGACTCAAAGAAAAAAAAAATGTGGCTGGCAAGCTAAATGACATTCAACACCTGAGGAAAATGAGTCAACTCTAGGAGAACTCTGGGCATGGATGGCTTCACCAGTGTCCCTGTGTCATGGCGCCATCTTGGACTGGAAATCAATGACGTCATCATGCATGTGGGTCACACAGGAGACACCATGGCCAAACCCACACTCAGAAAAGACCCGCACCCAACAGAAAGACTGGAAGACCCACGCACACTCGGCTTTTCCTTGTATTTTTAATGATTCTTCTAGACCTTGACTTTTTCAACTCACTGACCAATCACTTCTGAAGCCTCACAAGCTGATCTAGTTCATCATTCTGGGCTCTACTGGGGCTATTAGGGGGTGAAGGTTTTAATCCAAGGTTTCAACAATCACCACCTAAAAGCTAGCCAAGGAGAGCGTCTCAAGGAAGGCGTCCTAGGCTTTGATTCTGACCTCGGAACTCTCTCCCATGAATAAGTAGGGGGACACCATGAGCTACCCATGTTGCAGGGAGGCGGCCTGGGGAATGAAGGGTCTGGAGATTGTCATGAGTCAAACATGTGGGTTCACGTTTCTCACACCAGCTCCACGACCTTTGCTAAATGACTTATCTTTCCTGGGCCTCCTTTTCCTCAACTGTAACGCGGGGCTCTAGCATACATCCAGTTCACGTGGGTTTCTCTTGTTTTAATTTTTCTTCCAGCCTGTAGACCATGTTGAGGGCAGGGACCCTGTCTTTTTTTTTGCTTTGAAACATACCAGACACTGAGTGCCAAATACATAGTAGAAATTGCATACAACACCCGTGAAATTCTGTGACTAAGGCAGTAGTTCTCAAACACCAACATTCACTGGAATTACCTGGAGGGCTGATTGCAACACAGGTCGCCGGGCCCAACAACCCTCAGTTTCTAATTCTGTAGGTCTGGGGTGGGCCTGAGAATGTGCATTTCTAACATGCTCCCAGCTGATGTTAGGCCGGGTGGGGTGGCCCATGCCTGTAATCCCAGCACTTTGGGAGGCCAAGACGGGTGGATCCCTTGAGGTCAGGAGTTAGAGACCAGCCTGACCAACATGGTGAAACCCCATCTCTACTAAATACAAAAAATTAGCCGGGCGTGGAGGCACATGCCTGTAATCCCAGCTACTTGGGAGGCTGAAGTTGCAGTGAGCCAAGATTGCGCCATTGCACTCCAGCCTGGGCAACAAGAGTGAAACTTCATCACAAAAAAAAATAAATAAAATCATTAGCATAATGTATCCTAGTTGATAACACACTTTCCTATCAGGCCTCTCGGTTGCTTTTCACAACCCTGTGAGGTAGGCCAGACAGGTATCATCATGCCATCATTTAGCAGATAAGAGAACTGAGGCTGACCAGGTTTCAAAGACTCACCCGAGATCAGGAAGTGAAAAGCTGGGATCCTAACCCAAAGCCAGCAGCCTTGATATGCAGAGTAATGACAAACACAGACAGAACAATCCCAAGACCACACAGGCTGCAGTAAGACAGGACTTGGATAAGTGAGGGTGTAAGATTCCAGACCAGGCTCCAATCCTGCATTCGCTTTTCCCATGGCAGGTTCTAAAATCACAAGTCTTTAAAAGTAGAAGTTAACATTCCTGCCTGAATCAGACTGTCTGTGATGGAGTCTTGAAAGAGTTTATGTCCCCCCTAATAGACCTTTAGGAGGCTGAAAATATCTGGGAAACATCAGTGTGTTGAAGACTTGGACCTTATTTGAATATGGACTCAAATCCTGGCTCTGCCACTAAATGCTGGGACCACAGTTAAGTCTTATCCTTCCTCCTTAACTCAGGGTAGGGAAGGAATGACTGGGCCTCCTCATGAATAAGAGAGATAACGCCTGCACTGTGGTCTCTGTGCTTACAGGTATGCATTGAGGGCTGCTTCACCTGCACATGGACCCTGAGCTCACAGGTGTATATCAAGGGCTGGTTCACCTGCACATGGTCCCTGTTCTCATATGTGTATATTGAGGGCTGGTTCACCTGCACATGGACCCCGAGCTCACAGGTGTATATCAAGGGCTGGTTCACCTGCACCGTGGTCTCTGTGCTCATAGGTGTGTGTCGAGGGCTGGTTCACCTGCACATGGACCCTGTTCTCATAGGTGTGTGTCGAGGGCTGGTTCACCTGCACATAGTCCCTATTCTCATAGGTGTATACCAAGGGCTGGTTCACCTGCACATGGACCCTGAGCTCATAGATGTATATCAAGGGCTCGTTCACCTGCACCGTCCTCCTTGAGCTTGTAGGCGTGTGTCACAGGCTGGTTCACCTGCACACGGTCCCTGAGCTCATAGGTGTGCATCGAGGGCTGGTTCACCTGAACATACATCAAGGGAGGATGCTACAAACAGAGAGTCAAAACACCTGTGTGCAGAGGGTCAAAAATATCTGTGCGCAGAGGGTCAAAAATACCTGTGCGCAGAGAGTCATAATGCCTGCACACAGAGGGTCAAAAACACCTGCGCGCAGACAGTGAAAAACGACTGTGTACACTGGGTCAAAAATGCTTATGCACAAGAGTCAAAGATACCTGTGCACGGAGGGTCAAAAATGCTTGTGCACAAGAGTCAAAAATGTGTGTGCAGGTGTGATGCGTTTTCCCACCTCATTCCCCTTCATTCACGCACACTTTTGACTTTCTCCCATATTCTTCTAAACATCTTCCGCCGCAATGACTGTTTGTGGAGTCACTAAGGCAGATGTTGGCAGATGACTCAAGTCTTGGTGGATGGAGCTAAACTATGTGCCTTTCTTATGACTCCTAGGGGACAGCCACAAAGTGAGGACTTCGTGGAAGTGGAAGGCCAGCTATAGTAGTTCTTTGTACACTCATTACTCTGTTGCTGCGCTGTCAAGATATATTCTCCAAATGGGGGGTGTGATCTGCAGGTGCTCCGCCATCCCAGCACACCACAGCCCAAGCCCGGGTCAGCCTGCAGGATGGAGAATGCGCTGCAGAGATATACCCCCCGGGGCTACCCTGGGGTCGACGCCCCTGCCTCCTGGCCTCCAGAAAGACAATTCTAGGGCACAGTGTCATGGCTCCTCAAATGCGTCTCCAGCATGATGGAGCCCTAATAGTTGGTTAACAGTGGCCACTAGCTCAGTAGCTGACACCTGATTTGCCGTTCCTCTTCCCTCTTCTCACCCTCTTCTGCTTGGATGGACTGCTGCGACCAGTCATCTCCCCAAAAACACCAGCACCCAAGTCCTTGTCTCAGGCTCTGCTTTCAGGGGTTGTAAACCAGGACAGATGATAAATGGTGCTAGAGCACTGGGTTTTCTGTCCACGACACAGGCACTCAGCTGAGTGATGTAACTGAGCACTTGGTCGGTTCTGGTCAAAGCCAGTGGGTTGCTACAGATTGTTAGAAATTCCCAATTTAGAAAGCCAAGCAAATATTTTCTTCCGTTAATAAGATACACTTATACTCAGCAAAGGGCATTGATTCCTCATCTGACATTTTTACATTTAAAAGGACAGGGCTTAGTGGTTCATGCCTGTAATTTCAACACCTTGGACAGCCAAAGCAGAGGGATTGCTTGAGCCCGGGAGTTTGAGACCAGCCCGTGCAACATGGCAAGACTTCGTCTCTACAAAAAGTTAAAAAAAAAAAAAATCAGCCAGGCACGGTGATGTGCGCCTGTGGTCCCAGCTACTCGGGAGGCTGGGGTGGGAGGATCACTTGAGCCCAGAGGTCGAGGCTGCAGTGAGCCTTGATTGCACCACCGCACTCCAGCCTGGAGACGGAATGAGACCTTGCCCCGCACCAAAAAAAAAAAAAAACCTCATACACATGTATATGCGCTGTGGGTCACTTCCAGGCTGAGGACAACTGCCAGAGCAGGGATTCCTGACCCATAGCCAGGCCTGGATCCTGGTTCAGGCTCTGTGGCCCCAGCCCACATGTCAGCAGGGAAGCCCAGCCCCAACCTCAGAGGGCTCTGCTCAAACGTAACTCCCTCAAAGCCGCAGAACCCTGCATGACTTACCTATCGATGTTGTAACAGATTACCACAAACTTAGTGGCTTAAAACACACATTGACTCTCCAACAGCTCTGGAGGCCGGAAATCTGAAACCAGGCCCACTGGGCTGACGTCAGGGCCAGTGCCTTCTGGAGGCTCCGAGGGGGCGAGCTGCTTCCGTGGCCCTGCCCTTTCCTGCATCCCGTGGCTGCCTGGATTCCTGGCTCAGGGCCCCTCCTCCATCTTCAAAGCTCAGGACTCCAGTCTCTGTTCCCACCATTCCAGGGCCTCCCGCTGCGGTCAGAGCTCTGCCTCCCTCTTAAAAGACTCGTGATAACATTTAGGGTCTATCTGGGTAACCCAGGGTATCTCACCATCTCAACAGCCTTCAATGAATCACACCTGCAAAGTCCCTTTTGCCAAATAAGGTAACACCTACAGGTTCTGAGCATTAGGATAGAAATATGTTTTTTGTGGAGGGGATTACTCAGCCGACCACACACCGTATAAAAACACAAGCACACCATTGCTGCCCACTCCCTCCCCGGGTCTCATCCACCGCTCTTGACATTCTTTTATCTATCATTTACTTCTCTCCTTTTTCTCCCACCAGAACAGGCTCCATGAACGCAAGGACTTTGTCCTGTTCACCGGGAACCACCTGGAATATAGCAAGTGCAGTCAATGTTTGAATGGATGGATGATTTATAGAGTACCCATATGCCAATGCAGGTGGACAGACGGGAACTCAGAGCTTCTCAAGCACAAATCTGTGGACAAGAACAAGAAGCACCTTGAACGGGCTGTGTGGAGTGCCCTGGGGAATTGGCATCCGGGTGTTTGGCAAGTTGGCCTGTATGGCCTGCGGGCAGGAACCCCCACCTGTCCTGCTCGCTTCTGTATCCCCAGCCCCTTGGCCTGCACTAGTGCTCAGCAGCAGCTGTATCAATAGCACCTGCTGCCTGAACAGAAAAGGAAGCTTCCCAAGCACCTGTGATCGGCAGTTTGGTCTCGGGTCCACTGATCCACTGCCTCCCCGCCGGTCTCAGCTGCATCTCTCCACCAAATTTACAGCCCCACTACCTCACCATCATTGTATTACCCCCGGCTCAAGAGCACAGGGTGCCCTGCTCCTTCCTGCCCCTTCCTCCCTTGGAGCCAGGCTTCCCTGCCCCATTTTGGGGTTCTCTGCAGTTTGCCCTACCCCCCATGGACAGACTCCATGGCATCCACTGGTCACTGCAGCCAGGTCAGCGGCCCCACCCTCAAACTCCCATATACACATCCCACCTCCTCCCATTTGCCCACTGCCCCTGTGACTAGGGAATTGCCTCCTTGGTCCCCTCCCTGCCTGTGCAAAAACTGCCTCTCCCTCAGGGCCCACACTGAGGCTTCCCCACAGCCCGTGTTCCCAGGTCTCAGGGATAGCCCCCTGCCACCCAGACTCTCAGCCCCACAGCACTTCCTCCCTGTGCATGAGTTTCTGACCATCTTTTCTGCTCTCCAGGGAAGACGATGGTTTCATTTCTCCCGTGCCCTCCAGCTGCTGGGCTTTGAAACCTACAGACTAAGAGTTCCATTTACGAGCTGCACACTGCTGGACAGGCTGGTAACCCTCCGGCCTCTCCATTCCGTCTCCATAAAATGGGCACACGACCCCAGCCCAGCACCAGCAGAAGGAGGACGCCAACACAGAAGTGGACAAAAAACTGCAAAGCCACAGGTGTGCCCACTGGTGCCAATAGCCCGCCTGGTGCCAGTGATGCCCCTCTCAGCTGGGAGAGGCCCAGGCACCACCAGAGACCAGGACAGAGGGGGCTTCAAAGTGTAGCTGGGCCGGGAGAGGTCTCTGGATAAAACCCAGAACAGCCGGTTACATCTAATTTTCAGGCGTACAACTAATAATGTTTTAGTGTACATTACCCCAGATATGCAAATGGACCTGGGTATTCTGCATTTGTATTTGCTCGACCTGGACCCCACTGCCTGTGTCAGTCAGAGGGGGTTTCCCAAAAAGCCCAGCCTCAGGAGGTGACATCAGAGGTGGCCGCCCAGGAAGGAGGCGGGGACGGGAAGACAGCAGCCGAGCTTACGAAGAGATGCGCTCCACGATACTTGCTTCCCACTAAAGAGCTGTTTTCTAGAATAGATGAAATAATCTTCTTGCTAACTATCAGCAAGGGGTCGTTTCAATTAATATTTTTCCACTCCGGTGTGATTCTGCAACAACTCGGAAAACAAAGCAGTGACTCCCACAACAAAGATCCCCGTGGAAACCACTCACCTCCATCCCGAAAATCGTGACTTCACCTCACATTCCACCAGAAACCGACTACAGATTGTTACCAAAGAATCCTTGTGCAAACAAACACCAGCCAACTGCGACTGAATGGCAGGAAATGTAGCAGCTTTTTCTAATTTTAACTTTCTCCAGGAATGCATTCCTTCTAAACACGCTGGGCAAATTCTCCCCAGACCCGTGCATTCCTCTGCGGTCAAGCAGTCACCTTCAGGGAGCCTAAGACAAACTGCAGATTCCAAGTGCGCGCTGGCCTGGCTGTGAGGGGTCCCTGGGCTCCAGGTCCCGTGCTGACCCACTGAACGAGGCTCTCCAAAGTGACTAAGAGGTTGGAATGAGCTATCTGAACAGGAAAGCACTCCCAGACTGGAGGGTGAGCCACCGCAGACGGGAACAGAGCCCAGCAGTCTCCACCTCAGGAAGGCAGCATCAAGCAAGAGCGATAAACAGGGCCCGAGTCCACAGGCACCAGTCCATGACCCAGAGACCAGGACACACAGGCCAGGACTGGGAATGCCGCAAAAGTGCAATTCTGCAAATTATCCCCCTGGGACAGAAAAATTCAGAATTGTGCCTGATTTGATTTTAAAAGCCCATGAGGGCAAAGGACAAACTGGGATGCAGTATCTGCAATGCTCATAACTAAGAGAGGCTTATTTTCCAGAAAATCCAAAGCATTCCTACAATTAGCCAGGCATGGTGGCACAAGGCTGTAATCCCAGCTACCCAGAAGGCGGAGGTTGCAGTGGGCAGAGCTTGCGCGCCACTGCACTCCAGCCCGGGCGACACGGTGAGACCCTGTCTCAAAAAAACAAAAACAAAAAGCACTCCTACAATTCAATAAGAAAAACGGGCAAAAACCACAAAAAGGATTTCCGCACGGGAGGAAATCAGAATGGTCAGTAAACATTAGCTTCTGGCAGAACATAAAAACACTCAGATACCATCTCACACCCATCAGACCAGCCCCCCAAGTGAAAAAAAGGTGGACAATATTGAGGGAGGGGAGCACGTGGAGGAGCCTGGGCGAACCTGAAGGCTGCTGTGAGAAGTGGAGCTGGATCAGCAGCCAAGGCCCAGCCGCACTCCCTAGATAAACATTTGCACGCTGAGCTGGAAGTCATGTACAAAGACCTTCACAGCAAGTGTGGTTTCTGATAGCAAAGGCTGTAAGCAACCTATTGTCCTTCAGGAGCAGAAAGAATAATGAAGCCAAGGCATTAACATACAGCAGTCCCCCTTCATCCCAAGTTTCCACGGTTTCAGTTACCCCTGGCCAACTGTGGTCCCAAAACAGGTGCTACAGTACAATAAGATATTCGGGCCGGGAGAAAACACATTCACACAACTTTCATTACAATACAGTGCTATAATTGTTCTATTTTATTATTCATTATTGTTCATCTCTCAGTGTGCCTAATTTACAAACTAAACTTTATTATAGGCATGTATACACAGGAAAAAATATATAGTATATATAGGATTTGGTACTATCTGAAGTTTCAGGCACCTTCTGGGGGCCTTGTACCCCCTGCAGATAAGGGGGGACTACTTACAGAGGAAAGGCACATAGTAATGAAAACAGATGAACTACAGCTACAGCTATCAACACAGATGAACCTCAAGAACATAATGCTCAGCCATAAAAGGAACCCTTCCAAGACTCTATATTAGCCACCTAATGCTGTGTAACAAATCACCCCAAACAACAGGCTTCTATTATTGCACAGTTTCTGTGGCTTAACTGGGTGAAGAAGAGACTCTCTCCTTCAGGGCCTCTCACAGAGCTGCCATCAAAGTCTTGGCCCAGGCTGGGGTCTCATCTCAAGGCTAGACTGGGGAGGGGTCCTCCAGGGTCACCAGCTTTTTGTAGCATCCAGTTCCTCATGGCCATGGGACTGAGGCCTCAACTGCATGCTGGCTGCTGGGGGAGGCCACCCCTCAGTTCCTTGCCACGTGGCCTCTCTATATGGCAGCCTGCTCCACCACAGCCAGCAGGGGAGACCATCTGTTGTCAAGGAAGAAGTTCTAAGCCCACATAACCTAATCACGGGAGGAACGCACAGCATCAACTTGGATGCATCCTGCTGGTTAGAAGCAAGTTGCTAGCTCGGCTCACACCAAAGGGCGGGGACTTCACAGGATGTGAACACCAGGAGGTGTGGATCACAGAAGGCCATCTCAGAGTCTGCCAGCCACAAAAGATACTGCATGATTCCATGTATATAAAAAAAAACAAAAACAAATGATGTTGCTTAGAAACACAACCCCACGGGATAAAATAGAAAACAGCAGAGAATGACAACTGCGAAATTCAGGACAGGGACTCCCTTAAATGCTTCAGGTTTATCCGATAAATACATTTTTGTGGGGAGGGGAGAGGATCGGGAGCTGGGAGCTGGGATTGGGAGGGGCAAAGGGAATTTCAAAGTTAAGTTCCATTTCTTGGCCTGAGTAGTGGCTACACAAGTCTTCATTGTTTTTGTGATTGTGTAAACATTCCCAAATATTTTCAAATACTATCTGTATCTACTCAAAGTTCAGGGACCACATGGCTTGCTCCCTTGGCACCCCATGGAACAGTGAGGACAGGGGCTCTGCACCCTGTGAAACCTCAAGGAATGCAGCAGATGCCTCCCCGGCATCCCCGCCTCCTGTCCACCTTGCCCTGCAAAGAAACGCACCAGCTCTGACCCAGAAGTATGTCCAGCACCCAGAAATCCTGCTGTCTCTCCTCGCCAAACCAAATGCAAAGCCTCTAGCCTGACCTGGAGGTAGAGCCGCTCCTCCAGAGGTTCAGCCTGTTCCTCCGCGCTGCAGCCTGACTCTCAGAGCTCACCAGCCTCTCGCCCTTCAGTTTCGAATGCAGGCCACGGCTGCTGCACCACTCGGTCTCTCTCCACTGGGCCAGGGCTCCCCTCCAGGACCTCGAAGCACTCTACTGTTGGGGTGCTTGTCTCTGTTTCAGTTGTCCCTCTTAAGGCAACTGAAAACAACCATGGATTTGCTGGAAGTTGGGAGTCACCCAGAACCACATCCTGTTTGGCTCTGGCACTGATTCAATCATGCCAGTGTTACCCGGACAAAAGAACTTTCTACACAGGCTTAAGAAAGAGACGCGGCACCTGCAGCAGGAAAAGACCCCAGCCGGAGAGTTCACCACACCAGTCAGCGAGCACAGAGTGCTGGACAGATGACCAGTGGGGCCTTGGGGCACTGTGGGGTACAGGAAAAGAGTACCTGGTCCTGCAGTGACTGCAGTGAGGGGGACCCTGCATTTTTACCCACCCTCCTAACCTGGCACCACTGCTGTACAGGCTGTCAGGTACTTGTTGAATGAATGAATGAATGGATGAATGAATGAATGAGTGAATGAAGCTCTTCTCCAGGTGCAGTGAGGAAATGCCAAAATAGAAACAGACTGCCAGGCACAGTGGCTTATGCTTGTAATCCCAGCACTTTGGGAGGCTGAGGCAGGTGGATCACCTGAGGTCCGGAGTTCGAGACCAGCCTGGCCAACATGGTGAAACCCTGTCTCTACTAAAAAATACAAAAATTAGCTGGGCATGGTGGCGTATGCCTGTAATCCCAGCTACTCAGGAGGCTGAGGCAGGAGAATTGCTTAAACCCAGGAGGCAGAGGTGGCACTGAGCAGAGATGGCGCCACTGCACTCCAGCCTGGCCAACAAGAGCCAAACTCCATCTCAAAAAAAATAAAAAATAAAATAAAATAGAAACAGACCATCCAAGTGGGACAGACTGGCCACTAGCAGCTGCAGGACACAACCTCGGTGACACCGTTCTTGCTTAAGACTAGAAACTCAAGTGCAGGGTCTCAGGGTCTCTGTGTGCACGCATATGTGTGTGCCCATGTGTATGCAAATGCGCGTGCGAATCTTTCTCAGTGCAGGGCTCACTCTGTGCACTAACTGCATAAGCAAAAAAAACATCTAAGGAGCAGGTGCCTCAGTGTGGCTGTGAATATTCATACTTGAACCAGCCCTCTTTGGGGGAGAGACACTCTCATCCTGTTTTCCATCCACTCACCCCTAAGTCGCTAATGGGATGAGGGGGGCTGGTGCCACGGCCACAGGTCCAACACCTGCCAATCGCCCCAGAGCCGGGTGCTCTGGGCTCTGAGTTTCAGAGCAGTTTAATAATGCACCATTGTCCCTGGAGCTCTGCTCTGGTTCTCAAGTTCACTCGGCTAAAAGCTGATCTGCCTCTGTGTTTAGAAGCTCCTCACTGGCCAGGAGGGTGGCTCACCTCTACACGTCTGGCCTGGAGAGAACAAAGGATGCGCTGTTGGGAAAAGAGATGGGTCTCAGCCCAACTGGGAGGCCTGGGCCCACCTGCCATGGCGCACCAAGCGAGGGTCTGTAGGAAAGGGAAGTTCCCGGCTAGGGAGTGGGGACCCTCGCTTCTCTCTGGCAGGGGGTGCCCAGTGTCGCCTGCCTGAAGCAGACACGGCTGCAGAGGGTCAGGCCTGGAACCCCAGCCTCCGACCAGCCTTCCTAACCACTCTTACCTATTTTCTTAAATAAGCTTTTTCTTTTAGGATAGATTTAAACTCATAGAAAAGTCATGTACAGGATTCCCACAGGCCTCCCACCACCCGGCTTCCCTGTGTATGTCTTACAGGAGGACAGCACCTTTGTCACAATGGATGTCAGTGCACTATCATCAAACAATAAAGCCTGTCCTTCATCCGGGTCTCCTATGTTTGTCCCTGAGGTCCTTTGCTCTGTTCCAGGATCCCATCCAGATCACCACATGACATTAGGTGTCGTGTCTCTTTAAGCTCCTCTTGGCTAGGGCATCTCCCCAGACATTGCGTGTTTTGGGTGACCTTGACAGTACAGAGGAGGCCTGGTTAGGTATTCCGTAAGACGCCCCTTGGCTGTGGTTTGTCTTATGTTTTTCTCCCACTTAGACTGGGTTGTGTGTTACTGAGAGGAAGACCACAGAGGCAAGTGTCCTTCTCGCCACACGATGCCATCAGCGTGACTTATCCCTGCTATGGTGACCTTGGTCACCTGCCCAGCCCCTCTTAACCCCTTCCGCAGGCCCCTGCTTGCTCTCTACTCAGAGATGCCCCTATGTCTGCTACCAGAAGGGGGTAAACATCAGCTTCTGTATTTATCATGAAACAAGAAGCCCGGGGCCAAGAGACGGTAGCCCTGCTTAACTGCAGGCAGCCGCCCATAAAATGCAAGAGAGACCTTAACCTGGTACACACCTGCCCTGTCACCCCATAAGGATCTAACTTAGCTACTCAGAACTACCAGCTGACTATAAGCTCAACACAAGTTTAAAATCTAAGTGACTGAATGAATAAATAAATAAAGGTGACAGTCTGGCCTGCATTTAGAAACAGGCAATTTCTAGGAGAAGGGCCCAGATACCACCTGTCCTGCCCAAGCCCTTCAAACCTGGCCAGGTGGGCTGCTGCTGGGGTAACCTGGGCTGCCCCGCAGGAGCCACTCTTCATGGGTAGATGAGAAATCCACAGGAGTCCTCCACAGGGGTCACTAGATGAAAGCCAGGGCCCCTGTCCCTAGAAGATACAACCACACACATCATCCCTGGCGCCAAATTCGGCACAGACTCCTGTGTTCTGGGGTCCTCGTTCAATTTGGAGAGCTCAGTTTCTATGGGGCTGACGAGACAGGAAGCTGAGGCTGGAGAAAATAAATAGCTTCTTTTAAGCAGAGAAGCGGGGAAGCCACTAGAGGTTAGGAGGAAGCTAAGGTTGAATGTTCCTGGTCAAACTACTTTTTTTTTTTTTTTAGAGAGAGGGTCTTGCTCTGTTGCCCAGGCTGGAGTGCAATGGCATGACTGCAGCTCACTGCAGCCCCAGTCTCCTCGGCTCAGGTGATCTTCCCACCTCAGCCTCCCGGGTAGTTGAGTCTACAGGCACACACCACCATGCCCAGCTAATTTTCGTATTTTTTGTAGAGACGGGGTTTCGCCATGCTGCTCAGGCTGGATTTGAACTCCTGGACTCAAGCAATCCTCCTGTTTCAGTCTCCTGAAGTGCTGGGATTACAGACATGAACCACGGCGCCCAGCCTCAAACAAGTTTCGTTCAATTTTTGACCCTCAAAGCTTGAGCGAAATGCTTGGTGCCTCAGTTTCCTCATATATGAAATGAAGCCACTTACAGTGCTTGCCTCGCAGGTAGGATTCTAGAATTAGGCTCGATCCTGAGGTTAAAGCCACCTTAGAGGATGGGACTCAGATGCTGTAGGTAAAAGACACTGTGCTTAGGTGCAGACAGAGTTCTGAGCTCCAGTCTGGCCGCTGTGACCTCAGCAAGTGCCTGCACCTCCCCAGGCCTGGCTTCTCCACCAGTGAAACGGAGAACAGCAGCAGCTCCAGCCAGAGCAGTGACACGTCTGCCGTCCTGCGACTGCTGCTGTCCCCGATGTTACTGCCGTTTCCTGGAGGCAAGAAACCAGTTCCCTGTGGGGTAACAATGCAACCAACCACAAAATGCCTGTCTCCCCAGGAGCTCTCCAACAACTGTCTCCACCAGAAATACACAATCCCGGCACCAAACGAACCCAGGGAAATACATCGCAAGCCAACCTTCCCCTGTCCAGTTCCTGAAACTCCGAGAATTGCAAGGCAGCTGCCTGCCGCCCGAGCTTGGCCGAGGGACGGGACTGAGACGTGTGCTGGGCATGCTTCCCACATGCCTCTAATCAGGCTAAGTTCTATTATGATCCCCATCACAAATCGCCACATGTCACAGGCAGGCAGGGCGTGCCAGGGTGAAACGCGACCTGCAGCACCCCCAGTGTGGGCACACTGACTGGCTCAGATTCCTTCCCCTCCCCTCACCCTTGGCCAGAAAGCACCCCAACACCAGCCAGGGAACAAAGAGGAGGCAGAGAGGAGCCAGAGAAGCTGGCAAGGAACCCCTCGATTTTTCGGAGCTAAGAGAGTTTGTGAACGCCCTGGGCCGTGGGCTGCATGAAGCTTTTGTTACTGTAAAATGCGACCGGGGAATGGGGGCCCTGAGCACCAGAAGGCCTGTGCCAGCCCAACACTAAGGCAAAAAACTGAAGGGCTAAACACCGAGGCCTTTTCCCGGCTTCCAAGCGGACTCAGCACATCCTGTGGTGGGATGCAGGATACTCCTGTTAGCTCCAGGGCTGCGTGTCCACAGAGCACCTCATCCCGCCCATTTCACCAACGTAGCATTTTATGGAGCAGTGAAATGGGCTGGAGCTCATGACCTTCACAAACCTCTCTCTCTTTTTTTTTCTTTTTCTTTTTTTTTTTTTTTTTTTTTTTTGAGACAGAGTTTCGCTCTTTGCCCAGGCTGGAGTGCAATAGCGTGGTCTTGGCTCACTGCAACCCCAGACTCCCGGGTTCAAGTGATTCTCCTGCTTCAACCTCTTGAGTAGTTGGGATTACAGGCGTGCGCCACCATGCTCGGCTAATTTTGTATTTTTATTAGAGATGGGGCTTCACCACTTTGGCCAGGCTGGTCTCGAACTCCTGACCTCAGGTGATCCACCTGCCTCGGCCTCCCAAAGTGCTGGGATTGCAGGGGTGAGCCACTGCGCCAGGTCCTTCACAAATCGCTAAATGAGTTTTCCCAGGGCCAATGAGGAGCTGCTGAGTTCTGAAAGCCTCCCCTGTTGACTTACTAGACCCGGAGCACTTGGAGACTGGCTCGTGTTAGCAGTGCAGCCTCACAGCCTCCCAGAAATCCAGGCTTGGCCAGGTGCAGTGGCTCACACCTATAGTCCTGGCACTTTGGGAAGCTGAGGCAGGAGGATCCCTTGACCCCAGGAGTTTGAGACTAGCCTGGGCGACATAGGGAAACCCTCTACAAAAACAGTTTTAAAACTTAGCTGGGTGTGGTGGCACATGCCTGTGGGCCCAGCTACTCAGGAGGCTGAGGCAGGAGGATCCCTTGAGCCCAGAAGTCACTCATCCTTGTGCCCTCCACTCCAGCCTGGGCAACAGAGCAAGACCGTGTCTCAAAAAAATAAAAAATAAAAAATCCAGGCTTTAGATAGAAGGGCTTCTGGGAGCCTACAACTGAATTAAGTGAGAAAGGGCAGGTACTGTCAGTTTGGGGGGGCTACGTATTGCATAAGACTGCCTCAGAAAGTCAAACTGCTTTGGGACTGGTGCCTCCCACATAAGAGGTGGTCAACAAATCCTCGATGACTTGATTTCAGGACAGAGCACTGGAATGACTTCTGCAAAGTGAGGCTGTACATACTGCTTAGAAATGCTGCAAAGATGCCAATCTTAGCAAGGAAGGTTGGAAGGGAAATGTTAAAACCAGGAGAGCACAGGGGTAGGTGAACCACTGTGTTCCATCGGTGAGGGGGTCACGAAACAGCACTGAAAATAATTTCCCCAGAAGATGGCCTTCCACCTCCCGCCGGGGATGGCTCACAGGTGGACGGTGTGTGGGCGACGTCAGCACTGCCAGTGAAACCACCCAGTGAAAGAAGCAGGGTGCAGATATGAACACGAATGGCCCCATCTAAAAAGAATGTCTCTGTGATTTAGCTCACAGTAATGGAGATAAGGGAAGTCAGATGATTTTTAATTCCTGTCCGAGGCTCTATTTTCTACGTCTTCTATGATACACATGTAACTCACCAACAGACAAAAGGACAACGGCTGGCCATACTTCAGAGTCACCAGGAGGCTTGAGTCTCAGCCCTCAGGTCTGCGGTGACGTCTGTGTTCTGCACGTGTTTTTCAACACAACATACTTCAACTACATTCACTCTCAACAACCTGCAAAGGTAAAGGTGGCTTTGGAAGAGTGAAGCCGGGAAAAAGGCTTGTTCCCACTTTCCACGGAAGGAACTTCTCTCTGCAGTCTGTTCAGAAATAAGCTCCCCAAGCAAACGTGCAATGAAAGAAAACACACGCTATCTAAAACAATTCACTTGGGCTTTAATTTTTTTTTTTAACAAGGTCTTGCTCTGTACCCAGGCTGGAGTGCAGTGGCATGATCACAGTTCACTGCAGGCTTGACCTCCTGGGCTCAGCCATCCTCCTGCCTCAGTCTCCCCAGTAGCTGGGACTACAGGTGCATGCCACCATGCCCAGCTAATTTTTTGTATTTTTTTGTAGAGACAGGGTTTCACTATGTTGCCCATGCTGGTCTCAGACTGATGGGCTCAAGTGATCCTCCTGCCTCAGCTTCCCTCCTCCCTCCTCCATCTCTACAGAAAAAAAAAAAAAAAAAAAAAAAAAAAAAAAAAAAA